>NC_080586.1:12440000-12756875 GCF_029962835.1 Magnolia sinica
CCGTGGCCCACTATACTTATGTCTGAGCCCAAGCCCCAACCCAGCCACCACCCAGCCGTGCATGTTTGTGCAAATAGCGCAATGTAAGAGCTTGTTTGAATTTGTGAAAAGTGTGGTAAAAAAAATATTGCTTATTGGGAAACTTTACTTTCCGAAAATGGTAGAAAAGTAAATTTTATTTTCCATGTTTGTCTTTAAATAAGATTTTTCTAGAAACTTTGGAGCCCATTTTCAAATTTATTATTTTCTTCTTAAGAAAACTTTCCTAATAGTATTAGCATGTTCAGAATAGTATTAGCATGTGCAAGATTAACATGTGACACATGGAATGCCTGAAGTTGGACAATGTCACATGTGAGTGCTTAAGCTTAATGGTGCCGCACGTGATGAATGAGGGTTGCTTGAAGTTGTATGGTGGCACACATAATACAAATAACACATTAGTATATTTGACTCATGTGAGCCCTCGAAGGTAGATGGTGGTACTTGTGCACATTAGCACAATTGCATGAGATATGTTGTCACATGTAGCACATATAGAGTGATTGAAGACGGAAAATAGCACATGGGGACACTTTTTGTTGTTGTTGATGTCTTAAATCTGTAAGTAACAAGGTTCGTTGATGCCATCGACAGACCACTTGATGTCATTGAGCAGTGGTTGATGCCATCAGAAAAATTCAAAAATTTTATATTTTGTCGCTGGAACATTTTGATGTTTTACTCAATGCCATCGAAGGTGTTCGATGCCATCGAAGGTGTTCGATGCCATCGACAAGTCGTCAATGCTATCGAGTGCGCTTGTAGAATTGCATAAGTGCAGGATTTGTTTTCTATTCTGATTGTGATACTATAAGATACTATATATATCAGGTGTAATCAGAATTTGGAAAGGAAGAGAGGTATTTTAGGCTTTCTAATTCGTTCCTAAGGGTTTCAAAGGCATATCTTGGACTAGTGGAGCAGATTCGAGGCTTGTTGAAATCGGTCTCTATCTCTTATAATTTATGCTTTCATAGTACATTACTCATCACTTTATGGCATAGTTTTTTTTTTTTTTTTTTTCCGAAAGGACTTTTCCACGTAAAATTCAAATTGTTTATGTTTGGACTTGGTTGTGCGATTGGTAGTACTTTGTTTGATTTATTTTTGTGTGCTTCTATGGTTCCCAACAAGTGGTATCTTAGCTAACGTTGGGAAGCAGATTGAATCTGAAAATAACGTATCAATGTCATATAACCCGAAATTCGATGTTGAAAAATATTCTGGTAAAAATAATTTTGAACTATGGAAAATTAAGATGACCAGTGTTTCAGTAAAGATAAAATGATGATATCCTTAAAAAGCGATTGAAATATATGACAAATATTGAATGGAACAATATGGATATATAAAAAAAACATAAAAACCTTTATCCAATTATGCTTAATGGATGAGGTACTTTATAACGTCATGAGAGAGAAAGCTGTAGTAAGTACTTGGGCGAAACTAGAGAACATTTATGCGAAGAAATCTCTTGAAAATCATTTGTACTTAAAGCTTCAGTTGTTCAATCTGAAGATAGTTGAGGGAGTTGATGTTAAGGCCAACATTAATAACTTCAATAGATTAATTTGTAAATTATTGAATGGAGGAAACGATGAAAGATGAGGATCGAGAATGCATTCTGCTGAATTCTCTCCAAGCTTCCTGTGAGTCGTCCAAGGAGTCGTGCACTGGTAGTACTACCATTAGCGTTGAGACCAATATCTCAGTCATTCATTCGAAGGTGATGAGAAAAAAAAATAGAGACATAGGTACTTCTACAGATGCATTAGTTACAAGGGGCAGAAATTCTAACCAGGACTGTGTATCTTCATGATCGATGTCCAAATTTAAAGGCATAGACAAAGGCAAGTTAAAGTACTGAAATTGTGAGATGACCACGAACATAAAGAAGGATTGTCAAAATCCTAAGTCGAAAAAGAAAAATTCAGATAATTCTTTTAGGGATGCCAACACTGCGAAACCCAATGAGGAAGCAAACGGTAGTGACATGCTGACCGCATTAAAATTCAAGTACTTCGATGAAGAATAAATTTTAGATATAGGGGCTTCATACCACATGACCCATCATCGAAGTTGGTTCACCAGTTACAGTAAATGCGATAATGGTCAGGTGTTTATGGGCAATGATAATGCATGTAAAGTGGTAGGAGTTGGATCGGTATGCATGAAGATGTTTGATAGCATGGAGCATATCTTGACTGAGGTGAGACACGTTCATGATTTAAGAAAAAGTCTGATATCTTTAAGAGCACTCGAAGTGATTTATACAAATTTACTGGATTTGATCGTGTCCTTAAAGTTTCAAAAGGGGCACTCATAGTCATGAAGGCGTAGAAGAATGAGAATCTTTACAGGTTGATTGGGAACCCTTCATCGGGTGGAGTCGTGGTGTCTATAACGAATTCCATATATGCACATATGTGGCATGCACTCTTAGGCCATATGAATGAGTGGGGTATGAAGGTACTTGAAGAAGGAGCATAACTCTAGAGAAAATTCACACGAGTATGAATCTGGCTGACATGCTTACGAAGGTGGTTCCCACAGAGAAGTTAAAGTTCTGTGCAACTTCTCTGAGTTTGACGGGATATGCATGAGAAGCGATAGTGGAGCTATGATGTAAGGCATAATTAGAAATTAGGATAAGAAGCTATGAAGAATGAAAATTGAAGACAGTGGAGATTGTTGTCAATGCCTTAAATTTGTACGCAATAGGGTCTGTTTATGCCATTGACAAACCACTCAATGCCATTGAGCAGTGGCCGATGTCGTCGATAGATGCTCGATGCCATCAAAAAAATCTATATTTTGTCACTGGAATGTTTTGGTGTTTTTTCGATGTCATTAAGATGTTCGATGTCATCGACAGAACGTCGATGCCATCGAAGTCGCATCAAAAGTGTCATCGAGTGCGTGCGTAGAATTGCATAAATGCGAGATTTATTTCTTATTTCGATTGTGATACTATAAGATACTATATATTGAGTGTAATCAAGATTTGGGAAGGAAGAGAGGCATTTTAGACTTTTTAATTTGTTCATAAGAGTTTTAAGGGCATAGCTTAGGGTTGTAGAGTAGATTCGAGGCTTGTTCGAATCAGTAATCTCTCTCATGTAATTTCTACTTTCATAATGTATTACTCGTTGCATTGTGACGTGGTTCTTTTTATTTTCGAACGGGTTTTTCCACGTAAAATATGAATTGTTTGTGTTTGGATTTCATTGTGTGATTGGTAGTACTTTGTTTGATTCATCTTTGTATGCTTCTACGGTTCCCCAATACTTTTTACATGTGTGGCATAAATGAAAGATAAATCGTAGCAGATGTACCACACAAGAGAAGATAGGCAATGAAAAGTTAGCACACGAGAGGCACCCTTGTACATCTCGGCCTAGTGAAGATGGATGGTGGCAGATAAGGGCCTGTTTGGCCGGACCGATCCCACGGTATTAGGAGGGATGGGATCGCGATATCTCAGGATTTGCATGACGAGCCAAACAGACTCGGTGAACTTGTCCCAGGATATAAGCAATCTCATGGACCTTAAAACAATCCATTGACATCACCATCATTACCGTAAAATTGATCTCATCCCTTGGTTGGACGGATTGGAAGGTAAAATCCCGGGATATGCCGGGAGTGCCAAACAAACCCAATGAACTTGTCCCGGGATATAGCAGTCCCATGGATCTTAAACCAATCCACTGACACCACCATCATTACCTTAAAATCCATCCCATCCCTCCTAATCCCATGGGATTCGCCCGGCCAAACAAGCCCTAAGGTATATGACACATGCATGTATGATTCAATAGAAAATGGACTATGTACATGTGGGTCCTAAGTAAAGATGGATAGTTGCACGAATGCGAATTGCGTACTAAGTAACTCAGCATGCTAAGCATAGTAAACTATGTGGGGTCCACCATGATTTACATATTTTATCAACTCCGTCCATTCATTTTAACAAATAATTTGAGGGCCCAAGACCAAAAACGAAGTATATCCAAATCTCGAGTAGACGTCACTAGGGGTGTATACGAACCGAGCTAACTCGGTTGGCTCACTCGACTCGACTCGAAAAAGCTCGATTCGACTCGGTTCGAAGCTGAGTTCGAGCCGAGTTGAGTTGACTTTTTGAGCTCGAAAATGAGTTCGAGCAGGCCCCAGCTCGAATCGAACCAATTCGATGACTCGGTTACTTTGCCATTGATGTTGCTCACTAAGTGTTTGACTCAACGAAGTGTGGCTTTTGGCAAGGAAGGTGTGGATGTGAAACAAATATCTTTTTCTTTTTCTTGGTTTTTCTTGGTTTTTCTATTGCTTAGAAGGTGTTTGATAAAATATCTGTAAAACCATTGCTTCTGTTTCACATATAGAGGAATTTTGAAGGTGTAGTCTAGGTATTTGTGGAAATGCTGCAGTGGAAAACTCGGCTCGATCTTAGCTCGAACTAGCCCGAGCTACTGACTGAACCAAGCCGAGTTGGACAGTTAGGCTCGGTAGGCTTGAGGACCGAGCCGAGCCGAGTTCAAGCTGAGGTCAACTAGTGTCTGAGCTGAGTTGAGCTGAGGCCAGCTAGTGGCCGAGCCAACTCGACTCAGTTCGACTTGATGTGCACCCCTAGACATCACTAAGGGAAACATTGTGAATTGAAATTCTACCGTAAAAAATTTCTTGAGGGCCACAGAAATTTTGGATCAATCTGTTATTTGTGTTTTCCCTCCATCCATGTCTGTGTAATCTTATGAACAAGTTAGATGAGAAATAAACATCACTGTGGGCCCTACCAAGGTTTCAACGGTGGAAGTCATTATTCCCACTGTTTTCTGTGGTGTGGTCCACTTGAGCTTTGGGCATGCTTCAATTTTCGGCTCAACCACTAAAATGAAAAACGGATGGACGGCGTGGATAACCCATATACAGTCACGGTAGGCCCAACTGAGTTTACTCAGTACGATGAAAGAGTACTGAGTAACTCAGTACACAATCCGATTTCTAGTGGTACATGCGCAGAATGCATGATAGAAGATGAGCGGTCCAATATTTAGACACGTGACACATATAAGATGACCGGAGATGGGCGGAGGCACGTATGTGTTTGATTCTTGAGAAAGCTAGAGAAAATGCCTTTCTTAGAGTAGAAGGTGTTAAAATATATTAATTAATTTTTCAAAAAAAATAAAGCAAAGATTTTTCCAAAAAGATAAAAACAATCTATCACAAACGATTAAAAAAAAAACTAGTTTCATGCAAAATTGGCGAATCCTTTCCTTTCCTTTCCTTTCCACAAAATCCAAACAGACCTAAAAGAAAATCATTTAACAGGATACTAACCAAAAGTAGCCGTCCGAAAGGTTGTCCACCCTTGCATGAAATTCCTACTACCGGTCACCACCGTCGCCCCCATCCCATCTCCTACTAACATTATATTCATCTTCTTCTTCTTCATCTCCACATTCTCTCTATACACCCCCTTCTTCACGTAGATCACGTACCTCCTCCGACTATGATCAGGAGCATGATTCACTGCCTCCATGATTGATCTGTACCGTCCACTTCCATCCAATGCCACAACTACGTCCACATGCATCGCTTTAGGAGCCATACCCACGAGTTGCCATTCTTCAGGTGGGACCCACGTCGGAAAATATGGATTCTTCTTACTCCTACTTACATTTCTAGCTGGTTTTAAAGGTAAGCTATGAATGCTATTAAACATTTCTAATACATTGCTAACGAGCTGCGTAACTTGTTCTAAGCTTCCCTTAATGTACTCCCTCACACGCCCGTCCGTCCCTTCAAATCCTTCCAAGCACGTGTCTTGGTTACTCAGCGCTGCACTCAGCCATGCTTGGAGATTGCCTGAATTTTGTTTTCTTCTCGAGCCCGATCGAATTTTCTCCATTTCCGCCAACGACCACCCGAGCTCGTCCATGGAGTAGTCGAGCAGCTCCTTGCAATCTCCAATCGCCATTGTCTCTCGGGGATTATAGGACAATGAGGTGAATGGTGAAACCATCTCGATCGCCCGTTGGAGCTCGTTCATCGTCGCCTTAATGGCAGCATGGATGATCATGGCGTGGGTGTTGTGATGAGTGGCTACGTGTTTGTATTCCGACTGAATGGTGGAGATGCATGATTTGGGGTGGGCCATGTTGGAGCAAGTTTGTTCTATCAAGGTTTGCATGGTTTTGATATTTTCTTGGGAAGGAGGAGGGTCTGGAAGAGCTTTGAGTGGGGTAAATGAAGGTAGGATGAGGAGAAGTAGGAAGAGATTAGAAAATGCCATTGTAAGGTAGTGAAAATGAAGAAAGGAAGGTTGGTTTTGGTGGGGGGTTTTAAAGAGGTTTTGTGTGTGAAGGGAATGTATGTATTGTCTATCTTTGAAGGAAGGTTCTATTCTCTTTCTTTATGCTTTTCCCCTCTCATATTTTTGTCTTGGAACTAAGCAAGGAATAAATGGGAATTGTGGAAAGTGGGGCCCATGGTATGGTAATCCAGACCATTGCTCAGTTGCACCTCATCAGGGATGACCCAGACTCGAAAAGTCTTACAGATTATATGAGGGTTTCAACCTACAAATCTTTGGACAATTTTCAATTGAATGTGGACCGTTGTTATATTTCTGTTATTTATAATCTACAGTGGAAAACGAATTGGAAGGCCAGGATTTTCAGGGTGTGGAGAAGCATTTCAATGGCATGGATTACTGAACCATCGGTCCCATTTATTAGAATTGGAAACCTATGGAAACAGTAGAAATATGTAGGACACGTGTCATATCCGATAATATCATTCCGAGGGTGATACTTTCCTTTGCATACGCAAAATCATGAACAGAGAAAGACGTCATTGCTGATGACACCAGCACACAAACTGACCGAGTCTCTCTCTCCCATAGATTGCATACTACACAGCACGATTTTTAACGTCTGGAACTTTTATGAGCCCACCATGATTTATGTACTAGATCTACACCGTCCATCAAAATTTCAAGACCATTTTATAGTATAATCCAAAAAAATAGGCACATCCAAGTTCAAGTGGACCACTCCATAGAAATCAATGAGGACTGAATGTACCACCATTGAAACCTTCCTATAGCCAACTGTGATGCTTATTTATTATTTAACCTGTTCACAAGGTTATACAGACATGGATGAATGAAGGGAAAACACAAGTATTCTATTGTTATCTGTTTTTGGACTCACATCCTGGGATGAAAAAACGGATGGCCAGTGTGGATCTAAGAAATATATTGTCTCTGGCCTACGCTAAATTTGCTGGGTGGGGTATGCGAGTGGAGGACATTCGGATGAGAGAGAAAATCTCAAGTGTTGATGTGTGAAACTTTTGTAGCCCCTATCATGATAATTGTCAGATCCACACCGTCCATCCAATTTTAGTTAACGTTTTAGGTCATTAGACAAAAAACCAGGGCATATTCAATGCTCATGTGGGTCACACTGCAGGAAATAGTGAGAATTGGACAACTATTATTAAAAAAATTTGGGCCATAGAAGGCTTTTATCAAGATTATATTTGTGTTTTCACTTAATCCTGGATGTCGTGACCTTATGAAAAGGTTAGATGGCGAATAAATCTCATGGTGCAACCTAGTATGGTTTTAACAAATCTTTCAATATTGTGGTACATATGAGCTTTGGATGTGCCTCAGTTTTGGGCTCATGATTTAGAATGACGTGGAAAAATTAATGGACAGCTAACATAAATCATGATGGGTATAGAGAAGTTTCATGCATTAAAAGTTGTGTTGGGTAGTACCCAATTTTCGGGAGAGAAATTGGGTGTGTTTTGTAAACTCGTGTGAATGGCGATGACGTGTACCAATGAGAAGCGACGGCTCAGAAATTTCCTGTCCATCCAACACACTTAGAAAACGGGAGAGAAGGGATCTTCATTTGGTTTCCGGGCCCGATCTTGTAGCCCGCGGACTACTAAAGTAACTTTATAGCCTGCTAGTTGGACTGTCCATATGAATGATCTGAACCGTTGAAGAAAATAGATTCAAGCAATAGTATGCCGTGGATGAAGTATGAAATTCCAGAATTGATCGTAGATGTTCAGTCTGTCAAATGATAAAACCATAGAGTCGACGACATGCATCCGTTTACATTCAAGCCCATTTTTTGAACAGTTAAATCATCTTTGAAGAGAAAGAGTATATTCCATGTTCTGTCCATGATGGGCACTACCTTCTCAAGCCAGCATTACGCTAATCCACATGGCCCAGAGAGGTGAGTACCATATCATTTAAGTAGTCCGCGGACTACCTGTCTTTTAATCTTTCATGAAAATACAATAAACCGCACGATGTAATACTGTCACAACCAGGGCTACAGCTGCGAAGGCCCGAGCCTAGAAGAAGTTAGTCAGGCCCAGGTTCTAACGGGCCGGCCCAAAAATTGATCAAATCCCTATATATGAAGGTGAATGTTACTGATCCATCCGTTGATCAGGTGGGCCACACATGTATAAAGAAATACATAGAAAAATGAAAAATGATGGTCTACATGCAAGATGGTGTGTGTTACTTAACTGACAATGACGGTAGAATAGAACACATTAAGTGGGCCAAGCTAAGTTGGGCTGGAATGACCTGAGCCCAAGTCCATGACATGAACAATACTCAACGGAGCATGATAATCCGTGGCCACTGACACAGCTATTTAACATATGGCATGCATCTACCTCAATCCTAACCGTCTGAACTGTGGGCCCCACTATGGATGGATGGTAGCCCCAAATGAATTGATTAGAGATTCTACCTTTAATCAATGAACACATGTTTGTTGAACCTGGGTCGTTGAATAATTTTTGTTTCAACCATCCACTTGATGGCTACAAATCAGTGTCATCCGCAGCATAATGCTTTTGGTTTGTGGCCCATATGCAATAAGCCAATGATTGATCAGCAAAAGTGCCACGTGTACGGTCGTCATATGCATGTTCATGTAGTCATACTCTGTCACGGTATCAAATAAGAAGTCATTTCAATTACCATATGGGTTGGCGTAGAAGTAGGCTCTTGGGTCATGGGCTAGGCTTAGAAACATTTAGGCCCAGCCCATACATCACCGTCCATGTAATAGGACACCATAAAATGGAATGTTGGAGGGTGAAGCTTTTACAAGTATTCCCTCAATTATACTTTTATTTGTGGTTGGAGCAACGTTGGTTATTCCATGCTTGCGATGCCTCGTTTGGTCTTTCGGTGGTGCTTGTACATTATACCCGGCTCTTTGTTCTTATAAGTGGGCCCACTGTTTTCAGTGATTTAGGACATTGGTCCCAAGGGTGCAAATGGGTCTGGTCAGGGTGGGAGAGCTCCTAGACCCAACCCATTTAAAAATCGGGTCAGAAAGACATAGACAACCTATTAAAATTTGGGTCAAGTCCAGGTTAAAAGTGGCCAACCTATTTATTTAATGGGGTAAGTTTGGATATATCAAACTTAAATATGAAAATAATAATTGAGTTTTACACAAATAATCTTTCAAACCATTTAATTGATGGTGGTGATTTATTTTAATGGTAATGGTAAAGAATAAAATAGCCTACAGCCCAAATACAAGGAGTAAAATCAAACAGTAAGGATAACCTTATTAGTACGATTTTGGGCATATTCTACATTGACATCAAGCCCACCATTTGAACATTCCTATCTGTCACAAGTAGTCAATAGATTACCACTTTTTTATCGTAAAAAAGGGGGTGAACCATTGTTGTGGTCTAACCCAATAATAAATATATGGCCATCTTTTATTAACTATTTTTTCTTAGCTCTGGATCAGGCTCTGGCGTAAGTGGTCCACTTTAGTATGACCTAAATTAGACACATTTAAAAATTGAGTCTAGTCTATAATTAGTAAAATAGCAATATGCAACAAAGAGGGACGAGAAATGTTCTTGTTTAGTTTAGCTTTGATGTAAAATAATAAGTTAAAAAATTCAGTCAAAACAAATGGATATGTAAGCAATTGGGAGAATGAGAAGTTCATGTATAAAACAGTTTGGAATAAAAAGAAATGAAGCAAAAAAAAAAAAAAAAAAGCCATGCATGTTCATATCCCTCTCTCTATATGCATATACATGCGTGTGTAAGATTTTGTTTTAAGAGAATATAATAATTATTATTATTAGAATATTAACATTATATATATATATATATATATATATATATATACACACGGAAACGCTCACCTGCGAACCAGTTCGTACGTACTACGTACGCACTTTTTTGAGAACCCATTCTACCTGATGTGGATCCAAAATCTGAACCGTTCATGTGAAGCAACACCTCGTGAAACCCCCAGAGCCCAAGTTTTACTTTGATCTAAAACTTTGATGGCCCATGAAAAATGAAAACATTTTCCTCCCTTGATTTGCATTTCTCTTTGCTATGGCCCAACAGAATTTCAGATCAGGGTGAAAGTTTGTCACATGGGGTGTCATGGAATTCCGCATCACATGGACCGTTCAGATTAGACACCCATGACACGTGTGCAAAGGTGCGCACGTGCGTAGGTGCGCAGGGGAGCATGACTCTATATATATATATATATATATATATATATGGTGTGGTGTTTTTTGCCTTTCTCGAATCTTTCCTTTTTAAGTAATGCTCATATAAATTAATCTTTCTTAAATAAAAAAGTTTCACCTTCTTCTCACACCAATGTTTATCTTTTAAATTTTTTCAAAAATATTTTTTTAATATAATGTATTTATTGGAAAAAACATGTTTAGTACAATTTGCCTAAAACACAACTTTTTTTGGGCTATCATCCAAGATATACAAAGTTCTGTATCTTTGATCAATTATATGAGTTTTTCCTTTCAATTTAAAATAGAGCTGTAGGTTAGCCGGTGACTCCAACATCAACCAGCTAGTTGGTGTCAAAGCTTTGTAGGCCCTACCATGATGTATATGTTTTATCCACACTTTCAAAGCACTTTGCCATCTCATATTAGGGCATGAGCCCAAAAATGAGATAGACGAAAGCTCAAGTCAACCACACCACATGAAACAGAGGGTATAATGGTCCACTGTTGAAACCTTTCCAGGGCCCATGTTTATTTGTCATCCAATCTATTCATAAGGTGTGCATAAGGTCACATAGACCTGGATGAAGAGAAACCACAATATCAGCTTAATTTGAACTTATGTGCCTCCCATGAAGTTTTCAATAGTAAGCGTTTAATCCCCACCATTTCCTGTGGTGTGGTTGACTTGAGCTCTGGATCTACCTCATTCTTTGGATCTTTTCTTAAAATGAGTTGACAAAGTAGATGGACATTGTAGATAAAAAAACATATTGTTATGCGTAGCCACCACACATTTGGCAAAGAAGTAACCTTAAAATGAATCGAACACGCAAATAGAGAAACGAAAATTGAGTAAACACGGAGAACACAAGGATTTTAAGTGGAAAACCCCTTGCAGGAAAAAACTACGACATTAAGTGGCAAACAATCCACTATAAAATCAAGAATTACAAGAGATGTATAACTTATATATTCAAAACCCTCATCTCCAAAGATGAATCCCCCTTCTCAAAGCCCTAGTTTTCCCTATTATAATGTTAGGATACCCTAATCCCGCATATAACAAGGTTTATATAACCTAATTCTGGAATTAGAAACAAAACCGTACACTTATGTAGAGGTTGTGTGCGCCGTCAATCAAACTTTCGATCGATCGAGTTCGATCGAATCAATTCGATTTTGTTAATCGATCGATAATGTTCAAAAGTGTTAAGAGACCAAACTTGGTTTTTTTGAATTATTTCGATCGATCAAGCCCTGATGTTCGATCGATCGAATATGTCCAAAACTGTTAAGAGACTAAATTGATTTATTTAAAAATTTCTCGATCGATCAACCAAGTTGTCAATCAATTGAAGATCCTGAATTTTACCAAATTGAAGGCACCTTGATCAACAAACTTCACTGTGGCTCCAATATAAAAGTTTTTACTGATTCAAGTAGCTATCCCCGTCTCTAATTTTTATTATAGCTTTCTCATAACTTCATGTGCACACTTCGTATTCATTCATCCTTCATCAAGCCTAGAGAAGTCGAGCAAAACATGAACTTCTCTGCAAGAACCAACTTTGTAAATATATCAACTTATTTTCACTAGTGTGAATCTTCTTAAGAGTACCACTGCCTTCCTCTAGCATCTTCTAGATAAAGTAATGTTGCACATCAAAGTGTTTGGTCCTACAATGATACACTGAGTTTTTTGCCAAATTAATAGTGCTCTCGTTGTCACAATGTACATGCATGACTTCCTACTAAAGTCTCAACTCATTCATTATTCCTCTCAACTAAGCCACTTCCTTAAATACTTCTGCCACTACCATATACTTAGCTTTAGTTGTGCAAAGACCAACTACAGACTGAAGCTTCGGCATCTAACTCATCGCTGCACCTGTTAGTATAAATGAGTAACCGAAATTTGACATTCTATTATCCACGTTGCCAGTATAATCGACGTCCATATAGCATATTAGTCTCTCCACAGATTTTTCGAATGATAACATGTAGTCAGCCGTACCTCGTATGTAGCGAAGTAACCATTTCACTATCTCCCAGTGTTACTTACCAGAGTTTGACATGTATCTACTCATAACAACCACTGCATGTGAAATATCAGGTCTCATACAAACCCTGACATGACACTGGTGTATATCAAACTGCCAACTGCGCTCGAGTAGGGCATGCGAGACATATACTACTTTTCTTCATCATACGTAGGACATTGTTCCAAAGAAAGTCAGAAGTGAGCAGTGTTGGATGTGCTAACGAGTTTAGCTTTGTCAAGTTTGAACTTAATCAAGACCTTCTCAAGATACTCCTAAGAAAACTATAGTTTGCTCCTTTTCCTATCACTGTTTACATCAATGTCATGAATTCTCTTTGCAACCTTTAAATATTTCATTTCAAATGTCCTAGACAACTAAGCTTTCAATATGTTGATTTGATACATGTTATGACTGACGATAAGCATATCATCAACATAAAATACCGGAATAGTAAATTCACAATAACTCAGTGATGTAAAGTAGACATGATAATGGAACTGATTTATGATAAACTGTTGGCTCGACATAAAATAATCAAACTTTTTATACAACTACCTAGACAGCTGTTTCAGGCCGTACAATGACTTTTTCAACCTGCAAACCTTATTCTTTGCTCCGTACACTTCAGACTCTTTAGGTTGTTTAATGTAAATATGTTTTTTCAGTTCCCCTTATAGAATAGTTGTCTTTACATCAAATTGTTCTAATTTCATATTCTATTTGGCAACCAACACCAATACAGATCTGATAGATACTTGCTTCATAGTTGGTGTGAATATCTCATGGAAGTCGACACCTTCTTTTTGACCATATACTTCACAACCAATTTTGCTTTATATCTATCCAGTTTCTTACGGAAGATCCACTTGCACCCAATTTTTTTTATCCCATGGAAAGTTCCACAAACTCCTATGGCTCATTCTTGTACATGAAATCCGTCTCGTCATGCATCATTATCATTTATTTCTTAGCATCTAGATCGTCCAATGCTTCTTAAA
Organism: Magnolia sinica; assembly: GCF_029962835.1. NCBI lineage: Eukaryota > Viridiplantae > Streptophyta > Magnoliopsida > Magnoliales > Magnoliaceae > Magnolia > Magnolia sinica. The sequence continues at coordinate 12,453,661 of NC_080586.1, forward strand.
AGGTAAACAGATCCCCCTCATCTGTGATGATGACAAACACAACATTTAAGTTATTCATATATCTCATTGGTAACCTATGATTTCTTGGTGGATTTCTCCTAACAGATGTCGTCTCCACTTGTTAATGTACCTCTTCATGCGGCTCAGCTTCCTCAAGTGTCTCACCCTTATTGATTTCAACATCAACAATCGCTGATTTTTCATTTTCGTGTGTTCGTCCTTACGGAACAAGGAACTCTTATCAAACCTGATGTCCCAAGTAATTGTGATTTTTCTTATGGGTCAGTCATATAACCTGTATCCCTTCACACCATCACCACAACCAATAAAGGTACACTTTTTTGCCCTTTGGTCTAGCTTATCTCTTTTAACAGACGATATATGAGAGTAAGCATCACAATCAAATATACGTAATCCTGAGTAGTCTACTTCTTGACTACTCCATACTTCCTCAAAAATGTTACAATCAATTGACATATACATGTAATGATTCACTAAATAGAAAGTCATATTAACAACCTTAGCCCATAACTCATTGCTTAAGACAACACTACTTAGCATACTTTAGGCTCTTTCTAAAAGAGTTTGATTCATATGCTCTGTCACACCATTCTACTCTAGTGTATGCCTAACCGCGTTATGCTCTACGTTTTCCTTGTTCTTAAAAAATATATTAAATTCCTTTGAAGTAAACTCTTTATCATTATCTTCCTTAGAAATTTTAGTTTCTGCCTTGACTATTTTTTAACTATAACTTTTCATGACTTGAAAGTAATAAAAATATTAGATTTATATTTTAGAAAATAAACTGACAACTTTATAGAGTAATCCTCAATTAATGTTACTAAAAATGACGACCCACTTCTAAAAACAATGGGTGACGACTCTCACACATCAGAATAGACATAGTCAAGTTATCATTTACTTATATTTTTCTCAGTTTGAAATGACAATCTTGATTGTTTACCATATATGAAATGCTTACATATATCCAACTAAAAAAATTAAAATAGGAATCAAACCACGATCAAGTAGTACCTTCATACCGCGCTCGCTCATGTGACCTAGGTACGCATGTCACACATGCACAGACGTGGATTCTACTACAGATGCTACCGCTCAACTTGATACAGTGCTCCCAATCAATTTGTAGAGATTTTCGCTCCTTTGTACCTTCATAACCACGAGTGGCCCTTTTAAAAATTTTAGGACATTTTCATATCTAGAAAATTTGCATCTGAGTGCCTTAAGAACTCCTAGAGATATCATATTCTTCTTCAAGTTTGGGATGTGCCTCACATCTATTAAAGTACGCTTCACCTCATCAAACATTCTTATACAAACCAATCAAATTTCAATCATCTTATAGGCATGATCGTTACCCATAAGAACTAAGCTACCATCATACTCACGATACATGACGAACCGACTCCGATGAGGACACATATGATATAATGCCCCCGTATCCAAAATTCACTTGTTATACAAGTGTCCGACTTTAGAAACAGACAATATGTTATAACTACTTATCTCCTCATTAGATTTCACTGAATTAGACTCTTTTGGTAAATTATCTGAATTCTCATCCTTATAGATTTTAGAGTTTGTACAGTCCTTCTTCATATGTTCTATCCTACCATAATTCCAGATCTTTAACTTCCATTTGCTCTTCGACTTAGACCTTGATCGTGACCTACCCTTCTCTCGTTCAGGTAGTGTCCCCCTTACAACCAGTGCCCATGTAGAAGTACATTCCTACTATTTTTCATTCTCTTCTGCTTCAACTGAAGGGTAGAGACAACAATATCGAGGTCCAATATATCCCTACCATGGCATATAGTATCTACCAGATTCTCATAAGAATCTGAAAGGGACCTCAACAATATTAGGGTTTTGTCTTCTTCGTCGATTTTCACCTCCACGCTTGTCAGTTTGCAAATTACTTTATTGAAAGTGTTAATGTGTTCAGAGAGATCTGACCCTTCCATCATCTTCAAAGTATACAACTGTCTTTTAGATATGGACGATCGGAGAACAACTTTGTCATGAGAGGCTCTCCAACCTATCTCATAAGCCTGCAGTAGTCGTCTTATAATTAACATTATAAATAATATCATCGACCAAACACAATTAAATTGCATTAATAGTCATCTGATTTAGGTCATCCCAATCCTCTTCTTTTATAGTTTCAAGATGTCTCTCTTTGTCAATGAGAGCCAACGACACCGCTTATTGAATTAGGAAGGCTTTCATCTTCAATCTCCATAATTCAAAGTTATTTTTACATATAAACTTCTCTGTCTCGAACTTCACATTCGATCCCTTTGAATCTATCTTAGATTTGATTTAAACACCCCAACGCAAAGCCTACGCTCATATACCACTTATTGTGCATAACCGCCGCACATTAGGTGCAGAAGCAACCTTAGAACGAATTAAACATGCAAATAGAGAAACTAAAATCGAGCAAATACAAAACATAATAATTTTATGTGAAAAAAATTTTGTGGGAAAAAATCATAACACCAAGCGATAAACAATCTACTATGAAGTGAGAATTACAAGAGATAGACAACTTACAGATTCAAAACCCTCGTCTCTAGAGACGAATTCCCCTTCTCAAAAGCCTAGTTCTCTCTAGTACAATATTAGAATACCATAATCCCACATATAACAAGATTTATATAACCTAATTTCAGAATTAGAAACAAAATCGCATACTTACATGGAAGTTGTGTGCACCATCGATTGAACCTTCGATTGATCGAAGTTGATTCTATTGATCGATTGGATCGATCGATGAAACCTCAATCGAATCGACTTGATTCTGTCGATCGATCAATAATGCTCAAAAATATCCAAAGATCAAATTTGATTTTTTTTTTTGATTTATCTCGATCGATTAAGCCTTTGTGTTCGAACGATTGAACATGCCCAAAACTGTTAAGAAACTAAACTGATTTATTCAAAATTTTCTCGATCGATTGAACATGTCTAAAATTGTCCAGCGACTAAACTGATTTGTTTAATACTTTGATAGATTGAGCAGGATGTCGACAATTAAAGATCCGGAATTTCACCGAATTAAAAGGACATTGATCAACACATACATCATGGTGGGGCCATGCATGGATCTTCGACACTAGATAGCTGGTGCTGGGGTCACCCTTTGCTGACTAGGATCAGACCTGGCCGGCTTGGGTCGATTTAGAGAAGACAACCTGCTGGTCTATTTAGCAATTCAGGTTGAACTTTCGAACACAAGCGCTGGCTCATGGGTCTAAAATTTGGACCCAATAACTTATCAGGTCGCTCCAATCTATTATGGTTATACTTATTAGAGCGGTGGTTGAACTGCCAGCCACAGCAACGGGTCGAGCGCGCAGGTCCCGTTTCTAAAACATGGGAGGGAAAACACCCAAATCACGTTCACTATCTGTCATAGAGGCACACATGTGTATGATTTCTGATCGTTCATCAAGTGGAGCAAGACATGAACTTTCCCTGCAGGCTCAAACATCAGGCGGTTCCACTCATCAGGTTGTCTTCACAGGTAGTTAGAAAAAGTATGACTGAAAGTAAACACATCACATGCCTGATTATCAGTGGATGGCCTACAATTTTCAGCCAGGACTTGGTCACAGTTTGATCCCACTTGATGAGTGGTCTGGATCTCGCACACGATAGTCACATCAAATGCCACATCTTTTGTTCGCCTGAGAATGTCCATGGAAATAAATAACATTCTCTTCAACGGATGAAGCCATTGCAGTATCAGTGTTTTGAAGATCCCTATCATGGCCATCCATTGAAAGTACCACCTTTATGTAGCAATGTATCACACTTGTATGTGATCCACGCTGTTCATCATCCAGGCTTCACCATGCAAATGGTGTGGCCCACAAGTTAGCCTGATCAACTCATCCGGCTGGCCACAATGTTGCTAACTCGTCAATTGTCTTTAGAACCGTCCATTTCTTTTCTACTACCGTGGCAAGCCAGAGGAGAAGATCCAATCATCCGGACCATGACCTCATTGTGGAGATTGATTATATCTTGAAATTCACACCGCTCGATCAATCTTAGCCATCTTTGTTTATGGAATCAGTACAACTGACCATTTTATTTCAACTGTTCATTTGATGGCAATAAATATAGTGGCTAGGATTATTCAATTAGTATGATTTTCAATTCATGATGCCTCAATTGTGGAGCCTATGATTTGGACATCTTAGATTGATTCACAATATATGTGACGTGTACCATGGCTAGATACCCTACTAGAAGTTGGTGGTGAACTAACACCTTATATTCAAGATTTAATCCTTCGAAAACAATACAATTAACCAGCCTCGTCGCAATCAGACAAGTTTTCAATCTATGATTAGATGAGTCCATCAAAGTAATCAAATTTAAAAAATCGACACTTAAAATCCCTTCAATAACTTAGGAATTAAGGATATGTGTGTACAACCACTTATATAACTTATGAATTGATATATAGATGAATTTATGTATATTCGTTAACATCTCTATAAATTTATATGGATCTCCCACTTCTTTTATACTTTTATATCATTTTTAATGAAATAAATATAATATACATTTTTTACAAAATAGTATCAAATACATGACTATACATATGATCTCATACTCTAACAATTACGAAGATTGCAGTACAATGCAATTGTTATAAATTATCTCATCCAACTCTCGGTTGCCAAAAATCAAATACCAAAAGCCTGTTGGAGGAATCCCCACCAGTGTTGACACCAACAATACCCAAGGTAATGGATTAAAATGTAGAAATCTAACTCTTTAGTTGAGTCATAAGCAATAAATCTTTATTAAGTGAGTCGTGTTGGGTTACCACTTAAAAATGAGTTCATTTCATTTTAGTTAATTGTAATTATGCATTAGAGATTTTGGCAAGAGTTTGAAAGTAATTGTGATAATGTGAAATTTATATAAACTATGATTTCTAATATAATCAAAGTAAGAAAAGATTTGATGACCCATGATCAACTAAATATCTATCTTTGATTGTGTGGAATAGCTGAACAAAATTCCATATATGTTGGTAAGGCCTCTCTTTCTCTCTCCTCGCATGTGCCCATGTCTCTCTAGAATTCTTACTCATCATAGATAAAAGGAAAATTAATTGGACCACCTAAAGCTATAAAAAGAAAAGTATTGGACCACCGAAAGCTCTATAAGGTTACTATATTAAAAAAGGTAATTTGAAAACTCAAGTAAGACACAACGTAAGGAACGATGATGATAGAAGCACTTACCTTCGAAACCTTCTTAGGTCTTATCATAATGTTTATATGTCATCCAAACTGTTATTAAGGTCATTCCCGCTAATATCACCCTAATCCTAAACTTCTTCGGGCCCTAAGAAAGATTCAATGGTGGGCATTCAATCTTGTGGAGGGACCAATAGTTTGTCTTTTTATAGCTGATGTTCTAACATGAGTTGACACAACTGATAGATAACGTAAATATAACACATGTATCCTAGTGAACTCTACAATTGCCTACATTGAGAGATGGAGGCCGACTCAGCCTAAGTCATTGAGTCAGACCCGGTCTGTCCGGGTTCGAGTCCATCCGAGTCTCTTTTAACCACCTAGGTAACCAGTTAAAAATTAAACCAGCTCCCACGCCAACTCAACCCAGCTAATTGACCTAGACCCAAGCCACCCAGCTCATATTCATTTAAATCCATGATGACCAACAATCATCAGCTACGCCAACCGTGTATGTTGCATGTGGAACATGGTCCATCAGTGAATTTATCTTAACCGTTCATTCCTTTTGTAGATGTATGGCCTAGTTAATGAGCTGACCATCCTGCTTTTGGTCCAAGGAATCTGCAGTGTGGAAACACGTGATGAGCGGCGTTGATCACGCTCGTATATGGAAAAATGTACGTATCAGCACCGCAACAAGGACAATGAAGAGTTTGAAATATTTGGGTAAGGTGGCCATCTTCTGCAGAATCTAACAGACAATATCTGTCCAACCACGAAGATCAAATAATGGGCCCCACAAGTACTACTCATCCTTTTCAAAAACTCATCCCGCTAATGGCTCCCATGTTATCACGTACGATGTCCATGTCAGAGAGTAGGCAAGGTTGGGAAACGGATTGGCTACTCCCCTGCTACCGGCCAGTGGGTGATGGTCGGTGCTCTGTGGGCCCACCATGATGTATGTGTTTCATCCATGCTGTCCATTTATTTTTCTAGATCATTTTATGGCATGAGACCAAAAACGAGGTATATTCCAATCTCAAGTGGATCACATTACAAAAAACAGAACGTCGACCATTGAAAACTTTTTAGGGGCTATGAAAGTTTTGGATCAAGATGATATTTGTTTTTTTTCCTTCATCTGGGTCTGTATGACCTAATCAACATATTGGATGTAAAATAAACAGTATATTGGGCCTTTGGAGCATTTAAATGGTGGATATCCAATCATTATTGTTTTCCTATGGTGTGGTCCACCTCTTGTTTATATCCCTCTCATTTTTGGGATAAATCCCTAAAATGATCTGTAAAAATAAATGACCAGAATGGATGAAATACATACATCATGGAAGGGCCGACAGAGCACCGAACACCGGCCACGGGGCTGATGGCAGGGGGAGTAGGCAATCCGTTTCCAGGTTGTCCACCAAAAACACAGACGCTGGTTTCATGCGAAAGGCTGTCGCAGGAAGTTCCTGCACAGGGATGCTATCTGGCCCACCGTGATGTTTGTGAGGAATCCATTCCGTCCATCTGCTTTGCGAGATCATTCGAGGACGTATGAAAAAAATTTTGAGGCAGATTCAAAACTCGAGTGGGTCATACGGGAGGGAAAACTGGAGAAAGACTCTTCTGTCATTGAAACCTTCGTTATCTCTACCTTAGATATTTCTATGTCATCCAAACCGTTTATAAGATCATTACCAATGTTATAAGGTAAAATAATAAAACTTAGCCTGACATGATGCTTTTACGACTGAATGAATGTTTTAACGGTAGTCCCTAAATTTCCATTGTTTTCTTTCGCATATCACATTAGGTTTGTGGATCCACTCCTGTATTATTCTTATATATTAAAATGATCTCACAAATTGTCTAAAGTGGATGGACAGGATGGATTTCTTACAAACATCATGTGTCCCACCGTTTTTTTTTTTTTTTGTTAGCTTGTTAGTAAGCCTCACTGTCAGGTCACACTTCACTTCTCATAGCCAGTGCAGTAACTTCTGGCAAAGGCTTTTGCAGGAAACCCGCGTCCCAAAAACGCGTATTAAAAGTCAGGCTAGCTGGAGCTCACTAACGGCGGAAACGGATGGGCCACTTCCCCGTCACCAACCAATGGCTAGTGGTCGGTGCTCTGTGGGCCACCATGATGTATTTATTTCATCCATGCCGTCCATCTATTTTTCTAGATCAGTTTAGGTTATGAGACCAAAAATGAAGTATATAACAATATCAAATAGACCACATTAAAGGAAACATTGTTGAATGAGTGTCGGCCATTAAAAACTTTTTGGGCCCATAAAAGTCCCAAAAAGTTATGGATCAAGCTTATCTTTGTTTTTCCCTTCATCTGGGTCTGTATGACCTAATCAACAGATTGGATGTCAAATAAATAGTACAGTGGGCCTTAGGATGATTTTTAATGGTGGATATCCAATCACTATATTTTTCCTGTGGTGTGGTCCATCTGAGATGTATATCTCTCTCATTTTTAGGACCAAACTCTAAAATGATCTTTAAAAATGGATGAACGGCATGGATGAAACATATACATTATGGGGAGCCCAGAGAACCACCAGCCACAAAGGGGGAGTAGCCAACCCGTTTCCACTAACGACAACAAATCTGGACGCGGATTTCCTGCTAAACGAGTTCCTGCGCAAGGATGCTGAGTTGGGGCCATGGAGATTTTGTGAGTAATCCAACCGTTCATATGCTTTGAGAGTTCTTTTTAGTACATGCGACCACAAATGACGTGTATCTAAAACATTTGGAAATGAAAGAAGGCCACCGAAAGCCCTGGACTTTCTGATCAATGATCCGGTAGCAAATTTGGAAATGAAAGAAGGCCACCGAAAGCACTGTACTTTCTGATCAATGATCCGGTAACTTTAATAGTTCATCGAATTTCTTTTTAGTTTTTTTTCCTTTGTCTTTCGCCGAATTCTTTTTCGTTTTTTTTCTTAGTCTCTCACTGGTTACCAACCATGTATATGTATAGTAGGCATCCTACGCCCCTGCACCAGTAGCTCGGCTTGGTCTCGCTCCCTTTGCCCGCTCGACTTCATTCAAGAAGCGATAGCTTCCGCCTTCCTAGGCTCCAGTATCGCTCATGACTTGTATATTATCTCTCTATGTAACGATCGGTCTCCGACAAACTTCCCCAAAAGTAATTAGTCGCTTCCCAAATGCCTCTTCACTATAGTATGATCTAATCTTTTCAATGTCTCCTTCCTTGTTGCCAACACACGCTACTAGGAGAGCCAGTAACATTGTTTAAATTCTAGAAACTAGTATAATAAATTTCACATCATTTAGTGATCTGAATTAGACACAAGAATTAAATTTACTCCTAGTAAATAGCTGACTTGTACCACTACCTAGGCGACTATTTCATGTTGTACAATGACCTCCTCAACCTAAAAACCTTATTCTCTAATCCCTGTACATTGAATCTCTTTGGTTGCTTCATGTAAATCTGTTCTTTTAGTTTTCCGTGTAGGAAAGCAGTCTTCACATCCATTTGATCCAGTTCCATATCGTATTGAGCAACTAGCGCCAACATAAATATGATCAATTCCTGCTTGACCACAGGTGTAAAAATCTCGTTGAGGTTGATACTCTCATTTTACGCATAACCATTCATTATTAGCCTGGCCTTATATTTATTATGTTTCTTCTGATAGATCCACTAACATTCCAATGCTTTACCCCCAATGAGAAGTTTTACAGCTCCCACGTCTTATTCTTGTACAAAGAGTTCATCTCATCCTACATTATCGCCATTTACTTCTCAGCATCTGTGTCTTCCAATGCTTCTTAGAATGATGATCAATTGAATGTTTACTTATTAATGTTAAGATCATCTCGTGATAAAATTGTTTTGGGTCAAGGTTAGGGTCATAAAGGCACTTCATGATTTACATGTTTTTCACTCATTGATGCTTCTTGTCGTCTTGTGTCTTTGGTCTTCAACTTTCAAGTACTCAACCGACTCACTATCATAAGACTCACGTGATTGACAAATAGATACACAAATAAGTGCATTAACATGGTGAACCAACTCCTATGAGGACACATGTGACAAGATATCCTCGAATCTAATATTCAATCATTACTGAGATACCCGAATTTAGATGCGATTAGTACATCACAACCACCTGCTTCCTCACTAGATTTTGTTGCATTGGCCTCCCTCGATAAATAATCTAATTTCTCTCCCTTTTGAGTGTAACGTCCTCAATTTCAAGAGTCAAGTATTACTCGACTCCCGATGTCCCAGGTGTCACTTATGCTTTGTGGAAGTGAATGATTTTGATTTTTTTAACATAATTGGTGTTTGAGCATTCAAGAAATTAAATAGATCATACAAGTAAACTGAAATAAACGTAACTTAAAATATGACTAACATAATAATGAGTTTATGTTTAGTGTACGGGACCAAGTTCCAACAAAATATATACAGCCTAACAAAAAAAAATACAAAATATTCCCGCCCTAAGGCCCCAACGTTAGCCCTAGGGCAGCCTATGGCAACCCACCCAGCAGTTGAAAGTTCGAGAGCTCCACCTCAGCGTCTATGGTCGCCTCATTCACGTGTCGGGTTCTGTAATACCTGCATTTAAGATAGGGTCTGATTGGTGTTTTAAAACACCATCCCAGAGTAGAAGTACTGAGTGATCAATTCCACAAGCACAATTAATGAAAAATAATTAAGCATATGATCCCTATATACTCTTGTGCATGCTGTTATGATATGATGCATGCCCTCGCAATCCAACACTCCCTCATAGTGACTCCATCTTATGTTCGCAAATGACCAACACTCCCTCATCACGCAACCTCAACTATCGAGTCGCCACCTATCTAATGAAATGCGATGATGATCGTGTTAGCCGAGTGTTTAGTTAAGTTCGTTTGTCCAGCAAGGTTGGGGAAACTGAGGCACTCCCATGAAATCAAAGGCCATAACTCGATCACGAGGCCCAGGGCGGCCGTAATAACCCTTCACCTGCGACCCTTGATCCGTCTGGGTTCATCACTCCCAGTTGAGTTCATACGATAGGAAGGATTTAAATTGGATTGCTCACGGTCACTACGAGAAGGCTCATCACCCCAATGTAGGCCGACAATTCGAACACATTGTCTCATACCAGCATGTCCGACTCTTGACACTTGTGGATCATATCACTAATGGTTGTAAGTGGCCATTCCAGGGGCATGGGGTGTCCCAGGTTCAGGTGGGCGTGATCACACATGGTAAACACACATGGTTGGCCAGCTAGTGGACTAATTTGGCTGATTCAGGCGAACTACGGCGCACCCAGTACTGGGTGCGAGCATCCCGTGTAGTCTAACTACTGTTGGCTATCCGTGTTCGACCTGGATCGGTCAGATCAGCCCTGAGCAGCTAACCCGATAGGGCTGCCCATATGGCTTTTGCAATTTACTGGCCAACCCAATTGTCCAGTTAGTTAATATTTCATAGCAGGTCACATACATTACTTTTTTCAGAAAATTGCATGCAGGCATGCATGGCAATAAATCAGGGCATTCTATTTGAATTGAGCATTATGTCGGACATGTAGATACATTGCCCCAAATCATCGTAGACTTCACAATTATCAAGTAATTAGTTACATGTGTCAGAGAATAGAGTAAATCATTGACAACGGTTCAATAATTCTAGCCTATTTTAGCAAGAAATCAAAGTTCGGCTACACTAAGTGTAAGACCCGTATCCTAGTCCGTACTGTTCCATCAAGTCCCGCGATCCTTCTTGTCGAATTTCGGCAACCTGTGATGTATAATCGACGTTGCGATCGACCTTAAGTCGTATGTTGTAGATTTGAGTCGGCTTAATTCGAGACTTGTACCATTGCGACCGCACCGTCGGCGCGGTTCCAACGCCGCGTCTCTTGTACCGATCCGATACCCTGTCAGGAAGATATGAGCCGGCGTTTATTTCGAAGAAAATGCCGCGCGTTTGTAATCCCAAGAGAATCTCTACAATATGTCAAATCAATCCCATCAATCAATCCCATCCATCACCTCATGTCAAGTACAAGCAACCCATGCTTTCTCTCTCCAAAGTCAACCCTTTCTCACCCTCTCTCTTACACACCCATGCTAGTCAAGTACACATCACCTCACCCATCACTCACATCCATCACTCTCTCTCTTTACATCCCATCTCTCTCTCTCTCTCTCATTTCTCAACTCAATTCCAAGCAACCAAGTGAGCTCACGTCCATGCTTCTCCATGTGAGAGAAATGTGATTTTGGTGGCCCACTTTCCCATCCCAAACCCTCCATCCTAGCCTTCATTTTTCATCTTCCACCATTGAAGTGAAGCTCAAGGAGACCGGCATTCCAACAGACCGAGAAGATCGACCGGTGGGTGCTTATTAGACTAGATTTTTCATGTTTTATGATGGACAAAGTAAGGCCTACCGAATCAATGGCATGAATCTCACTTTGGACCACTAGGTATGGCCGATGGCCCACCTTGATGCTCATGATCATTCCATGATGGGGCCATTCTCCATGGACCTCATCATGATGTTTATCTTCTTTGCACGCAATGGGTCATCTAGACCCTCTATTTCGGTGGAGGAAGGACCTCCACCGTTGATTTTGATTGGTGGGCCCATTTGAAATGGGACCCACTTGATGTATGTTATAGATCATGCAAGGGAGGGCCCATAATGCCGGGGTCCCTCCATCATCACGTGTCTCTCTTTCTCTCTTTCTCTCTCCCTCTCTTTTTATTTATTTTTACGTGTGATGATATGACCGTGTGGCCCACTTGGATAGACCCCATCATGAAGCATGTGTTTTATTCAAGCCATTTACGAGTGGGGCCCACTTTATATGTGTGTCTTACCCAAGCCATCCAGCCATTTGGTGGCCCACCTCAGCACGGCCCACCTCATATGCATGTGTTATGCATAAACAGTACAGCGTCCAGGGACGCTGGACGTGAAAAGAAAACAAAAATATTAGCCTTTTCCCAAGCTTATTGGGTGGACTACTTGTGTAGGCCCCACCTTGATGCAAATATTCAATCCACTCCGTCCATTCCCTTTTACGGCTCATTTTAGACGTTAAGTTGAAAAATAATGTTAATCCGATTTTTCTGGTGGGCCATAGCATAGAAAACATTAATTTTTACCGTTAAAAATCGACTAGGACCCACCTTGAGCTACAATATACTTAATATTGGACTCCTTTGGACGGTATCGGGCCATGGAATCCAGTGGCTGGAGTGGATTCAGTTTAAACGGGCCCTACATATGAAAAACCATGAAAAATTATGATTTCAAAAAAAAAAAAAAACAAATGGCAACAACAACATTGCTGCTACTGCTGTGTGTCAGAGGGCAGGCAACGCCTGCTGTTGTGTATAGGCGTACAGGCCAGGGGTCACGACCCCACATGTGGGCTCCTCCATGATGTTTGTTTGTCATCCAACCCATTCATTACGTGGGCCCCTTCCTGCAGTAGGCCCCACCCAAATATCAGCCCCATCTAAGGCTAAGGTGGCCCACATCACAGTAAACAGTGGGGTTGAACCCTCTGCCATTGAAGCCGTTTCTGGGTTCACAGAAATTCTGGATCAAGATGAAATTTGTTTCTGCACTTCATCCAGGTCTGCGTGACCTTATGAATGGATTGGATAGCTTATAAGCATTATGGTGGGCCCCACTTGGGACCCACAGTGATGTATGTATTTTATTCACACCGTCCCAAGCACAGGACGGTGGAACCCACCCTGTGCATGTGTTCTGAGGACGCCGTCCACGGCAGTGGACGGTGAACTCCACTGTGATTTATGTGTTTTATCCGCAAGGTGGGACCCACTGTGATGTACCTGTTCTATCCATGCCATCCAGCCGTCAATCAGGTGGGCCACACAGCAGGAAACAGTGATGATTGGATGCCAGCCGTTGAAACCCTTTTGGGTTGCTGCACAGTTTATTTTTTTTGGGTTGCTGCACAGGTTTTGGGTCAACATGAAATTTGTTTTTCCTTCTCATTCAGGTCACTGTGACCTTATCAACAGGTTGGATGGAAAACAAACGGTATGGTGGGCCCCACGTGGGACCCACAATGATGTATGCTCTTTATTCACACCGTCCACCATGGACGGTGGAACCCACCATGGTGCATGTGTTTTCACCACACCGTCCAGGGCTGGACGGTGGGACCTCAATGATGCATGTGTTCACTCCATGCCGTCCATTTATATGGGACCCACCATGATGCATGTGCTGCATCGAACCTCTCCATCCATTTTAAAAGCTCATTTTATGGTATGAGCTAAAGAATAAGATAGATTTATAGTTCAAATGGACCCCACCTTGGTATATATCTAGGGCCCATATGATTAGGCCCATTTGGTATGCATAAGGCCCATATGATTAGGCCCATTTGGTATGCACAAGGCCCCATATGAATAGACCCAAGGCCCATTTGGCATGCATAAGGCCCATGTTACAAGGCCCATTGTGATGTTCTCAAAGGCCCATGGGATATGGCCCATTGCAATGTACATAAGGCCCGTTGGTGGGGGCCCATTAATGCGGCCCATTTGATGAATGTAAGGCCCATGTGATATGGCCCATTTGATGTGTCTAAGGCCCATGGGTCGAGGCCCAACGGGATGTCCTTAGGGTCCATTGCAATGTGCGATTCCCCCTTGGTTTATGAAATGATGTTTTATGGCGGGCCATGCCGTAGGAGCAATGTTGGTTTGACGTCCACATGGTAGGTACAATGTTGGTTAAATGTCCGCATTGTAACTCTCCTTAAGGCCCACTGATAGGCCCATACTTGCTGATAGTTCATTACTTTATAACATGCTTAGTGCACTTCCATGATTCATGCCCATACGCATCATATGTATGCTTGAGATGAGGAATGTTTGATCATAGCATAAGCCGTTGGGCTGAGACATTTATGGGACTCCTTATGAGACGGAGTGCCCCACATGAGCGCGTGGTACGCGTGAGATTTCTGCATGACTGACGGTTTGACTCATGCATTTCGCATTGTGTGTCGTGATCCACTGCACGCCCTAGCGACATCAGGGTCATGGCTCCACAAACACATCGTGGATGGTCGTATCGGATACCGGAAATGCTTGGTTTTAGCACTGTGGGCACTTAGGATGTCCTTGGGTGAAAGTCCCAGAACCTTTTTGGTACCAGGAGATGCTCCAACGTCTAGACCGAGTGGATACACGAGCGCTCGAGTGCCGAATACCAGTAGGCCGCGTCTCTCACTATTTCGTGGTCGGTTGGAAGGAGGTGTGGCCTTATCCGCCCGAGTGAGGGGGCTATAAGCTAGGCTGAGTTTGACCAGCTCGCAAATGAGTCCGCTATCGACGAGCCGGGTAGATGTTAGCAGACTACTAGTCAGGCGGATAGTGTGGTCTCTTCCACTTGCTTGACTGTGCAGCTAGGGAGGAGGCAGTCAGTGTGAGGTGTATTAGACCCCGGTGATATCCAGAGAGGAACTGTATTGATATGATGAGTACTGGCACGCTTGTTTTGCATCTCGCATATGACATTTGGCTACATAGGCCTCGCATCGCATAGCCTTGGTACGGCTGATAGCATTCATGCCTCGCATCGCATAGCTTTGTTATAGCTGATAGCATTCATGGACTTACCGCATATTTCCGCATTACTCTGATATTATACACTGGGCACTCGCCTTACACACACTTTCACCACCCTCTAAGCTTTCTATAAGCTTATGCACGATAGATGCGTGCAGGTGGCGTTAGGTTGCAGCAGCGTTGAGCTTGGAGCGTGCAGCCGAGCTTCTGGAGTTTCTGTTACTTTCATTATATTGTATTTCCCTTTCATACGCATTTGTACTTAAAGTTTTTGATATAGTGGATATGTGGTGTTGTTGTTTTGTGACTTGGTTATGCTTGTGGTTATGCTCCATTACAAAAAAAAAAAAAAAAAATTCATACTGAAAATCCTCCTTGTAGGATCCCAGGATCGGAATCTGGCGTATGGGCGCTGGGAGCCGAGAATGGGGTGCTACGGAGGCTGTCGGCACCGGATTCGACGATCGGAAATTTTGTGAGCCCGTTTTCTGAGTTTGGGGCGTGACACTAAGCATGATTTACAAATTCATGGAAGACGAACAATCAAAGGTTACTCACAAATCAAAATGCGCATCACAATTTTCACAATACAATCATTATTTACGATATAAGTTCGATAATTGGTCACCTAAGGATAATGGTTTACACCTAGAAGTAATCTATTGATTTCTTAGCGCTGCCTCTAGGATTTGAGTTTATGGATGAGTGTATCGAAGCTCTGCGCTGATAGGATTAGCTTATAAGGGTGCATACAAATGGCCTATAATGTTGAAATTTGAAGATGGCTAGAGGATTACCTTTTCCTTGTCACTAGGTTTCCCCCTATGGCAGGGCGTGGTGGCGATTTCTGACGTGGGTCAGCGGCAGTGTGAAAATCCTCTGTAAGAGCTCCCCAAGGAGTTCCTTCTACTTTTCCCCACTCCCTCTCTCCCTTGTAGCTGGAATTCATATGAGAATGAGGGAGTGAATTTATGAGCCTTATATAATATAGATTTTATGTCTAAATGGCCCTGGGGGCCCTTTTTTTTAGCTTGCATGCCCCCAGTGGGCTGAATTTTGGCCCCATATGACTATTTCATGGGCCTGTTGGCCCACTCTCGCCATGGGGCTGGTGCCCCATCATAGGATCCGTGATTGGTCCAAATTGAGTAGAGATTGAATGCCTCGACCGATCGCGGAGACCCTACTTGCGATCGACGGCTATCGGTGCTTGATCAGGGCCATTGTCACGCCCCAAACTCGGAAACCGAGCTCACAAAATTCCCGATCGCCGAATCCGGCGCCGACAGCCTCCGTAGAACCCCATTCTCGGACCCCGGCACCCATTCACCAGGTTCTGATCCTGGGATACTACAAGGAGGGTTTCAAATCATTAGTCTGATTCATAATGAGCATAACAAAAGCATAACCCACAAACAATAACCACAAGAACACCACAAAATCCACTATGATCAAAAACTTTTGAGTACAATACGGCAGAAAGGGAAAATACAATGTAATAAAAGAAACAAAACTCCAGAAGCTCGGCTGCACGCTCCAACTACAGCGAGACTATGGCTGCGACTGCGTCCTGGCGTCACCTGCACGCATCAATCGTGCATAAGCTTATGGAAAGCTTAGAGGGTGGTGTAAGTGTGTGCGCAATATAAACGTGCTTAAAATACAAGGTCAGAGTGATGCAGAATCATGGTGATGAGCACATGAATGCAATCAGCCGTACCAAGGCTATGCGGTGCAAGATATGAATGCTATCGGCCATAACACAGCCATGCGATGCGAGATGCAACTCAAGCATGCCAATCCTCATCATGTATCAGTACAGTTCTCATTCTGGATAATCACCGGGGTCCAATACACTCCAAATGGCACTGTCGCTCTCCTAGCCGCACAGTCCAAGTGAGCGTAAGAAACCTCACTATCCGCCTGACCAATAGTCCGCTAATACCTATCCGCACGTCGATAGCGGACCCATTCGCGAGCTGGTCAAACTCAGCCTAATATTGCCCCCTACCCTCGGGCGAGTAAGGCCACACCCCTTTCCAATCGACCACGACACAGTGGGAGACGCGGCCTCCTGGTATTCGGCCCTCGTGCGCTCATATATCCACTCGGTCTCGACATTGGAGTCATCCTCCGTACCATCGGGTTTAGGGATTTTCACCGGGGACATCTATGGTGCCCGTATGCTCGAACCAAATATTTCCTATGTCCAATCCCGCCATCCACGATGTGTCTGGGGAGGCTATGGCCCCGATGTCGCTAGGGCATACAAGAATTACAATCACACAAATGCAAGTGCATGAATCATACTATCACTCATGCAGCCCTGACTATACCATGCACTTATATGAGGCAACCCCGCCTATCAGGAGCCCATAAACAATTCTATCCAAAGGTAAATGCTATGATCGGTCATTCCTCACATCAGGCATACATATGGTGCGAATGATCATGAATCATGCATCTATATTAAACATGTAATAAGAGATGGGTTCTAGGTATAATGGAGATGGGCATAAACGGCCTACTTACCATAATTTTGGGCCTATCAGTGGGCCTTAGGGATAGTTATAATGCGGACATTTAACCAACATTATCCATTCAATGTGGACATCAAACCAACATTGCTCCCAAGGCACGGCCTCCCATGAATCACATATTGTAATGGGCCTTTTGTACGTCTAATTGGGCCTTGACCCAAAGACCCAAATACATCAAATGGGCTACATAACATGAGCCCCATATCTATATCAAGGTGGGCCTCAATGGGCCTCTTAATATGGGTCTAGTACAAATCAAGGTGGGCCTCAACAAGGACCACTAATGCATGAAGATGGGCCTCCATAATGGGCCTTAAATTGTTTCCAAAATAGTTGGACAGTTGGATGAAACACATACATTATGATGGAGCCCACACTAATAAAGGGTGTGGTTTACCATTCTTACATAAGTGGGGCCCACCAAAATGCTCATTTTCCACCTAGCCTAAGGCCCAATATAATTTTTTTTATTTTCTACCCATCTAAGGCCCAACATAATGTTTATTTTCCACCCAACTGTTCATAGGGTCATATGGACCAGGGTAGAGCACATTATAATATTTATTTATCATCTAATCTATTCATAAGATCACGTGGGCCTGGATAGGGCCCACTGTAATGTTTGTTTTCCGTACAACACATTGATAGATCGTGTGGACGAGGGGCCACTGAAATGTTTATTTTCATCTAACCTGTTGATCAGGTCGCCCGGGCAGGGAGCCCACCAAAATGTTTATTTGACGTCTAACCCGTTATAGGGCCACCCGAATGGGGTGGACGTGGGGCCCATCAAAATGTGGTTCCCAGATCCAGCCCATCCATTATGTGTGTCCCACTTGGCTGAGGGTACAGACCAAGTTTCAGTCGCATCCAAATTTCAGGTAAGCCCCACCAACGATTTTATATATATTTTAGGCATGACTACACATGATTTTAAATGATGTGGCCCACCAGAGTTCCATATACAGCTGACTTTTGGCGTGGACGGATGAACTGTGGGGACCCATCAAATGCTCGGTGTTGATGGTCGAAATTCATCACCGTGGGGGCCCACAGCTGGAGCCGTGAGGCCCTAGCGTCCGTCCGCCCGTCACTGCTGCAGCAGCAGCAGCGCTGCTGCTTTAAAAAAATGTTATTATTATATATATTATTTTTTTTTGTTTTGGGGTCCACCGAGATGTGATTCACAATCCAGCCCACCCATTATGTGGGTCCCATATAAATGACCGTACAGACCAAGTTTCGGCAACATCCAAAACTCAGGTAGGCCCCACCAAGTGATCTTATATATTTTGGCATGTCTTCACATGATTTTAAATGGTATGGCCCACATGAATTTCGTATAAGGCTGATTTTTTTGAATGGCCCACGGCCAGGGAGGTGGGCAATGAATGGACGGTGTGGATGTGCAAAATACACATCATGGTGGGGCCCACGGCTGGACGTGGAACCGGTCCGTCCGTCCGTCCGCCCTCTGGCGTCCTGACAATGGCAGCAGCAGGCGCTGCTGCCTTAGTTTGTTGTTTTTTTTTTTTTTTGAAAAAAATAATTTTTTTGCAGAAACTCCTGTGTGGGGCCCGCATCGGATGAATCCACTCCAGCCATTGGATTCCATGGACCAAGACCGATCAAACGAGTCTAATATACGGCCTGCTTTTGACGAATTGAGGGATCTAGGGGGTTTTCAAGGGTGATATCGCTATTTCTTATGGTATGGCCCACCTGAGAACCAGATTACCCTCAAAGTTTGGCTCAACGCCTAAAATGAGCTGGAGAGGAAGATGGACGGATTGGATTGAGCACATACATCAAGGTGGGGCCTACATAGGTGGCCCACCCCAAAAAGGCAACTAACCCCTTTTTTTTTGTGTTTGCTGGCACACATCCACGTCAGTGCACACACTTCACTTCCAACGTCCAGCGACCAACTCCTAATCTCATTGCTATGGTGGGTCCCACGTAGATGTGGCCCACCATCTTATATGTATATAATATATACTATATTATATATATGATACACATTATATTATACATATTTTATATAACATATATATATATATAGCATTGGGCCATCTAAACAATGGATGGGTGGATCATCACCTGCAATAGAGTGGGCCACACCATCTGATGTAGATGGACGGGGTAGATGTAACACATATTGGTGGGATCTACACCGTTACAAAGAAAGAAGGGAGAGAGATAGAGAGAGAGATATTTCGTGAGGTAGAGGAACCCCGCCACTATGGGCCCTCTAGATTAAATCACATACATCCAAATGGGTCCCACCAACAAGTGGGCCCTAAAATTTAAAATAATGACAATTCACCCACCTTATCTTCCTTTTCCTTGCTCCCTTGGACTCCTTAGCTCCTTACCTTCACTTTTAATGGAGGATGATGGGGGATTAATGGTGTGGATGAGAGATGGGAGGGTGTAGATGGAAGATGGAAGGTGGGCCACACTTGAGAGGGAGAGAAAGCTTGGACGTGAGGGGGGTTGAGTTGCTTGGGAGAGATATGAGAAAATGAGAGAGAAATGAGAGGATGGGAGTGATATGAGGTGATGGAGTGATGGGTGTAATTAATGAAGCATGGGTTTGTTTAAAAAGTGTGTAAAAGAGGGATGGGTGAAGAGAGAGAGAGAGTTGACTTTGGAGAAAGAGGGATGGGTTGTTGTACTTGATGTATGGGATGCATTTATGGTTGATTGATGGGAATAATTGTGTAGAGATTCCTCGAAATCGCAACGCGCGGTGTTTCTTCGGAATAAACGCGTTGATCGGCATCTTCTTGCACTGGGAATTTTGGCCCCATATGACTATTTCATGGGCCCGTTGGCCCACTCGCGCCATGGGGCTGGTGCCCCATCATAGGATCCGTGATTGGTCCAAATTGAGTAGAGATTGAATGCCTCGACCGATCGCGGGGACCCTACTTGCGATCGACGGCTATCGGTGCTTGATCAGGGCCATAATTATACGGATGTGAGCAGGAAAATATCCTTGACTCATGGCTCGATTTTGGTCGCAATCTGACAGTCGAAAAGTTGTAATTTCGCAAATGAGTGGCGTGGCCTATTTCACTTAAGTTTCATCTTCAGGTCTAGGAGAGTTGCACGTTTCAAGCACTTCCTTCCCAGCTAAAGTTGTGCAGTTCAGGGCACCGTCTGGGTTTGCCGTCAACATTGGACCTCAAGCCCAGTGAGGACAATGTTTTCCTATAGTTTCGAACTTAGGCGGATTCTGACGAGCAACCCACGATCATTTTCGTCTATCGTAGCGGATTGTTGGGAGAGCCGGCCCCGCGACCCATTTTCGATTCAGTTCATATTTAGGTTTAACTACGTTTGTGACGTCATCCTTTTGTAGCTTGGTGACAATGACACCTGACATAATTTATCCCTAGTTTTTAGGGCCCCGCAAATGTCCTCCATGCAGGCTGCCTAACATGGACCTATGGCGGCTCCACTAGTTGACGCCTTAGGATGCAATGACAGTTTGGCCTGGGTGTTACACTGAGTTTTAGGGTTCTAACGATCCTTCTTCATATACCCCAACTTTCCACAATTCCAGTATTTCATCTTTTCTTTACCCTTTGACTTGGACCTAGATCGACGCTTCCCATTCTCTTACTTAGACTGTCTATCTCGAACTAAGAATGCATCAGTAGAAGATCCTTTGCCACTACTTTTCTTTTTCAACTGCTTTGATTAAAGGACTGAGATAACGGTCTCGACATCTAAAGTATCCCTACCATGGCACAATGTATCTAACAGATACTTGTAACATTCCGGGAGAGACATCAATAGAATTAAGTATTTATCTTCCACATTCATATTAACCTTTACACTCATCAACTTGCAAAGTAATTGATTGAATGCGCTAATGTATTCATTAATATCAAACCATTCTGTCATCTTTAGATTATAAAATTATTTCTTCAGATATAGACGTTTACTAAGAGATTTCGTCATTTACAAACTTTCTAACTTTGTTCAAAGCCTTGTGGTGGTTGTCTGATCAATGGCATTATAGATGAAATCATCGGATAAGCATAATTGAATCGAGGTAATCGTCCTCTGATCAAGTTCTTCCTACTTTTGATCATTCATAGTCACAAGATGCTTCACTATACCAAAAACTGCATATTGCAATCCTTACTGAACTAGAATGTCTCTCATCTTCACCTTACCAATTAAAAGTTATTTTTCCCGGTGAACTTCTTTGTCTTATACTTCACGTTCATTCCCTTCATCGACATATCTTATATTCAAACTCAAATCCCAACGTATAAACCTGATACCAATTGTTGGGAGATGTGAAAGCAAACTCTAAATTTGAATAACACAAACGATAGATAAATACAAACAAAACAATTATAGAGAACACATGAATTTATGTGGAGAAACTCTTATAGGAAAAAATCACGACATAAAGTGATAATCCACTATGAAAATGAATTACAAGAGATAGAATTGACTTATATATGCGAAGAACCAATCTCAAAACCCTAGCTTTCCTTTAAAACAAGTCCGCATTCACTTATGATTTTTTCTAATCTCGCGTTACACCCATAGATAATGTTACACATAAAATGGTAAAAAAATCATGCAATTACATAAAACAGTGCATGATTGTTAATCTAACAATCGATTGATTGACATCGATCGAGCAACCCTTGGTTGATCGAGCTTCCATATTCGATCAATCAAACATGCTCAAAATTGGCTAGAAAGTCAATTTATTTTTTAGAAAAATTCCTAATCAATCAAACCCAAATGCCCAATCATTTGAAATTATTAAAAATTGTCCAGTGAGCAAATTTATATATTCAAGGTATTATCGATCAATCGAATCAAACAATCAATTAATCAAAATCCCATGTTAGCGCATGGATTGGAGCTAGACACCAATTTCCACACGGTTTACCTCATTTTTAAGTTAATGCCCTAGATTGTGTCTTTTTTTTTTTTAATTTTTGTTTATTTTATATGGATGGACAAGGTGGATAAAATAGATACATCAAGGTGGGCCCCATAAAGCCTCTTACGGGATCATACTCTTTAGCTAGGTCTAGGTCTTAGTGGGGTAGTATCCAATGCACGCCTTTTTTTTAATCTTTAGAAGGTAAGCTTAGAATTTATTATATCTCAGAGGCCAAAGGTCTAAAAAATATAGAGGAGCTGCTAGTATTAAGAAAAGAAAAAAAAAAACAAGGCAAAGATTTCTCCTAAAACACCAGAAGAGTAAGAAAGAAAAAGCAAAAGGCTCCACATCCAACACTGGAAAAGACTCACATCCCGGGTCAAGAGAAAGACCAAAACCAAAGACAAATAACCGAAACACACTGGAATAAAAAGAGAGCTTATAACAAAACACCCTGCGTACCCAAAGTCAAGCAGTTGCCTAGAATATGGTAGCAATCTCAGTGTCAAAATGAATTTGAGCAACCATTTCAAAACCATGCAATCTACTAAAAGTCTTGGAACTTAAGGGGTATAGATTGGATACCACGTGATAAGTTGCTTTTAAAATTGTTTTAAGCCATTAAATTCCTTTTTAGCTAAAGTTAGTTTGGTAAACTAAAAATTGAGGCAGATCTGAGGATAAGGTGGAACACACCGTGGGGATTAAACACACACCGTAGAAGCTTTGGATCTGCCCGATTTTTTCGGCTTATATCCATGGAAAAACGGATGGATGGCGTTGATAAAGTCACAAATCACGGTGGGCCCTCGTAGCCGCAGCCTGTTCGGAGCCCGGGACAGGCGGGGAAATACCTAATCCACGTCCAAGTATACCCACTCCATCAATTACGGAGCACACGTGTATAAAACCTGGACCGCTCATCAGTCAGTCTCGACGTGATTGACTAACCCGGATATCTCGCAAGTTAGATGATTCTCGGCATTCAATCAAAGCAGTTTTGAGGGAAAAGGATTGCGTACTGAGTAACTCAGTACGCTAAGCGTACTGAGTAAACTCTGTGGGGCCCACCATGATTTATATATTTTATCTACTCCGTTCATCCATTTTAACAGATAATTTTATGGCTTGAGCCCAAAAATGAAATATATCCAACTACTCAAGTAGACCTCACGACGGGAAATGGTGTGAATTGAAATTGTACCGTTGAAAATTTCTTAGGGCCCACAGAATTTTTGAATCAAGCTGATATTTATTTTTTCCTTTCATCCATGTCTTTGTGATCTTATAAACATGTTGGATGACAAATAAACATCACTGTGAGCCCTAGATAGATTTCAACGGTGAAAGTCATTATTTCCACTGTTTCTTTTGGTGTGGTCCACTTGAGCTTTGGACGTACTTTTATTTTGGAATCAACCATTAAAAGGATCAGGAAAAACATATGAACGGCGTGGATAATCTACATACATTCATAGTAGGCCCAGCTAAGTTTACTCAGTACGATAAAAGCGTACTGAGTAACTCAGTACGTAATCCTATTTCAGTTTTTCCTATTTCAGTTTTGAGTCATTTGAGTGAGTCTTTCGAGGGAAGATGAGATTGGAAACAAAAATCAACCCCCCAGTACAAAAATGGGTTTTGATAGAACTGTGGCCCCTCACGACAATTGCCATATGGTGCTCATTTCCACCATTAGATGGTACACGTGTCAGAGATCCCAGACATTCCTTAGGTAGCGTACGCTTTGAATATTCCATGGACCAAAAATAGTGCTGGTCTGCTGATCACGCGGGTCAAAATTCAATGGGAAAAATAGGCTGTCGGCAAATTAGTCCACCAATCTAAAAAAAGGTACATGTGTGGGTCGTTTGCTGAATGCACTGTCCTGAGTTTTGGTGTGCCACATATCCACAGTGCACCATACCTGACGAATGGTCCGGATCTCCTACACGTGTTGCATCCTAAGTGGGAATCAGTCACCGCCTGGCGGAGGCGGATTTCCTGCGAAAGGCTTTCGCAGGAGGTTACTGCGCCGGAAGCCTAGGTGGGTCCACGTAATGTTTGTGAGAAATGTACTCCGTTCATGCGTTTTGTGAGCTCGTTTTAGGACTTTCGGGAAAAAAAAAAATGAGCAGAGTATCCAAGAGGCTAAGTGGACTGCAGTAAAGGAAAAGGTGGGTAGGGAAATTCCTACCGTGGAAACCTCCTTGACATCAACAGTGTTTACATGTCACCCATACAGATCATGACATTATTCTTAGAGCTGTACACGAGCCAAGTTAGCTCGGTTATCTGGCTCGACTCCACTTGAAAAAGTTCAATTGAACTAGGTTCGAATCTGAGTTGGGTCCAGTTGATATTTTTAGTTTGAAAATTTTCCGAGCCAGGTTCGAGCATGCCTGAGCTCGACTTAACTTAGATCGAACCCCAACACCAATCAAACTCAGATTAAACTAGTTCGGTGACTTTGTTATTTTGATATTGATGTTATTCAACACGTGTTTGATGAAATGACACAATGAATGGTTTATGAGCGGTGAGAAATGTATGAATATGAAACAAATACTCTTGTATCTTGGCTTTTATGTTGCTTACTGAGTATTCGATGAAATACCTGTAAATCGATACTTCTGTTTTACATTCCGTGAGAAATTGAAAGTGCACTCCATATATTTGAGAAAATGTCGCAGAGGCTTGATCTTAACTCAAATTTGGCTTGAATCTATTGACTGAACTGATTCAAGCCGAACTGAGTTCGAGCTAGGGTCAACCAGTGTCTGCGATAAGTTAAGTTGTGCCAAGCTTGACTAGGTTCAACTTGCGTACACCTCTGGTCATTCCTAATGAATGAACTGAGAACACAAATATTATGCTAATTCAAAACTTCTTTGGCCCTAGGAGTATTTCTCGTGTGGACTTTCAGTCCTCACGTTTTAGGCCCACTTGAGTCTTGGATCAGGGTCATTTGCCCTAAAATGAGCTCAAAAAGCGTTGGACTGAGTTGATTTTTCACAAACATCACAGTGGGCCCCACCTAAATTTCGCAGGAAATCCGCGTCCCCGCCTGGCACCTTTCGTCCAGGCCCGTATTCTATCAAAGCATTTAGATGGATGTGCGATCCAACGCACAGAGAGCGTGATTGTTGGGCGATGGCCCACTAGACGATCGGTTTGGATTTTCTGCCCACTACCACATGTTTTCTATAGATTGCCACTGCCTTTTTGACTATTGTGATTTTAGCAATCATTCTCTTTATGGAAAGATAACAATGTTTTAATAAGTGCAAACATTTTTCGCACTAAATCTCTCACGTCGAAACGTTTAAGATTGGCAGAGTTGTGCAAGATCCGTGCCGTTCATCACACGTGCCACATTGTGGGGATGAAACATTTTTTAAAATATAAACCGGAAAGATCATCAGTTAGCCACACGAATAAGAGATACAGATGCTGGAGAAATTAATGAACGGCTCAAATCCATTTACTCGTGCAGCCCATCTGATGATTGGACTTGAGACCAGGCATTTTATCGTTGGATGTGATGTGCCCAGGAAGTTTCTTGGGCCTGCCTTGGCGACTTTCAAATTACAAAGTAAACACTTGGAGGTGATTCGGATGGGTCTGAGGGAACTCGTGGGTCCCACAAATCGGACGTTTCAGATGCTTAGGTCGGTGGCTTTCGTAAAATCATGTTGCGGACGTCCGGACGATCCGGGTATTTCCAGCGAGGTGAAACTTCTCCGGATCTTTCCGAAATCTCTGGGAGGATCGGAATCCTCCTCTCTTTTGGTTGGACGGTTCAGATCTATGGATGGGTTGAGGTGGAGTTCTCTCTCATCCCCGCGACCCAGTTTTGGCGTCCGATGCTGTAGCGGCTGGACTTTCTAAGCCTGGGTTGGTTTGCACTATTCGGTGGGGTCCACTATCATGATTTTCAGGAAATCCAGTCCTTCAATTAGATTATCCGTGATGTATTGCTCCAGGAGTCAAAGTATGAGGTAGCTCCGAGCCCTGGGTGGGCCACACGATTGGTCGTGGTGCAGGTCAATGCTCACCGCTTAAGGTATTCACGTTGAGTGCCATGCCTATCGCACCCATTATTTACCGTTTCACCCTTAATTATTTAACCTACTTCTGATGCCTGCTATGGTAAAATGCACCTTCCGATTGTCTTGAAATTGGGCTTGCCATTCTCATTTTTTGTGCTCTTTTCATTGGACCTTGGTCATTCTCATTTTTCGTGCTTTTTTCATTGGACCTTGATCATGCACCGATGAGTAGAATGCCCTTTGGGATGACAGATATCATCCCGAGACCTAAAGGGAAGATTTTGTATGTTTAGAAGGGCATTTAACCGTTAATTATGTTGTGTACTTCACAATCTTTGAGTTGGGCAGTTAGTTCTACTGTTAGGGTGGTTCATTTGGTGAATCTAACTATGATGGTGGATCAGATAGTGCTTTTAGAGAGAAAATATTGGATGGTAAACATCTTGTGCGGCTCGTTTTGTGGTTTGTCTAGGACAAGTGGTGTTCTTATCTTACCATCGTTCATGACTAGTTTTAAGGAAGAGAAAGGAGGTTTTATAGTAATAATCCAAATCATCTGGCCCAGATATGATAGATCCGGATTGTTGCATAAATTACGTTTTCATGAAAAACACCATCAAATAAACTACACGTGCTATTGGAAAATAAAATATAGTTGTGGAAAAAGGTCACATGCATTTCACTAGCATGGAGTTCCTACCAAAGTTTTTCTTAAATGTAGCCTATCACCCTTTTCAATCATGCAAGCTAGCACATGCTATGTTGGTTTGTTGCTACCTTTTGTTTTTTTGTCTTTTATCTAATTATAGAGAAACAATGTAAGAGTGTTTGCTAATTAATCTATATGCTACATTTTATTTTATGATTGTCCTAAGTATATTAAAATATAAGCAAAAACCAAAAGAAATATAAGAGATGGATAATATATAGAGAGCTGACTATATGTGAACCAAATTTCCAACCTATTTATTATTTTTTATTTTGTTTATGACTGCAATGCACCCACCTAGTAGGCTGCCTTGAGGTGAGTGAGTAAAATTATTGTCTTATCTGAACAATGGCATATGGTAAGGCAGGGAACATCCCTGATGCTCTTTCCCGGTAAAACATTATCCTTTCGATGGCTATAATTGGTTGCATGGTCAAGCAGCTGTTGATGCCAGCGAACAGATCACAGATGCATACATGCTCCAATAATGACGGTTAGATCACTGGCATTTTCCCTACACCATAAACACAAAGTTCGTGGTTTTGTCCTAAATAATCAAGTAAATAACATTTTGTTGTTTAAGATTCTCATGAAATACCTAAACATTTAATGAGGCCGCACACATGAAATGATTAGATTATAGTTCACTAGCAACGTATTGTATTGAGGAGGTAAATTATTCATGACCAAGTGAACCAATCGGTTATATTTGATTTTCAAGCCTAAAGAGCAAATCTTAAATATCACTTCAATCTCCTATATAATGTATTCATAAATGTTTCCTTTTCCATCTTATGATAAGCGGGTTAATTTGTTCAGTAGAAAACTCACTTTAATCTTATTTGATTTCTTAAATCGGTTTTCCATTTTGATCTAAAAAAAACTTTGACCTTATCCACGTTAGGCATGACACCTCTCATCGTCTCATAAATTGAATGCTTCGTGATTTCGAGACACATATTGTTGAATTTGGACAATGCCTCGTAACAATTAACCTTTGACTCAGTAACATTTTTAAATAGTTTTGAAGGTTTTAGTTTTTCCAAGGCAAAGTCCATCTTCAAGTATCCCAAAACTATTTCTATAAACTTTTTCCATTGAATATAATTCAACCCAATAAAGGCATGAACATGATGCATTTGAGTTGGAATTATGACCAGTTAAAAAATAAATACTGACGTTAGCAAATTGTATACATAAAATAATTCATGAATAAAACTAAATACCTGTTAAAATTTTCAAAAGTTCAATTAACTTGGGCCTTTAACTGAATTGTCCAACATGAAGATGGGCTCAACCATTCTATACTACCTAGAATCAGACATATTATTATCACTCCTCCTGTGGGACGAAGTCAGGACATGTAAATGACTCTCTTAAACGTGGAGCTAAGTAATCTCAATCTTGTAAATCTAAGACACTCATTACCTGTGGGTGAAATGAGTCTCTTAGCCTTACACCACCAGCACTGTTTACTTCACATCATTTATGTCCCTATCAAACGATGAACATCTGTGTTTTCATCACCATCCACATTTTATGTAAACGCAACTGCATATAATTCTTGAGCTCAATCCCAATATTATAAGTCCAGATTTGTGACAATCTTCACTGATTGAGATCACGTTGATGGCTAACACAATCATATCTAATCCCACGTATTTAGACTTAGGATTGTGATTTTAATCATACCTTCAACAGATCATCTATAAAATAGGCCTAGAAATTAGTTGACATTGACTATTAAAGAACTGAAAATCTTAAAAAGAAATAGACCAATAGGTTTCACCTTCCCTTTCCAAGGGTCCACGCCAACTCGTAAGGATGGAAAATGAGCCCATGATCTAGATCTGATCAGAACTATACCATATAATCTTCACATAAACAGTGGGCATCTGAAGTTGATGATCAATAGCAGATTTACATGAATATCCAATATTAACCATTTAAATGTGCAAGGCCCACGAATAAGGCCCAACAGATATGAGCCCAAGCAAAAGAAGGGCCATCTATGTGGCCCAGGCTGACGATCTGGGTAGAGGGCCCAGAAGACGAAAAGGATATGGCCCAGCACAGAGTGGATTCAATCCCTTCAAGTAGGTCAGAAAACAAGACCCACCATTAAGGCAGAGCTGGCCCAAGAGGCCCCGCTGGAAAACACACACACACACACACAAAGAGGAAGAAGAAGAAGAGGGTTGTCGGCCCCTTTACGAGCTTTAAAGTTCCAACCCCTAGAAGGGCATGTATGTGAATGAGGGTTAGAAACTCTAACTCATCAACATCAGCCACTGCCTCCCATTCTTTTGCCCAAGCAAAGAAGTTTTCGACACCCATGCCCAGCCAACCATCACCATGCTCCTCTCTGTATCTCCGCCTCTCCCTCAAGAAATCCGACAATCCAATGATCCGTCACCAGACTTCAGCAGGCCTAACGCCCATGGCATTTAGCATCGACACTCCGAAAATTGACTATAAGTAAAGCAGGCATGGAAGGTAGCTGGAATCCATGGTTGCTTTTGTCCAAGAAGTCTAGCTGATGTCCGATGTGATAATGGAGAAATCAAAGGAGAATTGAGGGTAGGTATCCAGTGACAGGTGTCAAAAACCATCGAATCTAGATGGTCAGAGTGCTATGATTGATGGTTGTCGGAGAGGAAGACGGGCTTCATGCTGTCATCCATGGCTGTGAACAGCGGCAAATTTGCATTAAAAATAAAAATAAAAATTATTCTAGATGGGTTTTTACAAATCCTCTATAACAAAGAGTTATGACTTATGCCGCTTCAACAATGCGTTTTAACCACTGTATTGGAAGTTTTATGCCATTAATATGGTTGTCCATCAGCTTTGGCAACGAAAGTTGCATTTGGTTAGGGTTCGCAGACTTATGGCTAATCAAACCCGATTCCGGATTGGGGTTATCTTTCGTCAACACTGGACTAATCCGTATAAATCCACCATAACCAGTGCACTAGTAGGCTCTGATACCAACTATTAAAATTATAATTTGCATAATTGAAATGAATATGCAGTGCATCGGAGATGGGGATCGTACTTGTTGAGATGGCATCTGTAGACCGAATGTCATAGCCTTTTTATGATTATTATTATTATTATTTATTAAAGGAAAGGAGGCTTTCATTTCATAAAAAACAAGATTGAAGGTGAATCGCATCACCCAAGATTCAGGCTCTCCCTGACAAAAAGAAAAGGAAAGCCTATCTCAAGGAACAAAATAAAAACTAGCTCGGGGCCAGTTTGACCGTGAAAAGAAGGGGATAAGCAAGCTAGGTCCTCCCTTCTAACTGTGCCTCAACTCATCCTGGCAAGGAAGAGGAGGCCACTGGCTTGGACCAAAAATAGAGCCGACTTTTGGTTTTCGCTCTCCATTTTGGCCAAAGCATCCACCGGCCCGTTGCCTTCTCTAAAGATATGAATAAATTGTACATTTCCAGCTATGCTAAGGTTCTTGATTCTATCGATCCAACACTTTCATTTCCAACTCGAAATGGATCGACCAGAAAGGAAATTCACCATTTGAAGAGAGTCAGATTCCACTAAAATGTTGGAGTACCCCAATTGGAGACAATGCTAAAGACCATTATGAATGGAATGTCATGGCTTTCCTCACCTTACACCTTTAGAGAAGATTGGAATAGAAAATAGCTTCAAACGTGTGTTGGATTGGGGACCTAGCCTTGTTTATATTTTAAGGGTGAGGAGTTTGAAACCCATGGAAACTCTTCTCCCTTAGGCTCTGTATGAATTTAATAATCCTAGTCCAAGTAGAACATTGTGTATATAACATAGCTGTAGCGCACCACTCCTACACGATTCTAAATTAATCACAACTTAAATGGGGTCCACTAGTATACCCAATCACATTATCCAACCCCTAGGGAGATACAAATCATTGATAAATTAAGCCCACTGTATAGAATTCTTACAATGAGACCTACAAAAGGCCAGGATGATGGAGATGAGTGTACGTATCATCAGGTGGACATAACTGTTTTTTAATATAATATATTTGAGTCTATCATTCTTTTAATGTTGTGGTCCACCTAATGAGTAAATCAGGCTAATTCTAGCATTAAGTAATTCTCATGGTGGCCCAACTTACTGAGTTAGATGTTGCAGGTACATGTCTATTTGAAAATAATCTTCTAAGCAATCTGCTTGTCAGACAGTAACTTATCGCCCAACCAGATGTGGATGAGCATCTCTCTCCATATATAAATAAATGTAATTTAAGCAGGGCATCTCTCTTTACAGAGAGATGTTCACCATTGCACTGGTGCATCTGTGCACCTTTGCACGCCTGTTGTGGATACAAAATCTGAACGGTTCATGTGATGTATCACCCCCATGAAACTTCAAGACTAACTTTCAAAATAAAAAAATCCGATGGGCCATCAAAACAGAAACAGTTTCCTCCCTTGATTTTCTCTATCTTTGCTATGGCCCACCAAAGTGATTTTTGGAAGTTTCAAGAAGTGCTACATCACATAGACGGTTCAAATTAGTTGTCCATGACAGGTATGCTGCTCACCAAAGAAGATATTGGGAGTTTCAAAAGGTGGATGGATGCAAACAGAAAGTGGCCAGTACGAAAACTATGATCCAAGCCATTCAAGTTCTCGATTAATTGAATAGCATAGATCTTAGTGCCTATTAAAAAAGTCGATCAACGGTCCATATTTTAACCACTACTGTGACCCATTTCTTAGACGAATAGCTAATTTGAATACCACACATGGACAAAACGCATGCAGATCGGCAGAATGTATGTGTGAAGTAGATTTTTTAAAATGTAAGTGAACATTACATGGTATACGTGAATACCTTGGAATCCTAAGAGGTAGGTTTTATTGAGCAATCCAAACACGTTTGTACATTACATGATTACACTGACACTGATTGCATGCATGTATCTCGTGCAATGATAGCGTGTGGACAATGAAAAATACCGTATCTCGTGCAATGATAAGTTGTCCACAGCTAAAAATAAATATTACATACGGCATGTTAGTCACGGGTGCGGATTAGGTGTTACCCGCGTAAGAGTTTAGTGGAGTGTTACCCTTACTGTAGGGCCCACCCTAATGATATGTTCTCTATCCATCCCGTCCATCCGTTTTTCTAAGCCATTTTAGGACAGGGTTCCAATTTTTAAGCATATCTAAATCTCATGTCGACCACACTACAATAAATAGTGATGATTGGACACTCACCATTAAAAACCTCCCAAAGCCCATTGTAAGCAGATCCGTAATGTTTATTTGTCATCTAATCCGTTGATAAGGTTAATTAGAATTGATGAATGGAAAATATAAAAATTATCTTGATCCAAAACTTTTGTAGGCTATAAAAGCTTTTAATTGTCATTGCTACTTTTTCAGTGGTTTGGTCCTCTAGAGATTTGGATCTGGTTAAAAATTTTTATATAACTTATTTAAATGAGCTGAAAAATAAGATGGACGGCGTGGATAATGGATATGAAATAAACTTATCAGTGTGAGCTCCACATGAGAAGGGTAACACTGACTAAGTTATTCTCCGGGTAACAGCTAATCAGTACCGTCAGTCGCGGACTCACAGTGTAAAGTTCCCCAAGCAGACACTACCTACCTCTGTGGTGTGTTAATGTGGAAAAATTCTATAACCCCATTATATCCATACGTCCATCCATTTTGGGGCAGGAGCCCAAAAATGAGGGGGAAATAAACAAATTATAGGACATGAGCCCGAAAATAAAGCGGATAGAAACCTCATTTGTACCCATTATCATGGAAAGGGAAGAAACATGACACTCATAGTGAGACCTTTACTGTGTCTACCACAATGTTTATTTTTCATCCAATCAATTTATTAAGTCATGAAAGCCTAGATGAAGTGAAAATACAAACATGAGACTTATCTGTAACTTTTGTAGAGTTTTCCATGGTAAAGGTTAATCTCGACTGTTTTTTACAGTGCAGTCCACTTGAGATGGGATTTGCTTTATTTTTGGGTTGATGCCTTAGAATGATCTCTCAAAATAGATAAACAATATGGATATAACACATACATCGTGCTCACATAACTTTGCCACACAAACATGACATGAAGCGAGGTGTGGGCACACCACGCAATTCGTTTCTCATGAATGGGAGCGGATTAGGTGGTGTACCACGCGCCACTGACTTTATTCATGTGTTGGCATCACCAAGTTGTGGGTTTGATCATGAGTTATGTATTATATCCTAATTGTCCATCCATTTGGCAAACTCGTCATAAGTCTTGAGCCGAAAAATAAAATATATCCGAAAATCATGTAATTCACACAACAAAAAGTGGAAGGGGATCAAAAGTCTACCATTGAAACCCTAAATGCCATTGAAATCCATTTAGGGGTTATATAAATTTTGGATTAATATGGTATTTGTTTTTCATCGTCATTCGAATCTTTGTCACCTTACGAATAGGCTGAATAGAAACTAAACATTGTCATAGACCCTATGACTGTTTTAATGGTGAGAATCATGGTGTAGTACAATTGAGATTTGGATATGACTCATTTTTTATCTTATGCTCTAAAATGATCTTATACAAATTGACAAACGGTGTGGATATAAAAAATAAATCATTACAGCACATGTAACCTTGATCTCCTTTTGAACCGTCAGATCAACTCGGAGCTTTAGCAGTGTTCACACGACACGTACCCACACCACCCAAGTTGGTGGTGAGCAGTTCACCAGCCAATCCTCTTCCCTCGTGAATGCACGACAAAGTGCACTTGTCCTACGTGAAAAACGTTCGTACATGTTTTAGAAAATGGCGTGAAGTCGGATTCGGTAGTGAACCCTTCACTACAGTCGGTGCTAGAAAAGCTCCTTGGTGGGCCCGCCATGATGTAGCTGTTTTGTTCATTCTTTCATTAATTTTAGCTTCTCGTTTTAAAGCATGATCGATCATAGATGAGGCAGATCCAAATATCAGATAGACCATAACAAGGAAACAGTGGTGATTAAAAGCCCATTGCTATAATCTCGTAAGGTATGTTGTTACGTTTATTTGCTATCTAACCTGTTGATTAAGTTATGTAGACTTGAATGCCGAGAAAATACAGATATCAGCTTGATTCAAAACTTTCCTAGCTCTTAATTAGTGTTTTTGTGGTGGCCGGTCCATGGCGCAGTCCACTTCAACTAAGGGAAAATATAAATATCAGCTTAATCCAAAACTTTCCTAACTCTTATAAAGTTTTTTTTATGGCAATCAGTCAACCTCTAATGTTTTTTGCAGTATGGTCCACTCGGATAAGTGAAAATACAAAATATCAGCTTGATCTATAACTTTCTTAGACCGTACGAAGTTTCTTTTTATGGTAAGTGGGCAAATACAAATGTTTCTTTTAGTAGAGTCTATTTGAAATTTATATCTACCTCATTTTCTAGCTCATCTCTTAAGATAAATTGAAGAAATGGATGGCTAATATACATAACACACATCAAGGTGGGCCTAGCTTTTCCAATACCACGTCGGTGTTGTAGGGGTCATTACCGAATCTGAGTCGTTAGGTGGTCCTTTGCTTGCTGTTTAGATTCCATGCAGGTAGAACAAGGCACTTCTTAAACAACAGGTGGGCCATACATGTACCAATGGTCCAATAATCTGGACCATTTATTACTGAAATAAGTATATACGTACCAACAATCTGAACCATTTATTACTGTAATAACTCCAATCTTCCTTTTATGGCAACGCATCCTATGAAAGAAGCATCTGGTTACATCAATCTTACCTTGGGTAATTTATTGTGTAGACAGGGACCTTTTTTCTTTTCGGTTCTTTTTTCAGGCATCTACATTCAGCAGCTCACCTGACGAGCAACACAGATATCACACACGTGCTTCATCCTCACATGTGAGCAGCAATCAATTTGCCACTTCTTTGGGCCTGTTTGATTTTTTATGTAAGAGGTAATTACCTGTAAATGCGTAATAATTACTTACCCTGATAATTACCGCATCATTTCCTATGCAGATGTTCACTGCTTAACTTTTAAGCGCTAGAACCAAGGATGGCTGCCAAATGAATGTAGGACCCACGGTAATGTACGTGGTTTATCCACACCATTCATCCTACACGCCATCCTCATTTAAGGTATGAACTAAAAAATGAGGCAGATCCAAAGCTCCAATGAACCACACCACAGGAAAAAATGAAAATTGGATGCTTACCGTATAAAAATTTGTGTGGCCCTCGAAAGTTTTGGATGTAGCTGATATTTGTGTTTACCCCTTATCAATGTTTTTATGACTTCATGAACAAGTTAGATGACAAATAAACATCAATGTGAGCCCAATGAACAAAATAACTTTCAATGGTGGACGTTTAAAGTTATTGTTTCCTGTTGCATGGGCCACTTGAGCTTTGCATTTATCTCAATTTTATATGTAGGCCCTAAAATCTTCTAATAAAACAAATGGACGGTGTGGATATGTCATGTACATCACAATGCGGTCCACAAATTTAAATTAGGTTTTTTGAACTAAGTTTTGAAAATACGTTTGAAATTTCAAATGGAGCTAAAAGGTATTAATGAGCTTTTTATTGAGTATTTCCCTGAAACATGAAAAATCAAACAACCCCTTATAAAAATTTATTTTTCATGCTAGCCAGTGCCATGCTAATAAAATCAAGAGCTAATGAAATCTAGATTGTTAGCTTTCTAGTGGCCTAAGGAGTTGTTTGGCATCATGTATTTGAGTGTAATTGATTACAATTGGAAACCAAAATCATTTTCCTCCTGTTGCGATCGGCAATTACAAACCAATTTTTACTTCCCATTAAGGTAGGAGTTTAATGAGTAACATAAGTGTAGCTAGGCTATTAATACACTGTACATTAAATTAATGATACCTAAAACAATCTAATTATCAACTGCATCACTAAAACTAAAGTAATAAAATGATTCGGATACTTCAAACATTGGCTATATGAATTCAGGGTAAAATAAACTTTGGCAAGTCAGCTCATTTGTGATATTATGTTTATATGTCCCACCTAAAGTTTCGAATTGTGTTATTTTTTGCTAAAGGCATATTATAATTATTTTGTCAAATATCATACATGTATATTAATTAAGAATATTAAAATTTATTTAATAATAATATAATATAATATAATATTTTAATATATTTTTAATTTTAAATTCCAGTGGATTTTGAATTCAGAACACCAGGCACAACTTGCAATCGAGAATGAATCTAATCTGTGAGTTAGACTTCAAAACATTTCAAATCCAAGCGGGAGGGAAGACTGTCACACGAGGTATTAGCTATAATACATGAAATGACAAGTGGGTACTTGAATGTTCGAATTTGGGTCATCCCCAATAATCCAAGCCGTTCACATGATGAGTTTCACATTGTACGGTGGAAAATCAACAAAAATAAACTCTTTGTTGGATTATCTCAACCCTCTAATAATTTAGCTTCTTAGCTTCGAATATGAGCGGTCATCTGACGTTTATATAATAAAAAATTTCAAAGTACTTGCTAGCAGAATTTTTTGGGTTGTCTGTCATCGAAGAGGATTCATATCAAATAGACGGTTTATTTCACCGAAACAAAGTCAAAATCCAACGGCTAGAGTCCCGACGTATCTAATTCCAATACGTGGTGATGTATGGAGAAAACCTCTTGTCTCGTACGTCCAACGTGACAAGAGATGTTTGATAGTATGATACATTGATCCAGCACGACTATCCGTAGACACGCATACAGCTGCTGTGCAGTTTACATGTGGCTTCCGTCAACTCCAATCGAAATTCTTCAACCGTTGGGCCCACTCCAATGTATGGATATTAAAATGGGAATTACTCAACGGTCCAATCGTAATGAACGAATAAGTCATTAATAAAAGTAAAGATCGTCCAACGGATTGGATATTGGGATTTGATCCATCTAGAGTGGGAGAGTGATTTGAACGGTTCCGTCTGTAGGAGATGCATGCCATATGTATATCTGCTGTGTGCATGTGCATGGATGGTCGTACTCTACCGTGCATCGAAATAATTCTATACTCGAGGAAAAATTCCCATTGTAGACGCCACCTTTTACCCAGCGTCTTTTTAAAGAACTCCCAAACTTTACTTTTCCAAAACAAACTATTCTGTACGGACACACTATTTGCCTAGGAAATAATCCTTGCATTTACGGTCGCTAAATAACCATGGTGACGGTTATAATTCGTAGGTATAGGTAGTGAACGCAAGAAAATTTTCGTATGCAAATAGTGTATCCGCACAGAATGGCTACTTTGAGAAAGTAAAGTTTGGGAGCGCTTTTAAAAGACGCCGGGTAAAAGGTGGCGTCCACAGTGGTCAAATTCTCATACTCGAGCTACCACCGAGCTGAGGCATATGTCCACAAGCCAGACACGCGGTGTCTCTTCGACGCGCGCAGTACCCCCGCCTGTTCAGAGCTCGGTACGGGTAGAGGCTTCGAAGGCCACTGAAGGTCTCCGTGATGTCTGAATCTCATCCACACCGTCCATCCATTTTTCCATATAATTTTAGAATTTTCCAAAAATAGAGAATATCCAAAGTTAAATCGACCACATAGTGGGGATTAAATTACAACCGTTGAAAAATTCTTAGGGACAACAAAAGTCTTGGATCAAGATGATATTTGTGTTTTCCCTTCATCCAGATGTATATGACCATTTCAATATGTTTGATGGAAAATAAATAACACGGTGGACCTTAAGAAGGTTTCAATGGCGGACATCCTTAGCACCACTACTTCCTGTGGTGTGGTCCACTTCAGGATTTTATATGACTTATTTTTGGTCCACTTATCTAAAATAATATGATGGATGGATGGTGTGGATAAAATTAATACATCACAGTGGCCACTCACTGGCCCTCGGAGCCTCCCCCTGTTCCAAGCTCCAAACAGGCGAGGGTGGTACCTACTCCGCGCCCCTCTTCGAGGTGGTTGTGCTTAGGTCGTGGATGAGGTGAGGTCGTGGTAACAGCTTCCTGGATGAGGCCCAGTGGGCCCCACCTTGATGTGTGTTGTATATCCACGCCGTCCATCTTTTATTCCAGCTTAGTTTCTGGCATGAGCCCAAAATGAAGCAGATCCCAATATTAGATGGACCACACCATAGGAAACAGTGGTGATTGAACGCCCATTGTTAAAAACTTCTTAGGGCCCACAGTAATGTTTGTCTTCCATCCACCGTGTCCATAAGGTCACACAGACCACGATGAAGGGAAAACACAGTAGCGTGGTCCACTTGATATTTGGATCTGCTTCATTTTTTGGGATGGGAGCTGGAATAACGGATGGACGGCATGGACATACAGCACATACATTAAGGTGGGGCCCACAGTAAGGGGTCTCATTCTGTAGTCTGTCCAACCGACCTCACCTAACCTGCACCCGGTTGGGTAAGTGGCGCCCATAGGTCAGCGAGGACGCGGATTGCATGCAGGAACTGCCGGCATCACGATATATACGGCCAACATGGTGTTTGTGAAAATTCATTACTTTCGTCCGTTTTGTCAGATTACGTTACCGACATGGCACGGAATTGAGGTCGCTTCGAAACTCAACCGGGCTGCACGGTACCAAACAGTGAAGATTAAACGTCCACCGTTGAAACATTAAGAGAGCCACACAAGTTTTGGATTAGACCAATATTTTTATGTTTTCAGTTTATCCTATGTGACCTTGTGAATGGTATGGGTGGTGTATAGATATTGCCATGCAACCCATCAAAGTTTCAACAGGAGTTGTTACGGGAAATCTGAGTCGAACTGGGGAAAGCCGACTCAGGCAAATTGAGCCGATGAGTAAAACCACGGAAGGACAGTGCTACATCAGGCCGGCTATGCTTTCAGACTGCGGTTCCACAACTAGGGTTCTGGAAGATAGGCAGATTGGGCTCCCCGGGTGGCCCGAGCCCTCATCTGAAGAACTACGGCCCTGGATCGGTCAACTGAAACTCTCATTTGAAGAACTACGACTCCAAATTGGCCAACTGGAACTCTCGTCCGAAGAACTACGGCCCTGGATTGGCCAACTGGAACTCTCATCCGAAGAACTATGGCCCTGGATCGGCCGACCCAAGGTCTCATCCGAAGAACTACGGCCCTGGATTGATCGGCACGAGCCCTATCTTCGACCTTTAAGCTGGAAATTGAGTCCAAGACGAACACTCCGACCACAAGCCCTGATCATAGACTCCGACAATAAGATCCATGAGATCCGACCATAGCTTCGAATGTGGTGAGTCGGAGGTCCGAACAAGGTTAGTCCCACCACGAGCTCGGGCCGAGTTGCAAGACCAACTCGGATGAGAACGTGGCCAGAGATCACGTACAGAGCTCAGCCCAATAAGGCATATGAGAGAATAATCCGGAACACGATCTAAAGGATGACGGCCGATATCTTCGTGCGCGCAATGCCCGCTCGATGGAGAAGATCATGCCGAGTTTAATAGCATCGACCCTCTCAATCTACAGGTATAAATACTAGGGAAACTCATTGCAACAAGTACATAATATCTCGTGCCCCCACTCTACTCTACGCAACTTAGACCTTGTTTCCCTAGCCTGACTTTAGCATCGGAGGGTCCCCTGCTTGAGCCAGGGTCTCATTTGTTTACTGTTCTGTGTAGGACCAGGGTTCATCACGAGCACATAGGGCTTGCCGAAGGAGGGTCCAGATTTTTACAACAACATTTTGGCGCCATCTGTGGGAATTAGAATAAAAGGACTAGAAAGCTTACCAGCAATGGCGAAAGGAAAGAAGAAAACACTGCCTGTGGCGAGTACGGAGCTCGAGCCAAATGGGCAACAGCCTTCGTCCTCCCGACAACATGCCGAGTCAGCTCCAACAGGGCTATCTCAGAGGTCCCGGAGCCGAGGAGGCAAGTAAAAGGCCATGCAGAACGAGATTCAAGCATTGAGGGATGAAATTAACACTTTGAGGCAACAACGGGCGCAACGGCCGCCCACGATCTGAGAAGAAGTTACCCCGACAGCTTCAGAAGAACCAGTGCGGAGTAGCTCGCAGGCTGAAGCATCTCAAAACTTGTCTGCTAGAGCTAACCCCACATAGAATACGACGACTCGGGCCCCAACCTACGTATCGGTGACCTCTACACTGGCTCCGACCGACCTTCACCACGAGATAAAGAGGAGAAGAGGGGGCAAGACGCCCGAGGCCAAAGCCCCTTGAGAGACTGTTGTCGAGAACCGAAACCCTTAGGAAGCCCAACTCGAGGAACTTAGGAGTCAGATTAAGACTCTATGGCAGAACCAGCCGCCCCGACCACGACTGCAGTGCAAGTAATGATGGAAGAAACTGAACCTCCATTCACCTCGAACATTATGAACGAGGTGATGCCTCCGAGGTTTAGGATGCCTCCCATCATTTAGTACTCAAGGTCTGAGGACCCTACAAAGTATGTTGAGTCCTACTGATCATGGATGCAGATCTAGTCAGCCAGAAAGCAATGATGTGTCGAGCCTTCTCGATAACTCTAACCAGGGCTGCAAGGAATTGGTATCGACAGCTGAAGCTGAGATCGATCAGCAACTTCGCCAAGCTCAGCAGACTATTCCTAACCCAGTTCATTGGGGGCAAGAAGAGTCGGAAGCCATTAACTCACCTGCTTACATTAAAGCAGGGGAGCAGAGAGTCGCTGAAGGTCTTTATCTCTCACTTCAACGAGGAAGCTCTCCAAGTGGACGACTATGACGATAAAATGGCATTGTCCGTCATGATTAGCGGACTCAAGGAAGGAAAGTTCTTCTTTTCCATAAGGAAGAATCCACCGACCACCTTAGCCAAGCTCATCAACCGATCTCAGAAGTACACAACCGCTAAAGAATTCTTCAGCTCACGTAAAAATGTCCAAGCCATAGAGCATTCGTCTAAAGGGAAGAGGCCGAGGGACGATGAGCTACAGTCGCCTAACAAGAGATCAGATGACAGAACCTCTCAAGATCGAAGGCCGAGCAGGGAGCCCGAGAGTAAGTTCAGCTCATATACTCCTCTCAAGACATCTCTAGAACAGATCCTATTGGACATCTAAGATCAGAGGCTACTGCATTGGCTGAGTTGCATGAAGACAGATGCCGGCTAGCGAGATAAGCGCAAGTATTGTCACTTTTATCGCGTTTATGGGCACAATACCAGAGACTGTGTTGATCTGAAAGAAGAAATTGAAACCCTCATCCGCAAGGGTCACTTACGTCAATACCTGAAGGAAGAGAAACCAGCTCAAAAGGATGATCAGCCGAGTAGGCCCGTGGAAGAGGCTGCGAAAATCCAGACAATTTATGGCGGTCCCTCTGGAGGTGGTGACTCGAATAGGGCCCGTAAAGCCTATTTGAGGAGTTCCGACCCCGAGCACTACGTCCACTTGACAAAAAGGCCGAGGAAAGAGCACCGAGTAAGCCCTTGCAGCCTTACATTCACAGAGGACGACGCACGCGGAATCTAGCATCCTCATGATGACGCCTTAGTGGTGATTATGACAATAGTCAACCACAAAGTCTACCGTATCATAGTCGACACGAGAAGCTCGGCTAATATAATCCACTCTGAGGTGTTCAACAAGATAGGGATCGATAGGTCGCGCCTCCGACTCGTGAAGACCCCACTACACGGATTTGTTGGAGATAAGGTTATCTCCGAGGGTGATATTTCCCTCCCAATCATGATGGGAGAAGGGCAGAACCAGGTGACTCTGTTAGTGGACTTTCCGATAGTGAATGTGCCATCAATCCACAACGTCATATTGGGTCGGTCGTCCCTTAACGCAATGAGGGTGATTGTATCTATTTATCATCTGATAATGAAATTCCTCGCGGAATGAGGGGTCGGGTACGTTCGAGGAGATCAGCGAGAGGCGCGGAGGTGCTACTCAATGGCAGTAAGGAAGGGTTCAACAAAGCAAGCTCTCACCATAAATGTACTCGACTCCAAAGACCCTGCGGAAGACTCCTTCACAAAGGTTCTAGTGCCCGTCTAGTTCAAGGAGGTCGATCCGAGCAGAACTGTTCAGCTCGGGTCGTCGCTAAATGTCAAGCAACGAGGATGCTAGCCTTCCTACGAGAACACAAAGACGTCTTCGCATGGTCACATGAAGACATACCGGGCATCCCTCTAGAATTAATGGTTCACAGGTTGAACGTATATCCCGAGCACAAACCAGTGAAAGAGAAGAGGAGAGTGTTCGAGCCAGAGACATACGCAGACATAGCTGATGAGGTATTTAAACTCCTCAGTATCGGCTTCATCAAAGAAATCCACTACCCGAACTGGATCGCAAATGTAGTCCTCTTTAAGAAGGCTAATGGAAAGTGGCGTGTTTGTGTAGATTACTCTGATTTGAACAAAGCATGCCCCAAGGACAACTTCTCACTACCTTAGATCGATCAGTTGGTTGATAGCACAACTAGCCATGAGCGGCTCTCTTTCCTGGACGCTTACTCTGGGTACAATCAGATCACGATGTATCCCCCAGACAAGCAGAAGATAACCTTCACTATGGACAAAGGACTCTATTGTTACCAGGTCATGTCATTCGGCCTGAAGGATGCTGTGGCAATATCATAAGCTAGTGAACTAGATGTTCACCCGATAGATTAGTCGGACCATGGAGGTTTACATCGATAACGTAGTCATCAAAAGTATTAGAGCATCCGACCACATCACAGACCTCGGTCCTCCAAGAGTATCACATGAAGTTGAACCCCGCCAAGTGTGCCTTCGGTGTAAGCTCAGGCAAGTTCCTCGGGTTTCAAGTCAGCTAGAGGGGTATCGAGACAAATCTCGACAAGATCAAGGCATTGCTCGACATGAGCTCACTGCGGACAATGAAAGAAATTCAGTGCCTCACGGGACAAGTAGCCGCACTCGGACGGTTCAAATCCAGAGCCACCGATAAGTGTCTCCCCTTCTTCCAACAGTTGAAGGGTCACAAGAA
Organism: Magnolia sinica; assembly: GCF_029962835.1. Classification (NCBI taxonomy): domain Eukaryota; kingdom Viridiplantae; phylum Streptophyta; class Magnoliopsida; order Magnoliales; family Magnoliaceae; genus Magnolia; species Magnolia sinica. The sequence goes on from NC_080586.1 coordinate 12,496,777, forward strand.
TGTAGAATGGACCTTGAACTGTGAGCAAGCTTTTCAACAACTGAAGCAGTACCTGGGGTCACCATCTCTGTTATCCAAGCTCAAAGAGGGCGAGACCTTGTTTCTGTACTTAGCGGTCTCAAGCTCGACCGTTAGCTCAGTGCTCATTCGAGAAGTAGAAGGCAAGCAGTGCCCTGTCTACTACACAAGCAAAGCAATGGTTCCAGCCGAGACCAAGTACCGAGCATGGAAAAGTTAGCCCTCAACTTAGTCGTCTCTACTTGGAGGCTGCGTTCATACTTTTAGGCGCATTCCATCATCGTCCTCACGGATTCTTCTCTCCGACAGGTCCTCTAAAAGCCCGAGGTGTCCAGGCGGCTCACCAAATGGGCGATAGAACTTGGAGAGTTCAATATCTAATATCGGCCGAGGACTACGATTAAGGGCCAAGCCGTGGTGGACTTTATAGTCGAATTTGCCATTCCGAGTGACGAGATCAGGAACACAAGCCTAAAGACTGCCCCTGAGGTTCCTCCAGCTCTCCCTCTTCTCAAGGAAACAGAGTCAGGAGGGGAGATTGTAGATGGACTCTTTTCGTGGATGGATCGTCCAACTCAAAACGAGCCGAGGCGGGGATCGTCCTAGTCGCACCCGACTCAACCACCATCCAGTATGCGATCAGGCTCTTTTTCAAGGCTTCCAACAACGAAGCTGAGTATGAAGGTCTACTAGTCGGACTCAGATTAACTGCTAATCTTAGAGTCTAGCTTCTCAATGTACGTTGTGACTCTTAGCTCGTCGTAAACCGCATATCGATAGAGTACAAGGCCAAGGAGGCAAGGATGATAGCTTATTTGGCCGAGGCTAGGAAGCTGACTGGGGAGTTCAGAGATTGTGTCATTAACCAGATCCCGAGAGCCGAAAACTCTTGGGCCGACGCCCTCGCAAAGCTGGCCTCGGCTACTGAGGGGAAGATCCCAAGGATTGTCCCCATGGAATTCTTGGATAGCCCGAGCATCGACTGAGCCAACCAGGAAATGGTCAATCCAGTGCAAGTGACTTCGAGCTAGATGGATCCAAACATAAAGTATCTCACTGCTGGTCAAGTTCCTCAAGACAGGTTGGAGGCTTGATGTTTGAAGGTTAGAGTGGAACGAAATGTGATTCTGGACGACACGTTATACAAGAAGGGCTACTCTCAGCCATACCTCTAATGTCTTCGACCCGACAAAGCGGACTATGTGATCCGAGAGGTCCATGAAGGGATCTGCAGAAACCATTCTGGGAGTCGTACCTTGGCCCAGAAGATACTTCGTCAAGGGTACTTCTAGCTAACAATCCGAGAAGATTCAAAAAACTTCGTCCAAAGGTGCGACAAGTGTCAAAGGTTTGCTGTCGTACCGAGGCAGTCTGTAGAAAAGCTGACCCCGATGAGCGGGCCATGGCCATTTGCCTAGTGAGGGATTGACATTATTGGGCCTCTGCCTCCCGGGAAGGGGCAGACCAAGTTAGCAATTGTGACAGTCGACTACTTCACCAAATGGGCACAGGCAAAGACAGTGGCGAAAATTACTAAGCAAAAAGTGACAGATTTCGTGTGAAAGAACATCATCTGTGGGTTCGGAATCCCGCAAACTATCGTGACTGGTAATGGTAAGCAGTTTGACAATGACAGATTCTCAGGCATGTGTCGGGGGCTCGGCATCGCCAACGCTTACTCCTCCCCCCGACACCCTCAGTCCAATGGGCAAGTGGAAGCCATGAATAAGGTCATCAAACACTACCTCAAGATGAAGCTGGAAAAAGCCAAAGGCAACTGGGTCGACGAGCTCCCATTCATTCTCTGGGCCTACAGGACCACGGCTCAGTCTTTCACAGGAGAAACCCCTTTTTTCCTATCTCATTGTTCGGAGGCGATCATCCCAGTTAAGATCAGCCTCCCAACCACGCGAGTAAGGAGTTATCAAGAAGACTAAAATGCCGAGCAGATCTCGGCAAACCTCGACCTGCTCAAAGAAGTGAGAGACGTCGCCAAACTCCAAGTTGCAACTCGACATCAGCGAGTCACCCAATTCTACAATTCCAGAGTCCAAACAAGGCAATTCAGACAAGGAGACCTCATCCTTCGCCCTGTCTTATAGAACACCGCGGAACCTGGGGTGGGGTCCTTAGGCTCGAACTGGGAGGGACCCTATCAAGTCGTCGGTTCAATAAAACTGGGGTCGTATCTCTTGGAAGACTTGGAGGGACGTCCACTACCCCACCCCTAGAACACCGAGCACTTAAAGATCTACTAACCCTAAGGGGGAAACTTATGTACTCGGATCTACTATGTGCGACTCGGATCTACTATGTACGACTCGAGTCTACTTGTCGTTTTGGCTTTCAATAAAAAGTTGTCTTCTTTATACTTCAGATTATCTACTAAATGATCGCTCCGAGGGACCATTTCTCACATGCAGAAATGATATTCCTCGACGAATTGACCCCTTAAAGAAGAGGTCAGCTCGTCATTCGACAGACTTTGCAAAAGTAATTCGTCATAAACGATCAACAAATCACCATCCACACGTCAAAAAACTAAAAATTGTTAAAATATCCTTTGTGTCAATGTCAGAAAAGTAAAAGAAAAATATATCATTCCCTCCAAGAGGAGGGGCCAGTTGCTTAGCTAAAGGGTGGGGCATCGGGGGCCGCATCGGCGATAACTGGAACTTCTCCAGCCTCCTGGGCAGTGGTCGAAGCTGCTTCGGCTTCCTCGGCAGGAGCTTCCTCGGCGTCATCTATGGCCATGGAATCGAGGTCAATGTTGGGATGGAGATTCCGAACATCGACGAGGCAGGTGTTGTAAGCAGTGTTATAGGCGTAGCAATATAGCCTATCCAGCTTCTTGGATCTCTCTGAGGACGCCTTATATTCCTCAACTGCCGCAATAGCCTGCAATGTAATTGAGGCCTCAAGCTCAGCTCGATGATTAGACAGCCCCTCGGCGGCCAAGGCCTCCAGCTCAACCCGCTGCTTAGACCGCTCTTCGACAGCTTTACGCCTCGCCATCCCGACTTTAAGTGAAAGGCGCACATTGTCTGCTTCCACACGCTCGACGTAAGCTTCCATGCGCTCGACAACAGCCTTTAAGTGTACGAGCTCGGGCTCTACTGCGTTCAAGCAGGCTTGAAGCTGGTTAACCTCACCCTGAAGAGCTAACTCCCTCGACCGGCCTTCCTCCATGAGCTCTTTCAATTCTTCCTGCTCGCTAGCCAAGGCCTTCAAGAGCCTTTCAAGCTTGGCCTTTTCTACCTCAAGATGACCCATCTCCCTCAGCCTGTCTCGGACTGCAACAAACATCAGCAATGACTGGAATAGCAAAGAGAGTTAGAAACTACGAGTGACAAATGAAGTCAATGAGTCAGCCTAAAAAACTTACCGTATAGCAGACCAAGGCGTAATCGTTCACGAATGAATTGTAAGCTCGGGAAAGGGTGTTGGCAATGGACATCTCAGGCGCATGCTTAGCCACCCAATCGTTTAGTAGCGACATGTGATAGCCAGGGGGAAAAGTCTCAGAGCGAGTCGGGTCAGCTGCTCTCCTCACACCACTGGCTTCGGAAGCCTGGTGCTCAACCTTAAGTGCAGCAGCATCCCCGACCAAAGTATTTGTCCTGCCAACCAAGAAATCAACCTCAATGGTAGTAAGGCGGACCGCGGCATGGGCAGGGACCACGGAAGTTTCCCCGTGCTGGGAGAGTTCGGCATCAGCAGTCTCTCCTACGACCTCCCTCCCAATCCCAAGAGGGCAGGAAGGAGTTGTGAGTGGAGCCTCAACGGGCTGTGTCTCGGGGGCAGAGGTTGGAGCGGTCGTAGACTCAGCTCCAATTATGGCCTTGGTGGGTTGTGTCTCAGGGGCGGAGGTCGGAACGATCGGGGGCTTAACTTTGACTGGAGTGGACTCCATGGCGGGAGTCTTCCTCTTCTTTGCCGTTATCTTCACCTTCAGATCGGCGGCCAGGACTATGCTCATAGGAGGGCGCATTATGGCCGGCCTCCTTCTCTTCGAGCCAGCCGCCTCGGCCATTTCTAACCAAAAGAGAGTCAGCTCGAGCATAAATACAAAGAAATTATTGAATGAAGTAGCATGACGCTTACCCCAGAGCAAAGGGGTGAGGTTTGAATCTACAAAAGCCTGAGGACAGGAGGTTGATAACGTCGATGAGGTCATGCCAGATGCGTTGGTCCTCTCGGAATACCCGAGCTATAGCAACTTGGGCTTGGTGGAAGTTAGAGAGATCGGGAAGCCCTTTTAGTTGTGCTGTAAATAAAAACAGAAAACGGGTCAGTACGATTGACAAATCAGATGTAAGAGATACAATACAAAATAAAAGGCTCTCAACCTGGGTTAGAAAACCTTGTGAAAACACGGACCCGCAAGTTACTGAGCTCAGCGGCGGGTGCTTCCCATTCCCCGGAGGCCTGAAACCATTTTCTCTTCCAATCCTTGTTGGAGGTGGGAAGTCGGGTTATCAGACCAGGGGTACACTGGGGTCTGGCCGAGAAGTAATACCAGGCAGGATCAGACTTATCGTGCTTGGGCAGGTATGGATACAAAAACTTGTCTGGCATCAGGTGTTGGTTTTGTGCCTGGTGCCAAAGGATGAAGGCAGAAACCAAGATCTGTCAAGCATTTGGAACCAACTGACTCGGAGCCAGCTGTAGGCGTGCACCAGGCGCACAAACGGATGGATGGGGAACTGAAGTCCGCACTGAAGGGCGCAGACGAATATATCAACGTCCCTGTCAGTGGGTGCACCCGATTGATCCAGAGAAGAGGGAGCTCAAATATGCACCAAGTCAGGAATTTGGTAGTCAGCGTGGAGCTAGGCCATCTAAGACTCGATCAGAACTGAGCCCCCAAGAACTGCCACTTCAGATCTGCCTCCTGAAGGGCCAGCCTTAGACCTTCCCGCCGGGTCCCGAGGCACCTTCTTCGGCCTCACGTCTTGACTCTTGGCTCTTGGACCTGCAGTTTTCTTGATCGGTGGGTGTAGCGGTACGGCTTCCAAGGGACCTTCAGAGTCCCCAAGCTCCGAGTCTGTAGCCTCTAGCTCGGAGTCCACGTACATTCCTCAGACCTTTTGGACTTCATCCGAATTACTCGACATAATGGAAGAAATAGCTAAAACAGTGGAGGACTCACAGCGCTTTGGGCAATTTACTCCCGCAGAAATTCTCTCCTCTCCAACTGCTTTCCCCGAACAAGATCCCCTCTTCGTTGGCAAAATCCCACTTCCCGGCAAAAAAAATCCCTTTTTCCGGCAGAAGGGGAATTGAGAAAAACAAAGAAAATGGAGAGCGAAGAAGCATGAGCGCAAATGTAGGAGAGTCCAAATGGCGACAGAGAAGGGTTTATATAACCTTCGCTAACCCAACGTTATCATTGCAGACAGCTGTCTCCAAAGCTGGAACAGCTCTGTGTCGAGCCAATTGGGACACGTGAAAGGAGACTATACGATCAGGCCCTTGTGCCCAGAGCCGAGTATTGTCAGCATTGAATGACATTTATGGTATAGGCGGTCTCTTGCCTCCCTATGGACATGCGGCATCGTCCCACTCTCCCTGTCGATTAAAATCCATAACCGCCGCCACATGCCCACCATTTAGAGGTTAGAAGACAAAAAGCTGCGGTCGTCATACCATGTACGTATTCCGAAGTGTTCTCATCACAGTGATTGCACATCGATTACCCTGACCCGTCATCATAAGTAAAAGCGACGCTTCATTTCCCAAGGCATTTACTCTCTAGGTCCGAGCTCGGACTAAGAGAGTAGGGGGATTCTGTTATCGAAAATCTAAGCCGAACCAAGGAAAGCCGACTCGGGCAAACCGAGCTGATGAGTAAAACCACAGAAGGACAGTGCTACATCAGGGCCGACTATGCTTCCAAACTACGGGTCCACAACTAGGGTTCTGGAAGAGAGGCAGATTAGGCTCCCCGGGAGGCCCGAGCCATCATCCGAAGAACTACGGCCCTGAATTGGCCGACTGGAACTCTCATCTAAAGAACCATGGCTCTGGATCGGCTGACTGGAACTCTCATCCGAAAAACTACGGCCCTAGATCAGTCGGCCCGAGCCCTATCTTCGATCTTTAAGCTGGTGATCGAGTCTAAGACGAACACTCCGACCACAGGCCCTGATCACAGACTCCGACAACAAGATCCATGAGATCTAACCATAACTTCGGATGTGGTGAGTCGGAGGTCCGAACAAGGTTAGTCCCACCACGAGCTCGAGACCGAGTTGAAAGACCAGCTCGGATGAGAACGTGGTCGGAGATCACGTATAGAGCTCAACCCAATAAGGCATATGAGAGAATAATCCAGAACACGATCTAAAGGATAATGACTGATATCTCCGCACACGCAATGCCCACTTGATGGAGAAGATCGTGCTGAGTTTAACTACATCGACCCTCTCGATCCATAGGTATAAATACCAGGGAAACCCATTGCAACAAGTACACAATATCTCGCACCCCCACTCTACTATACGCAACTTAGACCCTGTTTCCCTATCCTGACTTTGGCATCGGATGGTCCCCTGTTTGAGCCAGGGTCTCCTTTATTTACTGTTCTGTGCAGAATCAAGGTTCGTCACAAGCATGCAGGGCTTGCCGGAGGGGGGTCCCAAATTCTTGCAACAACAGTAGTCATTTCCCTACCCACTTTGCAACCAATCAATCAAGATTCATTATTTCTAAGGGGTTGTTTGATTTTTTGTACATAAATAATGGTAAATAGGCTTTTATTATTTTTCAAAAGGAATTCTCTCTAACCACCCGTAGTCATAACTAATAGCTTTTGATGCTAAAATCGAGAATTAAGAATTAAAATATGTGGGGCCCAACATGATGTATGCATCTCGTGCATGCCTTCCAATCCTTTTACCAGCTCATTTTGGAGCATGAGCCCAAGATTGAAAGGATCCAAAGCTGTGGTCCACACTACTTGAAATTGAGAGAATTAAATGCCTACTATTGATATCTTCTTGATGGCCATGGAAGTTTTGGATAAAGCTCACCTCATTTAAAATGAGATTAAAATTACTCTTTTAACTTTCGGCTAAGCTTCAGTCAAAAATATTTATAAAGCTCAACAGTCATTTTACAACCATTCAGAGTTGAATATAATATGGCTTAGGGCAAATTTTGAAAGCAATTAATAGACTGAATCGGTAAATTGAAGGGCGTTCACAAGCCTATGTTTGTGTTTTCCCTTCATCCATGTTTGTTTGACCTTATGAACATGTTAAATTACCGTTACACATAACTGTGGGTTGTAGTAAGTTTTCAGCTTTCAACAATGGACGTCATTATCCAATCTTATTTCCTGTGGTGTGGTCTACATGAAATTATATATAATTTGCCTCATTTTTTACTTTTTCCCCAATATGAGATGGCAAGATGGCTGGACACCATGCATGATCCGGACACATACATCACGGTGGGACCTACAAATCGTTGTTGCTCAATCTCTATTTATTTTTTTAGAAGGAAATATAAAAATTTAAAGCCTAGATACTAGTCTAAATCTCCTTTGATCAAAAGGATGGAAGCCATGATTACATATTTACATTGTTCACATGGGGATATATATATATATATATATATAAACTTTTAAATGGTTTTACAAAATTCAAAAGGGTTAGATTAGGATTTTAAGTTAAATTTTTTAATTTTGAGCAAGTTAGATTTTTTATTTTTTTTATTAAGTTAGATTTTTTACTTTTTTTAAAAAATTTTATTATTTTAAAATTTATTTATTTATTTTGAGCTATACTAGGAGTTCAACATGTTTTGTTTATATAAGGCTATGTTGTACACAACGTTATTTTATTCAATAATATCATATTTTATTTTATTTTATAAATTTTATATATTTAAGCACTACTTTTCATTAGAAAATAATAATAGCTGCTTTTTATCCACGTTCTGGGTCCAATTTGGAGTTCACCAAATCAATGATCAGGATTCCACTTGACGTCATGCCCTCCAATTGCGGATGTAAATCCTCCATCCGTACAATTCACATTCCCAAAAGGGGTTTGTTTTACCTCTGCTGCCACTAAGGATCTACCAGAACAGACACGTGGGATAATCTAATGATTTTGAACCTTCCATATTCTAGCCACAACCATGTAAAAGCCATTATCTCTTAATCACACTTCAGCAATGATTACAACTTTTGATGTTTAGAGTTGCATGCAAGCTATTGAAATTTTATCTTTGATTGCTATAAATTTGTGATTGTGGTATTCGCTATTATCCATTTGGGGCCCGTTTGGCCGGGTGGATTGGGAGGGATTGAATGGTGTTAGGGTGGATGGCATGGATTTCTAGGTAATAATGGTGTTGTCGGTGGATTGTCTGGAGATCCATGGGATTGCTATATTCCTGGATTGCTATATCCAGTCTGTTTGGCACGCCCGGGCAAACCCGGGATTAAACCTTCTCATCCCTTCCAATCCCTCAAACCAAACACGTCCTAGGCAAATTTGAAAGGATTAGGATGGATTGGATGGGATTTAAAGGTAATGATGGTGTTGTCAGTGGATTGTCTTAAGATCCATGGGATTGGGATCAGATCACCGACTCTGTTTGGCACGGCAGGCCAATCCTGGGATTTGACTTCCAATCCCTTCCAATACCATCCAATCCCCTCCAATCCGACCGGCCAAACGGGCCCTTGGAGTCGTTTCTTAGGGTGGCATGTAAGGAGTAGGGTGTTGTGAAAATATCGATTAAAAAATATTTTGAATAAATAAAAATATGTATAAGTGGTTTTGAAACAAATTGTATTTTGGCGTTTTTAGGAATATTCCCATATCGGAGATAAGATTTATTTTTTTATTTTTTTTTAAAGGGTTTATATGAGAGATGTAGAGTATCTTTATATTTCTTTGGTTGATCTTAGGAAAAATCAGGACTTGCATGTTTCTTCACATTAGAACACACGCTCAGGCTTGGTCTCGATCTTGGGCTTGGGCTTAGAGCTTGGCATTTCATACTCGAACCAGTGGATCCGGCCCGATCAGACCCGATCCGACCCGATTCGGACAGAACCGATGGTCAGGATCGGTTAGGATTGGGTAGCGTAATCCAAATTTGAATTATTTTCGGGTCGAATCCAGATAGGCCATGTTCTGAACCAACCCGATCCGATTGGATCCGATTCGGACCGACCCGATCTAGACAGTATATATTAGTGTGTGTGTGTGTGTGTGTGTGTGTGTATACTTTTACCGCCTAAGTTTTACGTTCGGCGCCAAAAAATCCCGCCCAATGTACACCTGAGCCTGTCAACTCTATCTCTCTATCTCTCTCTATCTCTCTATATATGTGATTCTCTCTCTATATCTATCTCTTTATTTCTGTTGAAGAAGAAAGCAAGAAGAAGGTTTTGGAGCTTGGATTTCTTTGCTGGAGAGATACGGAAGAGAGAAAGAGAGTTGTAGCTCGATCGAAGAATGGTGTACGAAGTGGTTTTTGTGGGTCTGATCACGAGGTATGTTTTATATCCAAGCCATCCATTCATTTGGCGAGCTCATTTTAATGCTTGAGACAAAAAAAAAAAAAAAAAGACAGATCTAACCATCAACTGGACCACACTGCAAAAACTAGTGGGAGATTGAACGTCTACCATTGAAACCCTTTTCAAGGTCATAGAAGTTTTAGATCAATATCAAATTTGTTTTTCCTCTTCATTCAGTTACGAGTGACCTTATGAGATTTACTTTTCCTTTTCAATCAGGTACTTGTGACTTTATAAACAGATTGGATGTAAAATAAACGTTATGGTGGGCCCTACAAATTTTTTAACGGTGAAAATCATTATCTCCGCCACTATTTATGGTGTGGTCCAGATGATCGTTGGATATGATTTATTTTTTGGATAATGCTCTAAAATGATCTTTAAAAATAGATGAACAGTGTAGATATAATAAATACATCACTGTGGGGCCCATGTAACTTTGATCTCCTTTGAACCGTTCTCACAACTCAGAACTCAAGGAGCGTTCGTGTTGTCTTCGCACGACACATACTAGAGCAGCTATAATACAGCTAGTGCTAGCTACAGGCTAGTTACAGCCAAGCTGTACTTTTATAAAGGGTAGCAGATTGCATGCTGAGTAACTCAATACGCTTAGCGTATTGAGTAAACTCTGTGTGGCCCACCGTCATTTATGCATTTTATCCTCTCTGTCCATCCATTTTATTAGTTAATTTTAAGTGGTTAGCCCAAAAACAAAGCATATTCAAAGATCAAGTGGACCACACCACTGGAAACAGTGTGAATTTAACGTCTATCGTTGAAAAGTTCTTGATGGCCACAGAAGTTTTAGATCAAGCCGATGTTTTTTTTTTTCACTTAATCCATGTCTTTTTTATCTTACTAATAGGTTGGATGACAAATAAACATCACTGGAGTCCTTGGAAAGGTTTTAACGGTGGAAATCAATACTTCCACAGTTTCCTGTGGTATGGGCCATTTGAGCTTTGGATATGATTCGGTTTTGGACTCAACCCCTAAAATGATCTGAAAAAACGGATGGACGGCGTGGATAAACCAAATGAATTCAAGGTAGGCCCGAGTTTACTCAGTACGATAAGAGCGTACTGAGTTACTCAGTACGCAATCCGATTTCTTTATAAAGCTTCTTGGAGAAGCTATGTAGCAGGTGTAAAGCTTCTTCAAGAAGCTATACAGTTGTACTTTTTTATCTCTCTAAGTAAACTATGTAGGGCGCATCTTGAACTTTTTAGTTTATCCACATCGTCCATCAGTTTTTTCAGATCATTTTAGAGGTTAATATTAAATTTTAAGTATATTTAATAATCAAGTAGATCGCACCATAGGAGACTAAGAATAATTATTTCCACACCGTTGAAAGAAACAAATGAACCGAGTCTTACCCAATCCGATCCGACTCAGTTTTCCTGACCGAGTCGGACTCGGATCGATTCAGGCTAGCAGGAGTTTGGATTTATTTGGGTTAGATGACCCGGACTTGGTCCCGGATCGGATCGGGTTCGGGTCAGGCCCTGCAAATCTCGAATAGAGTCAAGTTAGACCGAATCCAATCCAACTCGGTCCGATGCCTAGCTCTACCTGGGCTCGGTGTAAGGGTGCGGATATGTAACGCAGTATAGTTGTATGGCTATAGAAACACTAGTGGCGCACTTTACAATTCGCATGAAACATGTGTGGCTTTTATAGAAGCTAGAAAGTACTATTGTATATGGCTAGCCTAATAGCTATAAAACGGCTAGCCAGTGAGTCTAAACGGCTAGCATGCAACAACAATTATCTTACATGTACAATGGTTAGAAACTAACAATAATGGTTAGTTTCTCACCAACTACTAGAAAATAGTCACGTTAGTTTATGCCCTGGACTAAAACGGTCCACGACCCTAACCTATATAATTAGTGCATGGATAGTTCAATAGACCATCACAAACAGTCAAATCATACCCACTTGCGTACTAGAGCAAAGAAGCAATAGTATACTCTTCAGCAAAGTTCATGCAATCCTTATCCAGGAGACCTCGGGAAACAAACCAAGCCAGTGGTCTTGAATTTTCTATTTCCCTTGCTAAATTTTGGATATTTTTCATTATTTTATCCACCAGAAAAATTTTGTACATAGTTCCATTCGTACTTTTTCGTATCTGCTGAATGCAGATCCACACCCAAATTCATCCTATCTTAAAAGTTGTTCTGAATCTTTTTGAGAAGAAGCAAATGACACTTCAACGACAGCATGATCACACGTGCTTTGGCCTGTCTTTATTATTTGGTTATATTATTTTTTGCAACAATCATAAATTCTGTTATTTTGCTATAACATAGGATTCACAAAATAAGACGGTTCTGATCATCAGACAACTAAGCGTGTGGGCCACAGTGAGCAATGACACGCTAGATCCTGAGTCCTCTTACTTGGGTTTTTCAGTTGGCATAGGCGAGACGCATATTTCAGTGATCTCGACCACTTGTACTGATGGGATCACTGTAGATAGATCATGCAGCAAAAAAAAAAAAAAAGCCCCCCGGATCCAACGAACGAATTTAGTGCCTTTTTCAGATGAATGTGGCCCATTGCTGTATTTCCCTTCTTACCCGTCTATTTGCATGCAATAATTTAAAGATCCGTGTCAACCATCTACATGCATTTTACGGACGCGGATTCCGTCCTACCCCCACCCATCTCTAGCTGGGAACGTGCATGAGCTTTGCGTGGCCATCATGATGTATGGGTCTTATCCACACCGTCCATCCATTTTTTCGTATCATTTCAGGCCGTAAGCACATAAATGAGGCAGATCCAAGGGTCAATTCGACCACACCATAGTAAGCAGCGGTGATAACGATTCTCACCGTTAAAACTTTTCTAGGGCCTATCATGATGTTTATTTGTCATCCAACTTATTCATAAAGTTAAAAGGAGCTGGATAAAGATAAAACACAAATATCAGCTCTATCCAAAACTCCTATAGCCCTCTGGAAGCTTTCAACGGAAAGAGTTTAATCCCATTGTTATATGCCTTGCATTTACCTCAATTATATATATATATATATATATATATATATATATATATATATATATTCATTTTAGGATACAAGAAAATTGAGGTATATGCAAGACATATATGTGTACCACACAATGGGATTAAATTCTTTCTATATATATATATATATATATATATATATATATATATATGTGTGTGTGTGTGTGGGGAAAAGGTACCATGCGCTGGACCTCACAAGTTCGTCGAGGTCGAGCTGTGTGGACCCCACTGTGATACGTTTCGAAAATCTACCCCATCAGTCAGATGCACCATTCCATCGTGGGCTTAGGTCTCAAAAATCAAGTCAATCCGTTACTTGTATTGGCCACACCACATACAGAAGTGGAGAGGGGCCGTACACCATTAAAACATTCATAACCATTTTTTGGGCCCATCGAGATGTGGTTTGCAAATCCAGCCCATCCATTCTGTGTGTCCCACTTGAATGAGGGTTCAGACCAAGTTTCAGATCACATGCAAATTTCAGATGAGCCTTACCAAGTGCTTTTATATGTTTTAACGGTGTCTTCATATGATTTTAGATGGTATGGCCCACCTGAGTTCCTTATACGGCTGATTGTTGGGATATCCCATAATTTAAAGGGGACCCATCAAATACACAGTGTTGATGGTCGACATGCATCATGGTGGTGCCCACACAACTCGATCTCATGGGAGCTTATCCCGAGTTCGAGCGCATAGTACCTTTTCCCACATATATATATATATATATATATATATATATATATATATCAATCATTGCGTCCTACTCATACGCGGACAGTAGTCATCCCGGCATGGCTCTGTGGAGCCGACCATGATATAAGTATTTTATCCACACAGTTGATCGTTTTATATGATTATTTTAATGTATGTGCTAAAAATTGAGGTAGTTTCAGGACTTAAGTGGACCACAAAGGGGGATTGAACGGCCACCATTAAAAACATATTGGGAGCTGGAGAACGTCCACCATATATATAATCGATGGACGGTGAGGATATGACCCGTAAATCACGGTGGCCACTCAAAGCTCTGCCCGTTCCCAGCTGGACACCGGCGGGGCTAGGACGCAATCCGCGTCCGCTTTTTACCACCCAGTTCATCCACCGTAGATTAATTACAACAGATCCAACGGTCTAGATAAATCAACCATGGTCCCCACCTGTAAAAATTGAAATCCAGTACACATTCAACATCCACGAGCTGAGTATCATATAGTTTCCAAACCCAATCTCTCCAATTCCTATTTCTTCCCATCTCTCTCTCTCTCTCTCTCTCTCTCGAACAAACTCTCCCAATCTTCCAATCTCACCACCCAATGCCAATGTACAATCTCAAGAGAAGAACCCAAATCCTACTTTCTTCAATTCCAATCTCTACCCTTCTCCTCCTCCTATTTGTATTTCATACAACCCAACCCAACCCAAAAACCTCAAAACCTTTACACATCCACCAACACCTCCAAATTGCAAAATCCACATGCGAAGGTACTATACACCATGACCTCTGTGTATCAACTCTCTCTTCCATCCCCAATCTCTCCTCCAAATCTCTCCCTCAGATTATCTCCTCCACCATCAATCACACCCTCGACGCCGTCCAACTCTCCGCCTCCAACTGCTCCGGCATCCTTCACAAACTCCCAAAGCTCGACACCCTCCAGAAAAGAGCCCTCGATGACTGCCTCGAGCTCTTCGACGACACCATCGAACAACTCCACGTCTGCATTTCCGACTTATCTCCGAATTCCGCTTCCAAACACATCAACCAGCTGCAAGCGTTTTTAAGCGCGGCGATAACCAATCAGTACACATGCCTCGACGGATTCTCGCATGGGGACCACCACATGATCCGACCGTTGATTAAAGATAGATTACTCCACATTTCACATCTGGTTAGTAATTCTCTGGCGATACTCAAGAAGCTGCCGAAGGAGAAAAAGAAGAGATCGAGAGAAGCGTTTTCGGGTTATGGAGAAATGGTGGATGGATTTCCGTCGTGGGTTTCGAAGAAAGATCGAAGGCTTTTGCAAATGAATGGAACGGATACGAAACCCGATTTGATTGTTGCGAAAGATGGGAGTGGGAATTACACTACAATCAGTGAAGCTGTTGAAGCTGCACCTAATCGTAGTGATGTTCGATTTGTAATTTATATAAAGTCGGGGGCTTATTTAGAGAATGTGGAAGTTGTGAAGAAGAAGACGAATCTGATGTTTGTCGGAGATGGAATTGAGAAAACGGTGGTGAAGGCGAGTCGGAATGTGGTGGATAACTACACTACTTTCAGATCTGCAACCGTTGGTAAGCCTCCCTCTCTCTCTCTTTCTGATAAAAGGAAAATAATCAGCTTCATCCAAAACTTTTGTGGCCCACACGAAGTTTTTAATGGTCATTTATCACTGTTTCTAGTGGTGTGGTCCACCTGTGATCTGAATCTTTTTAATTTTTGGGATCTTGTCCTAAAACGAGATGGGAAAGAAGATCGATGGCGTGGATATGGATCCCACACGGTTCCGCTCCCCTCAAGTAATGCTACGGCTAGGCCACGGTGATGTGGATGTGACATCCACTCCTTTCATCGTTTGCGACGGATCGTGTTAGGACGTGAGACGAAAAATCAGGTGGATTCGGACTCATGTTGGCCAGAGCACTACGAACGGTCACCGTTGAAACCTTTATGGGGCCCACCAAAGTTTGGATTATATGATATTTAGTTTTTTCATACATGAACGGTTGTAATCACGGCCGATCTGCCTCATTTTTTAGCCAATGCCCTTACAATTAGCTAGAAAAATGGATGAACGGCATGGATAAAACACATACATCATGGTGGGCCCACATAGCTTTTCGGGCATGGACGTGCGTAATGGAAGACGCGGATTAGCTACTGACGGGTTGAGCAGCGAGACTCGCTGCTGAAGTGACGTCACCAAGTTATGGGTCCCACCACGATGTGCATGTGTTGTATCCGCCCCGTCTATATATTTGGAGAATCGTTTTAGGACATGAAACAAAGAATGAGATAGATCCAAGTCTGTAGCGGACCCCACCACAGAAAACGATCTGTAACGGACCCCACCGCAGAAAAAAGAGACTGACGCCTACCGTTGAAACCTTCCTAAGGTTCACCATAATTTTTATTTAGATCCAACCTATTCGTTAGTTAACAAAGGCATCAAAGGAGGGAAAATACAAATACCAGCTTTGATCTAAAACTTTTGTGGCCTTTAGGAGTTTTTAATGGTGGGCGTCACTCTCTCTACTGTATAATATGATGGGTCCACTCGAGGTTTGTATCCGACTCATTATTTGTTTCGTGCCTTAAAATGGTCTCTCCAAATGAATGGACGGTGCGGGTATAAAACATACCATACATCATGGTAGGACCCACAGAATTTGGTGTCGTCACTTCGATCAGCAGCGAGTATCGCTGCTCAACGTGTCAGTGGCTATCCCCGGTGATGGAGGGCCGCTACCGAACTGAGTCCTGTCTCTGCACAGATCGCACGTGATTGACGGGGCAGGTTTGAGCGCGTGAAGTTTGACACGTGTCGTAAGCTGCACGGGACTTGACTATACATGTGTGTGGAATTAGCAAACCGCTCTTTACCGTACGCGGATTGCGTCCTACCTCCGCTCGTCTCTAGCCACGAAAGGCCGTTGTATGTGTGGCCCACCGTGATTTATCTGTTTATCCCTGCCGTCCATCCCTTTTCCTTCGTACCACACAACATATCACGCTTACATTTAATGCATCTTGCATTTAATGCCATGTGCATGCAACCAAGATTATTATTTGGTGTGGTCCACTTGATCGTTGGATCTGCGTAATTTTTGTACTTAAACGAAAAGGTAGGGACGGCATCGATAAACAGATACATCAGCCTACCGCCAGATACATCCGCGTCTCTCTATACCTAGCCAAAAAAAACTTTGATACTTGGAAGATTGTGATGGATGATATGCGGGCAAGCACACGAGGGATGCTAGTAAATCAAACTGAATCACCCAAACTGCGGCTCCCAATTTAGATAAATCATGAATAAAAATTACAAATATTTAATTATCTGACATCTTATTGACGCATTAATTAGACGGGTAAAAATGCAAAATGGTCTTATTTTTATAAAAAAGTGTCCGGCAATCAGAGATTGGGGACGTCCGTTCAATCAATCTGTTTGGTAATAATGGCTGTGAAGATGTTTTCCACAGTTTGGATTGAGTCAATGAATGCCACGTGCATAATTTCTATACGCCTGACTATCGTCCACCGCCAGAATATAAAATAACTCCACTTTTACTTTATTTGGCAAATGATTGTAATAATGGAACTGTCTGTAGTTTCTTCGGACGCGGTTTGGGCAGTGAACCAACGGCGCGGAATGCGTGCTACCCCACCGTCTCCAGCCACGCACGGGCAGTTCTGTGGGCAGTCCCACCATAATGTATCTGTTCATCTATGCCGTCCATCCCTTTTCTCAGGTAATTTTAAGGTATGATAACAAAAATACAGTACATCCAACGTTAAATTAGACCATACCAAAGATGACTCTTGCATTTAATGCAGCTGACATCAACCAAGCTTATTATTTTACGTACACATGCCTTAAAATTATCTTAGAGAAGAGATAGACGGTGTGGATTAAAAGATATATCACAGTTGACTTGCCTACAGTACTGCCCGTTCGGGGATAGAGACCAGAGAGGGTCGGGGGTTGTACCCAACCTGCGTCCGTGAACCAAACACGGTAAGCTAGATGGTGTCAAAGTTTTGTAGGCCACGCTCGATGCATGTGATTTATACATTATATTTATACATTTTTTTTTAAGCTCATTTTAGGGTATAATATTAAAAATAAGGCAGATCTAAATCTCAAGTGCACCACACTATTCGAAACAGCAGGGATTGAACGGATACTGTTGAAAAACTTTTGGGAGGATGGAAAATAAACATTAGAGTGGCCCTTATGAAAATTTTAACCGTGAAAGTTCAATCAATACTATTTTCTTGTAATGTGGTCCACTTGTAATTTGGATTTGCCTTATTTTTTTAGCTTATAACATAAAATAAGAAGGAAAAATGGATGGACGGCTGGGTAAAACACAAACATCATGGTGGGGCCCACAGCTTTAACACCAGCTAGCTGGCTGGTTTTGGGATAACTAGCCACACCGCAAAGTTTTGGGTGTAATTTTAAACTGATGGCCCACCAGAGTGTTGAATCATACTGATATTTTTTTATCAAGAAAAAAAAAAAAAAAAAAACAAGAAAAAGGTGGAGCATCTGATGGACGGAATAGATTTAATGCACGTTAATTTCTCCTGCTCCCACACGCAATCGCTTACCTTCAACCAAGGCATGACGCATGCGTGATAAGTGCGATAAGGGATCAGGGCGGTTAGCCTTTTTGTTGTTTTAATAGTTAGAAACGATAATCTTGGAAGCGTGGCATTGGATGAACGGTCTAGATCCTCGAGATCTTGGCCATATGCAGAGTATGAGGTATGTTGTTGTACGGTAGTTTCCACAGTGTCGGTTGTACGATGACGATCCCACAGCTATGTTCCGACACGCGGGCTATGGTCCCAATGTATCACATGCGTTCCAACGAATGATGATTACATGAGTTCTATCTGCGTGGGCCCCACGGGAAAAGATATTCGTCTGCTGTCGCGACATACCGAGTGCGCGTGACGCGCACTTCGGAATCCAACGAAAAGTAGGGAATTTTATAGATTAAAAATTAAAAACTTTTTCGTTCCGATGCCTTTGTCAAAATGATTTTAAAAAGCCCTCTCTTTTATCTAGTAACTATCATTGGAGTACGGGGTGGGCCTCACTTCATGTTTAGGTGAAATCCATCCTCACCCCTCTACGTTAGATCCATCCATGATTTAGCTGGGCCACACGTTTAGTAATAGACTACGTGACAACACTCATCCACCTAACTAATTCCTTTATTGCATAATGATTGCATGCATTAGATGGGTTTAACGCTATTATTGCACAATGATTAAATGTCTAAAAATACTATGGTATTTTAGCCATATGGGATAAAAATTTTGCTACGGCAAATTATTGGATTAAGCATAATCTTGTTTGATGGACCATGGAATTGTAATCATCGAGCTAAATTGGTGGACCATGGAATTGTAATCACCGAGCTAAATTCACAATGGATTCACTTGTACACAGATAATATCATGCATAAAGGGTGTATATGGGTAGACGGCATGGATAAACACATGCATCAATGTGGTGCTCACATGTGTAGTGAATTTTAAAATTCATTGAAACCTCACGTGGTACTAAATGCAATTTCATCCCAACTAATTCTAACCTTTTCTATCCTCCCCAAACGCATTTTATAGAATTTGCACAGAGTAAATGCAATTCCAACCCACCTAATCCCATTTAATACCATGCGCCAAACATTCCCTTAGTGTAGTTTACAATGGGTTGAGGTTTATATTTTATCGTGAATTTAGAGTGAATTTTAAATATTAATATTAATTTTGAGGTTTTAAATTTATTTGATGTGACTCACTTCATGGGTTAGTTCACCTTGGATGGATTATTTCAGAAAGGATTGATAGGTTGTGCGTCGCATAATAATACTGGATAAACAATCATGGTCAATTTACAGTGCACCTTCTTTTGGTTCAACCATGTTAGGAATGTATATGTGACACATTCTACATATGTGGCCCACTTGAATTACAAGTTATATTAATTATTTTTAGTAGTAAACCTGACATGAGATTGCATACCTAATGATCGAAGTGGATTACACATTACAGTATGGTTTTTTGAAATTTAAGTGTCAATGTCCGTTCTCACAACCAACTTTAGAAAGGTAAAAAAGAGGTCCACCCAAGATTTTTATTTTCAATGGAAGTACAACTTAATGTATATCTGACATTCACTCTAACCATTAGTTGTATAATCCCTCGCTTAGAAATGCTCACCCATGATTGTTTAGGGTTAGAATGAGGTGATTATATGAATCCACTCTAACCATTAGATTTCACACAAAAATCTAACTCCAGCGCCCTAAATTCAGGTCCATTCGTGATTCATTAGAGCCACACCAAATGAAAAGTTTGGAAGGTGAGCATTGCTCTCTTTATGGGTTCCAATAATGTGGTCCACCTGAATCATGGATGTGGCTGATTTTTGGAATGTGAGCCTAACATTGGTTGACTCACTTGATGGTCGTGGTGGATTTCACATAAACACCACCGCGGGTCCACCCAAGTCGCCCATCCCTTTGCTGGCATGGTTAAACGCGAATCGCCGTCTAGTAAATCCCAGAAACGTGTTAGATGTTATTTCAAGCTTCCTGTACATTTCCAAGATGCATACATGTGTGAGATCTGGCCCGTCCATATGGTGGGTATCTTGTTGATATTTAGTAGCCCAAAAATACGCGCCAGGTGTCATCATCTGCCGTGCATTACGTGCATTCAATGGGCATGGTTGGTTATTCGTTTTCTAGCTGTCCGCTTTTGTGAGGTGTTAGGCTCACCTGAAGATTAGACCATCCAGATCACCGGGCTAAGTTATATTTACTGGTCGACTTGACCAATCAACAGCCCAGATCTCATACATGTGTGTCATGTATGGAGCAATTTTGTTTCGCACGTGCAGATTTGTACTTACAAATAGCATCCGGGGTCGTTTCCCATGTGGTGTTTATTTGAAAAACTATCACACGTGGCTCATGATCGAGATTGTCCACTCATGGGCCTGATTGTAGATGGCCACGGCAGAAAACCATTGGTATTGGATGATCCTCGCCATCCATCTGACAAATCGAGATTTGCCTTTTTCAGTGCAGAGAAGAGAGCTACGTGGAGGCATAACATTAGGCCGATCCAATACTCAGGTGGGCCACACCATGTAAAATCATCCAACAACCTCTACAATCCCATGGTGTGGCCCACCTGAGTTTTAGAATGGGCTGATGTTTGGGTGTCCAGTCATCCTGGTGGAGTACATCTTCTGAATGAATTGGATGGCATATAAAAAACACAGTCAGTCCCACACACAATCTGAAAGTTTTTAATGGTGGACGTCCCCATCTCAACCGTTCATGTCGTGTGGCCCGCCTAATTTTCGAACCCACCCGAGTAGAACATGAGGGGCCTACACAAGATGGACGGGTTGGATTTCTGTCTCGAACTCTTAATCAGTCAGCCAAACACAGGCCTGTGTGAACTAGCACCCTGGCTAATCTGTATCAAGGTTTACAGATACAACTCATCCGAGTTGACTCAGAGTCAGTACAATCCCATCTGGTTCGATACACCGAGTCAACCCGACTTGGAAAAGTCCTGACTCGACTCAGGGCTGAATGAGTTGATCCGAGTCACCAAGTCTTTAAACCATGATCTGAAACGACTCTATTGAAGTAGGCTAGCCCAAGCTCATTCCTTTCCCTACTTCAAACCATTCTACATGGGGTATCAGATGGGCTTGCTTAGCCCAGTCCATCTTTGACCAAGCCCACTTTCAGTGAGGTCCAGCCAGAGCTGCAAGGCCATGGCTTGGATGCTGGCATGAGTTACAAGTGGGGCTGAAAGTCGGGCAGGTTCAACCCGACCGACCCGTGACCGACCTGACATTAGATTGGGCTTGGGTAGGATGTATCGAGTTCGATCTTATGCTTGGGCTATACAAACACCAACCCAATAAAACTTGGGTCGGGCTTAGGTTGAGGTCTCAGGTTGCCTGACCCAACCTGAACCCGATCGATATATAAGTTACTTATAAATTATAATTAAGCGCGGATCGTTTGTGTTCAAGGCATAGGAAATTGAACCGGTGGGGCTTCATTGGTCCACCTTATTTATGATGACTCAAGCTAACAAGATATATCGGATTTCTCTCTCCCAAATATATTGTGTGCTACGCAACATGACTTTTAAATGAGTAGTTGTACTATATTTTATTCTGTTTGTTTAGAGAAAATAAAGTTCTTTACAATAAATAATTACATACATAATTAATAAAATCATAGGTACAAAAAATAAGACCTGTATTAAAAATATAATAAAGTAATGTAATAACGAAAATATTAGCATGTATCAACCTGGCCAAACCGACCAAGCCCGCTTGGGTTGGGCTTGGGTTGAGAATTTCCAATCCAAGACTGGCTGGGTTGGGTTAGGGTTTAGGGATAGGAACCTTCAGTTGGGCTAGGGTTGAGCACCAACCCAACAAACCCGACCGAGCCCACTTGAGTTCGGCTTGGGTTGAGAATTCTCAACCTGAGATTGGGTTCGTTTGAGGTATAGGAACCTTGGGTTGGGCTAGGGTTGAGCACGAACCCGCCCCAACCCGCCCAACTTTCAGCCCTAGTTACAGGCCTCATAATAGTGGGCCCATGCTGGCCCAACTCATTTAAGATAGTGGGCTAGCCTGCACAGACCCCATAACGGTTGTGCTAGGCCAGGACTCACCTCCTTAGCTCAAGAACAGAAAGAATGCATTCCTTCTTCTTCTTCTTTCAATCTAATTGGCAGCTTTGCCGCAGCTGTAGTTGGTTCTGGATTCCTTGCACGCGACATTAGCTTCGAGAACTCGGCAGGACCCAGTAAACACCAAGCGGTCGCATTAAGAAGCGGTTCTGATCTATCGGCATTCTACCGCTGCAGCTTCGTCGGCTACCAAGACACCTTATACGCCCATTCCCTACGCCAATTCTACAAAGAATGTGACATTTACGGCACAATTGATTTCATCTTCGGAAACGCAGCTGCGGTGTTCCAGAACTGCAATCTCTACGCTCGTAAGCCAAATCCAAATCAGAAGAACATCTTCACTGCTCAAGGAAGGGAAGACCCAAATCAAAACACTGGAATTTCAATCCAAAATTGTAAAGTGACGGCTGCAGCTGATCTTACCTCAGTGAAATCATCATTTAAGACATACTTGGGCCGTCCCTGGAAACAGTACTCAAGGACCGTTTTCATGGAGTCGTTCATCGATGATCTAATCGATCCGGCCGGATGGTTGGAATGGTCAGGTGACTTTGGATTGAGTACCCTTTACTATGGTGAGTACATGAACCATGGGCCCGGCGCAAACACCTCTAGTAGAGTGACATGGCCAGGTTATAGGATCATCACTAATGCTTCAGAGGCAAGGCAGTTTACAGTAGAGTATTTCATTCAAGGAAATGAATGGCTCACATCAACTGCAATTCCATTTGTATCAGGTTTGAAATAAGGAGTGTGTTATTCTCTCACATTCTATTTCATGCTGCATTGCATTTTTTAGGTCTTGTTCTTCTCTAAGATGTTGTATGAGTTGTTTCATGATTCAATGACTATGATGCTATTTAATGCTTTAATTTATGGGTTTTAATGAAAGCTAGGAAAAATTGTGTTTGGGTGTGCTATTGCATTGAATTGTGATAATTTTCTTGATGCAGAGGAAATGACCAAACTGTAGTTTGGTAGTAATCTTAATGTGGAAGTAGCCCTCAAATTGCAATTACATTCCTTTCAATCTCAACGGATGCATGGATAAAAGAGAAGAGTCTATCATCGTCTTCTCAAAAATAGCTCTTAAATTCATTGGGAAAGAAAAATTGTAATAAATATAAAAAAAAATTGATGTTATTGAGCGAAGTACTGATGATAATGCATTTGATGTGCTTATATAAGCAAAAGCAACCCCAGAATCATAATTTGACTTGAAATAAGAGACTTTTCCAAAATAATAAAATTACTAAAATCGTAAAAAGATGTCTAATCCTACTAAAACTTAAAATAAAGAATCCGAACCACAATTAGACTCTTAAATTCTTAAATATAGAAAAAAAAAAAAAAAAAAATGGGGATAACTCAAAAAAGTAAGTTTTCGAAGAAAATAATAAGTTTTAACTTAAAATCCTAATTTTACTCTGTAACTGATTGAATTTTGCATAGTTATTTGGGAGCAAACTAACCTTAGATTGTTAGCTTGGGTGTAGGGTTTGTTGACGTCTTTTTAACAGTATGTCATGCCTACGAAATGGATGACCGGGAGCAAAGTTAAGGCCGTTGGAAGTTATAGTGCATATTTATGCTGTTTTTCCCTTAGTTGGTACCTTCTAGCCCGATGTTTCGGTCTTTCTACCATCTGTTTTACATCACTTTGGAACTAATTATGAAATTAACTTATTTATCTAACGCCTTCATTTTTAAAAAAATAATAAAAAAATAAAAATTGCAATTTATCATTTTTACATACGTTATTGAGTGGATTACTGAAATTTCATTATAAAGTGTCCAAACATGCCCACACACCCTTGGATCAGTTAATAGAGTGTCATTTTCTCATCAATTTGATGTCCCATGTGAACAAATCAACTGGGCCCACAGACGCCTATTTCTGATTAACATTCATCCAAGTCACTAGGAGCCTAGGAGTAGAAATTTAGCTGCGAAGACAGCAGGCGCCAAAGGTTCGAACAAAAAATGCTCTCTCACATTGGTGTCGAAGTGGCATCCATACGACGAAAAATGGTGGATAGTATGGATTTAATTTTTAAAAAAAATCAAACCAAGAAATTTCATTGAATCGAACGGAGTATGTAATGGATGATAATATAAACCAGTCAGTTGATACAGTCGACTAGGCTGAACCTGGGCTGTTTGGACAAGCTTGAGCCCACATGGGTTCAATCCATTTACACTCCTTCCAAGTTCTTGTTACTTAGTCCACATGACCTTATTATGGCTTCTAATGGGCTAGACTTGGGCTGGATTGAGGTCTGTCCCATCTTGCCCCAAAAAATAAAACCTGACCCCAAGCCCAGCCCAGGCCTGTGATGAGCCTAAACAAAATGGTCTGGCCCAGCCCGGAAGACCTCCGTATGTAATTTTGTTGCTATAGGAGCTGTACACGAACCGAGTTAGCTTGGTTAGCTCACTCAACTCCACTAGAAAAAGCTTTATTTGACTTGGTTCAAAATTGAGTTTGAGCAGAGTCAAACTTATTTTTTTAGCTTGAAAAAATTTCGAGCCAAGTTTTTTTTTTTTTCTTGGGTTAGCTTGTTAGTACACACACTCCATGTTAGCCACCCCCACTAAGGATCGATAACAAGACCTCAAGTGTCGACATGAGGTATCTCCACTCAGTCTGCCAATTGAGCTATGGATCTGGGTGTTTGAGCCAAGTTCAAGCTTGCCCGAGCTCGACTCGACTCGGATCGAACCCCAACTTGAATCGAACTCGGATTGAACCAGTTCAATGACTCGATTATTTTGATATTGTTGTTACTCAGCAAGTGTTCGATGGTATGACTCAACGAAGTGTCAACTGGTGGTGGGGAGGATATAGATATGAAACAAATACCCTTGTATCTTGATTTTTATGTTGCTTACTGAGTGTTTGATGAAATACATGTAACCAGTGTTGTTGATTTACATTCCATGAGAAATTAAAGGTGCACTCCATGTGTTCGAGAAAATATTGCGGAGGCTTGATCTTGGCTTGAACTAGCCAGCTAGTTAGGCTCAAGGACTGAGCTGAACCAAGTTCGAGCTAGGGTCAGCTAGTAGCCGAGCCGAGCCGAGTCAAGTTGTGCCAAGCTCGACTTGGTTCGACTCGTGTACACCTCTCCATCTATTATGAAATTCCACAGCCCCTTTCAGTTGCCTTATACTCGGCTTTTTGTACATATGACAATATCGTAAAAAATCCGAACTGATGGTCCCGTAGGCCTTACCTTGGATGCTCTGTGTTCAATAATTCAGGCCAAATGGATAAATTCTAGCCGTTGGATTGGATGAGTTCTTAGTTAAAAGATGGACGGTCAAAGGAACTTTAGTTTTAAGTCCTTCGATTACAATGGTTAGGATTGTAGATCAGTGCGTTCATCGAGGAATGGCCCATCTAAGGTATAGCTTACCTAATGATAGGTTCTCATCTTGTACACGTTTGCCTCGTGTGCTGAAAGGAAGTCACCGGAGGGTCACCCCAAGGAAAAGGGCAAATGCGAATAGTTGTGCTCTTGGAAAGTGCACCTGCATCGAAGTGGATTGGGTATACTGAGTAAACTTTGTAGGGTCCATGGTGATGTATATGTTTTATCCACACCATTCATCCTCCGTTTTACACCTCATTTTGGGGCATGACACCAAGATTGGAGCGTATCCAAATCTCAAGTGGACAACAAAATAAGAAATAATGTTAATTGAATGCCTATTATTGAAAATTTCTTGGGTCCGTAGAAGTTATTTATCAAGTTAATGTTTGTGTTTTCCCTTTATCCATGTTTGTGTGACATTATGAATAGGTTAGACGACGAATATATTGGGACTCGCAAAAGCAGTAGCAAAATCAAACAAAGTAATTACAATTGCACAAATAAACCCAACAAGAATGTATTTTGAATTTTATGTGTAAAACTCTTTCAAAAAACATTACGGCACAAAATAACAAATGATGCACTATGAAAGAAATGTTACCAGAGATAGTAGATCTTATTGATTCTAATAACTCTCGAATCTCCTTTGAAACTACTAGTTATGCCCTCAAGCCTTTAGAACAACTTAAAAAGTTATAATTCTCTCCCTAATCCTAATTATATTCTATATATACCACCCAATCAGAATAGGAAATAAATTGTGCACTTAAATAAAATTATATGTGCCTTCGATAGGTCCCTCGGTGGTATTGACAGCCATTAAGGACTAGTCGATGACATTGAGTAATAACCTCCAAACTCGATCTCAACTAGGAATTTTTTTAAATTTTCTTGATAGGATCGAGCATCCGTCGATGGCATCAATATATGCTTAATGAGATCGAGTAGTCTATTGATAACATCAATAAACCCTTTTACAGACAAATTTAAAACATTAGACAACAAAATAAACACAACCATGGGCTCTACGAAGGTTTCAACTGTTGATGTCATTATCCTTATTCTTTTTCGTAAGTTTCCACTTAAGCGTTGGCTATGCTTCAATTTTGTGTTCTTGTAATAAAATGAGCTGAAAAAACGGATTGGCAACGTGGATAAGACATATACATCTACATTGGGCCCCACAGTCAATACGTAATCCACTTCCACATGCATCATCCCTCAAAAGTCAAAACGAGGCAGATGTGTGAAGATTAGAGCCGCCCATCAAGTCATCCTATTTAGTAGTTATTTTGTGGACTATTGGTGAACAAATGAAATGAATGGTTAATAGTAACAAATCTAATGGTGCAAAATCCGACACCCACATGATACGTGCTTTTATTTTGATACAAAACAACAGTTGTTATTCGATTAGATGAATTATACAAAATAATCTTCTTCAAGATTTTATAACATAACATGCAAGATAACTATTGTTCAATAAAAAAAATTTTATTCTTTTTTTACTATCTAAATAAATTCTATGAAATGAAATTTAATTTCTTTTCAAAGCTTATAAAAATAATATTACTATTTTTATATACATTCATGAATATTATATATATATATATATATATATATATATATATATATATATATATATATATATATATATATATATAAGCTTGCCCGTGCAACACCTACGGTAGGGATTGATTGATGAACGGCCCTCATCTCATGCATTGTTTCCACATGTAAGGTGAGTATACTTTAAAACTCACTCAAGGGAGTCCGTTATGAAATCCTCTGCAAAACACGGAAACGGATTGGCTACTCCCCCGCCACCATCCCGGTGGCTAATGGTCGGTTCTCTGTGGGGCCCACCATGATGTATGTGTTTCATCCATCCGTTCATCAATTTTTAAAGATCATTTTAGGACTTGATCTCAAAAATGAGATGATAAAAATCTCAGGTGGACCACACCACAGGAAAGGAAAACAGTATTGATTGGATATCCATCATTAAAATCCTCCTAAGGCCTACTGTACTGTTTATTTGACATCCAATCTATTGATTAGGTCATGCAGTTCCATATGAAGGGAAAAAAACAAATATTAGCTTGATTCAAAACTTTTATAGCCCCCAAAAAGTTTTTAATGGTCGACATTCATTCAACGCTTTTTCCGGTAATGTGGTCCACTTGAGATTGGGATATATCTTATTTTTGGTCTCATACCATAAAATGATCTAGAAAAATAGATGGACGGCATGGATGAAACACATACATCATGGTTGGCCCCATAGAGCACTCAACCATCAGTCATTGGCTGGTAGCAGGGGAGTAGCGAATCCGTTTCCACAAAACACTATCCATGATGGAGTAAAATTCTAGCATTGGAATGTATGCAGTCACCCTAAAAAGAACTCACTTGGCATACAAGTAATTCAAACTGACCAAATTATAGTTGACCGTTTAGATATATCATAAATTAAAAATTACACTTATCTAACCATAGGATTGGTGCACATTTATTCAACGGATGAGATTAAAAGTAAATAATAATAATAATAATAATAAAAAAAAAATTCAATGATCCTGTTTCAACAAACAAGCCTCCACTAGTCAAAGGTTCGGATTATTCAACTAATTTTATTACAGAGTTTTCACTAAGTTACAATGGTTTCCACAATTTAGGCGGTTCAGCAGGAGTTAATGTAAGGTACAGCTACACTTTTTAAGTGCCGTGTATCAAGCATCATAAGACTCTGGAGTGTCAAATAACTTCCCTGAATTATATTCCAGGCCTTTACTTTCTCAGAGAAAAGCCACGCATGAGGAAAAAGGGTAGCTGTAAAAGGAGATTGCTTTAACGGGCTTTAATGAAAGAAGTACTGCATACTACCACATGAGGTGAATTGCGTCCTGCCCCGGCCCTGCTAGGACGGGCAGGGGCTCAGTGGGGCCAATGCAATATATGTTTTTTATCCGCACCGTCTACCCGTTTAGCCATCTCATTTTAGGGCATGCGATTGAAATTTTAAAGATATCCAAAGCTCAAGTCGACCACACCACATGAAACAATGGGATTGAATGTATATCGTTAAAATCTTCTTATGGCCCACCATGATGTTTATTTGACATCCACCCTGTTGATAAGGTCACATAGACCTGGGTGAGGAAAATCTCAAATATAAGCTTGATCCAAAACTTCCTAGGCCCCAAAGAACTTTTCAACGGGCGTTCATTTCCTATGGTGTGGTCTTTGTATATGATTCAATTTTGGTCCATGATATTCCCGTGCCCGAGATTGTGTAGAGTACATTGAAATGTTCTTGATAAATTCAGATCTGTTTTGAAAGACCGTAATAAGACAAAAATAAAAAATTTCAGATAGATCTAAAACTCAAGTGGGCCACACCAAATGAAACAGCAGGAAAGGAAATATCAACCGTTGAAACCCATGTTGTTTATATGTCATCCAAACCGTTCATAGGGTTATTACCATCCAGATAAACCGTAGGCACAAATATCTTCCTGATACTAAACTTTTGTCACACTAAGCATTCAATCCCCACGGTTTTGTATGGTATATGGCCCACATGAATTTAAATACACTTCTTTCGAAACCCTGTGCCTGGGGTAACCGGCAATCCGGTTTCGTAGAAAAGAGGAGCTTTAATGGGAAGGGATTGCCTATGACCAGGGGCTTGTACCTATGACTGTATAATCCAAAACTCATGTGGACCACGCCACACGAAAACAATCCGGATTGAAAGTTTTGTATTGGGAAGGTATTTTTTACTATAGTTTATCTGGGTGGTATCCAATGAACGGTTTGGATTGCATACAAACATCGTGGTCAGCTCCAAGAAGGTTTTAACGGTAGATGTTTCATTTTTCACTGTTTTGTTTGGTGTGGCCCACCTGAATTTTGGATCTGCCTGATTTTTCGAATCGTGTAGTATTGTGGTCTTTAAAAACAGAAGGACGGAGTGGATTTGTCACAGACAACTGTGGGGCCAGACAGCTCCTGGGCAGTCCCGGGGTCACATGCAATCCGCTCCGGCTTTAATGGGCATTGATGGAAGGAGTGCGTACTCGGAGGAAACGGATTGGCTACTCCCCCTGACACCAGCCAATGGCTGGTGATCGGTGCTCTGTGGGCCCACCATGATGTATTTATTTCATCCATGCCGTCCATCTATTTTTACAGATCATTTTACGCTATGAGACCAAAAAAGAGATATATCAAAGTCTTAAGTGGACCACATTACAGGAAACAGTGTTGAATGAGCGTCGACAATTAAAAAATATTTTGGGGCCATAAAAGTTTTGGATCAAGCTGATTTTTGTTTTTTCCCTTAATCTGGGCCTGTATGACCTAATCAACAGATTGGATGTCAAATAAACAGTACATTGGGCAGTACATTGGGCCTTAGGAGGATTTTAATGGTGGATATCCAATCACTACTGTTTTCATGTGGTGTGGTCCACCTGAGGTTATATACCTCTCATTTTTTGGATCATTTGCTAAAATGATATGTAAAAATGGATTAACGGAATGGATGAAACACATACATCATTATGGACCCCACAGAGCACCGACCACCAGCCACGGGGCTGGTGTCAGGGAGAGTAGCCAATCCGTTCCCGATTGGGTTCTGCCCCTGGCCCAGCACGGCAAGGAAAGACATGGTCCAAGCAGGGCTCTGTGGGGCCCACCATGATGTATGGTTTTATCCACACTGCCCATCTATCTTTATAAATCATTTTAGCATGTGAGCCCAAATATGAGTTAGATCCAATGCTCAAATGGAACACACCACATGAAGAAACTGTGATGATGATGCTTGCCAGGCTGCCATGCATTGAAACCTTCCTAGGGCCTACCGTAATGTTTATTTGTCATCCGACCTTCATGAGATGACATTGTCTTGGATGAAGAGAAAACACAAACATCAGCATCATCAAAACTTCTGCTGCTCCCAAGAAATATTTAACAGTAGGCATTCAATCCCCAGTGTGGTCCACTTGACCCTTACATCTATCTAGTTTTTTTTTTTTTACCTCATGCCCTAAAATGATACGAAAGAATAGATGGACAGCGTGGATAAATGCCGTACTTACGGTGAGCCTACAAAGCCCCTGCTCGACGGACGCTGATTGCGTCCTACCCCCGGCCGTCTCCAGCTGGGAACGGGCAGGAGCTTTGATTGCCCACCGTGATGTATGGATCTTATCCACACCGTTCATCCATTTTTTTCGTATCATTTTAAGCTATAAGCCCAAACATTAGGCAGATCCAAGGCTCAAGTGGACTACACAATGGGGATTAAACTCTTGCCGTTCAAAACTTCTCAGGCGAAGTAGAAGTTTTGGATGGAGCTGATATTTGTGTTTTCTTTTCATCCGGGTCTATGTAAATTTATGAATATGCTGGATGGAAAATAAACATCACGGTGGGCCCTAGAAAAGTTTCGACCGTGAGAATCATTATCACCACTGCTTCCTATGGTGTGGTCCACTTGAGATTTAGATCTAACTCATTTTTCTTTATACAACCTAAAATGATACGAAGAAATGGATGGACGGTGTGGATAAGACCCATACATCACGGTGGCCACTCAAATCTCCCGCCTGTTCCCTGTCTCGATCGAGTCCGTCCAAGGCAATGCAGGAAGCAATCCGCTTCCATTCTGACACATATCTTGCGTATGAACAAGTATCCAATGAAATGGCGTTGCATGTAGATATGGGAATCCTAGATATGGAAATCCTACCAAGTAAAAGACGGTCGGAATCTGGCAGATAGAATAACTATAAATAATGAGTAGGATGTTGATATTGTGGCTAAGGGTGATGGATGACAAGCCCCACATGCACATTACTTATAAATTGTATTTAAACTGGTTCCAATTTAGATCTGTCATGGCCCAAAAATGGCTATTGCCTTATTATTTTGACTATAAAATCGGTGGATGATCATTAGACGATTAAAAGTTAAAAATATCCGATAGTTCGTTTCAAACAAGTGTTCACAAATAAGAAGTTATGAATATTCAGCGAATCTCATTTTCGGGCTGTTTCTACAAGGTAGTCCATTTAATTTCAATTAATTTTTAGTCACTTGTACAAGTTTTTAGTATCTGTGGATCAAGCATCATACTTAGTCAGATTATCAAATAATTGTCATAAATAATATCAAGCTTTGGTACTTTTAGTTGTTGGATGGAAGATGCTCAAAAACATACTCACATTGAATATTTTGGCCCTTTGACCACGTAAAAGTTACAGTTGTTGGCTTTTTTTATTTGAACATGGTCAGACCTTAATGTTGTTACAATTAATGGCGTGAAATATTCAAGCTTAGAGCTGTTGTTGGCACCGTCGTCCAGGAAGAGCCCTCTCAAATAAATGGTTTATGTCATTGAATAAGGTCAAGTATGATTATACGCCCACCTATCTTATTAATGAAAAGATATAATCGTGGTTCTTTTCAAAGTTTTGGAGACTTTCTGTTCAAGAATTAAGAATTTAAAAAAAAAAAAAAAAAAACATACATGTCAACCTTTAAGATAGTAAAATAACTTCAATCTAACAATAAATTTTAGTTTCCTCATATCTTGTCCACATAGACGTGTGTCCGATAAACAATTTTGATTATTGAAATATGACCTAGATCCACCGGCTAAACTCCAAGCATATCTTATTGCAACACTTGGGGTGTACTCTAGCAAAAGCACCTAACATATTACTTATTTTTAACAGGAGTCTCTTATGCTGTTGGATTTAAGATCATAATTTATCCAAATCATTTATATGATGGGCCTCATCATAGGGATGTAGATTGCCTACTGAAGCTGTTCGTAATTGTAACACCCCAGGTTTTCAGGGGCCATATAGGAACTCGGTCTCCAAATTCTTGAGTGTCGCTTATATCCTAATTATGGTGATTTGTACATAAATCAGTTTAAATGAGCAATAAAGGAATCTACTAGAATATAAACCACAACCACAACTAATTTACTGAAATAAATGCGACTAAGAAGTACAAATCTATATGAATATCAAACAGGTCGCGCAAGGCATTGCCCGACAAAATTTATATAAGAAATGCCTAAAAGAAATATTATGTTAGATCCACAGCTCAACAATCCATAATCAACACGCACAGTGTACAGTGACCTACTTATAAGCTGGAAGTATGAAAGCTCCTCTTCTCTATCCATGCTCACCTCGCTTGGCTTGTCGAACTCCGCCTCACCTGCATCTAGTAAAGGGTCTGGTTGGTGTTTTAAAACACCGTCCCAGACTGGGAGTGAGTAACTAACTCAGTGGGTGCCATCAGGCATAAGTTACATCAAATAACAATTTCATAATGAATTTAATGAAAAGCACACATTCATAAATCACTAACTAGTCTTTGTTAATGCGTACGCATGAGTTGTGTATGATGCATGACCTCACCCACAACACTCCCACGAGTGACTATGTCTCACAATCGCGCATAACTAACACTCCCTCATTGCGACCTCAACTGCCGAGTCGCCAAATCCTAACTAATGCGATGCATGAATAATGTTAGCCGAGTATTTAATTAATTCCATTCATCCAATGGGTTGGGGAAACTGGTACACCCCGGCGATATTAATGCCCTCATCCATTTGCAAGGCTCGGACCCCTCAACGCACGAGGCCAGGACCCCGCGATCCTTGATCCCATCGGGGTCCCCACCCCTGATTGCAAGCACGTGAGGAGTGCTGGAAAGCAAGATCGCTCGCGATCACTACAGGAAGGCTCGTCATCTCAACGTAAGTCAACAGTTCGGACACAGTGTCTCATTCCACCATTCCCGGCTCACGAGACTGTGGATCAGTTTTCAGCTATTGTCAGTGGGCGTCAGTGGGCGAGGGATGTTCCAGGTTCCAAACAGGCGTGAGCAAACATTGTTAACAAGCATGGTTGGTCAGTCGATGGACTAGACTGCCCAAGTTGAGGCGAGCACATAATGCATGACATCGGGTGCAAGCAACCCATGTAGTGCTATTACTGCCGCCCATTCGTGTCCGCTCAAATCAGTCAGTCTGGTCACAGGGCGTCCAACCAACGGGTCCACCCTCACAATTCTCAGTTCCTGACCAACCCAGAGAATGGGTTATATTCAATATCACTTCAACAATTAAGAGTTCACCTTCTAGCACAAGTGAAATCATGCGCACAATACATCGAGCATGAAGTTTCAGGTTGTTAATATAAATGCAACTACCCTTAATAGCATGAGTTAGACGTGTGTGCATGTGGTGCTGGGTTACCGAAGAGACCAAGGACAACACACCACTCATAGTACAAGAATACAACAAGAAATAATACAATCATATATGTTATAAGGAAAATCATGTAAGAATCAATTATGAGATGATCATGCAACACCAATTTCACGCTTAAACATGTTGAAAACCAAACAAATAACAATTTATCGTTGTATGGATGTTAGTGGACCTAATATATAGGTTTCTAGCTAAGCTTTTCCTAAATCACTCATGCATATTACTCTAGCATTCAAAATCATTAAATTTATCCTAAAATTGGTACTTGGCTACCTAGGGATAATGGTCCGCACCTTATGACATTTTGCCCCATTTCACAAAGTTCATAAGGTTTGGGCGTTGGGAAAAGGTCGTCGAGAACCTAAGTAAGCATACAAGCTTGTAAGAATTAGAAGGAATTAAACACAAGATCTAAACCTACAAACACAACTCAATACTTACCTTCAATCGTCGTCGAATCGACACCAATGAAGGACAATGTTACTATAGAGGAGATGAGGAGGTGAAGGTTCACAAAACCTCATACTTTCAAGCTCTCCCTCTCTCTTTCTCCTCTTTCTCTTCTTTCTCTTCTTTCTTTTTCTCTTGTTGAAATTTGTATGAGAGGAAGGGGTGCCCAAATGAAGCCCTTATATATTGTCAGATTTGGTGTAAATGGTTCCAAGAGCTAGGTTTTTACTATAGTAGCCCTATTGGAGGGTCTTTCTAACCTTTAGGGCCCATTATGGGGTATACATGTCGATATACATTGTAGGATAGTTAGCCCTAATGATGATCTATGTATGGACATGATCGGCTCCCCATTTGGATGCGTCGATCGATAGATATGATTAGAAGTTTGTTCAACGGTCACCAATGGTCGATCGAGGCCGCGACTATACAGATATGGGCAGAGAAATATCCTTACTGTACGTGTGAAGTTTGGTCATAAATCGACGATCCGAAATTGTAAACTTTGCATTAGAGTGGATGACCCAATTCACTTAAGTTTTAGCTTCTTCCTTTAGGGTATTTGTACTTCTCACGCACTCGTCCTTCGACTCAAGTTGAGCGGTTTTGGACACTACCCAGGTCCGACTCCCGTGATGGATGTTAAGCCCAGTAAGATGGACATTATTCTATAGTTTTGGAACTAATGGCCCACTAACGAGTGGTCTGGAGCTTGTTCAGAAAATCGGAGAATTTCTGTAATAAATTAGGTATTGAGATTTCTCGTGGGTAATGATTAGGGTTTGGATTAATTATGTTTATAGGGTGG
This sequence comes from Magnolia sinica, assembly GCF_029962835.1. Lineage (NCBI taxonomy): Eukaryota > Viridiplantae > Streptophyta > Magnoliopsida > Magnoliales > Magnoliaceae > Magnolia > Magnolia sinica. The sequence continues at coordinate 12,531,815 of NC_080586.1, forward strand.
CCTATTTATAACTAGTGAAAGTGGAGATTTGGTTATGATTACTCTAAACTGTCGGTTTTATGCTAAAAGAGTAATGAGGTTGATTTGGTCCATTAGTCAAGATCCGGACCATATTTAACTCGGCTTCAAGTAGATCTTTTAATTTAGTTATGATTGTCTTGATTAATCAGTGTTAGGTCGGTTAAATTTAGGCTCTGTGTGAGCAAATCATGTGGCTAAATTTGGTATTTAAGTGATCAGGCGGATTTGTTGGCTTCCTACGGTTGATTAATCGGACTTGTGCGGTTCTTTACTGATATCACCCGTGTATAAACTAACACTGAGTGCTAATGGTCAATAAGTGATAATATAAGTTAATTACATAAAAAAAAATTAAGAATTTTTGGAAATCCAAAACAGTGAAAATCCAGGACGTTACAGTATTGAGGTGGCTACTGGATAATGCTCTGTAATCTCACCATGGTGTATGTATTTTATCTACATTCTTTATTTATTTTTTTTCGTATCATTTTAGGGCATGAGCCCAAAAAATGAGATAAATCTAAATCTCAAGTAGACCATACCACATGAAAACAACGGTGATTGAACGCCACTGTTAAAAACTTCTTAAGGCTCATTGTAATATTTATTTGTCATCCAAACTTGTTAATTTAATCACACACTTAAAAAGAGGGAAAACAAAAATATCAACTTCATCCAAAACTTACCCACTAGGAAGTTTTTAACAGCGAGTATTCAATCACCATTGTTTCATGTGGCCCCTAAAAAGTTTTTAATGGTGGACGTTTAATTAATCACCATTGTTTCTTATGGTGTGGCCCACATGAGATTTGGATCTGCTTTATTTTTAGGCTCATGTCTTAGAATAATCTACTAAAATGACAAGCTAACATGAAAAGAATCACATACATCATGGTGGGCCCACAAAGCACCATCCAGTAAACAATTTGTGTAGATTGGGCGTCTCTTGGCATCTCTTTTATATATATATACACACACACCATCCCCTTTTAACATCTTTTTATTGACCATTGATATGATCTTTTAATATTAAATACTTTTTTGTGTATCCCTCGTTCATAGCGAGACCTATCATATAGACGGTTTAGATCATTGAAACATGATCACAAATCCAACTTATATCATCCACACCTTAAAAAACAGACGCATTTTACCAAACGTGGATGGAAGCAACATGGCATGCGCGGGTGCATGCCATCCTCAAATTGGATTATTCATCAATACACGTGCCATGATTGGAAACTAATCATCGTGGGCCAACGTTACTATTTTTGGGCCAGGTAACTCAAACGGTGGGACTCACCCCACCCCACCCGAGTCTTCTTGATGCCGCATGTATCTTCGATCACGATTCTAATCCTACAGCCACGATTAACCTTGGAAGAGCTCTGGAACCTCCAAAATCTAGCCAGTGCACTGGGAAACTGCACAAGCAGCGTGTGTGAAACTAGATCTGTACCGTCAAAATCACGAGCCCACTTTAGACGGAGTAAAACCTATTTGTAGAGATAAAATGGACGGTAAAAATAAAAACTAATCCACGGTCCAAATTCAACAAATAAACATAGATTAATCAAAAACTCTAGCATCATACAAGCGGTTAGATTTTAAGATTGTGGCCAATCTAAGAGGATCCCACGTTGGAGCAGTTTTATGTTGAGTTATACTTATGCCACGTATGCAATATCGTTGTGGACGCGGATTGCGTGGAGACCTGTAACATCCCGTCCAACCAGCACAGTGTCCTCGGGCATCCACGTAGGATTTTTTGCAGGACCATTCGTTTAAACCACTCGCAGTGGGGTACCACAAGTTAATTAATATAGGATTAGCCCATTAGAATAGACCAGACGGGTCATGACAGGACCCGATGCGGGCCGTCAAGCCAAATGGCTTGTCTGCACTTAGTAACAGCCCGTATGGGCTATACCGCGACGCGGGAAGGTCAGAAAATTACAAAAATTTAGGGAAGCTTAGAACTCACTGGGCTTGGGGGCCATCGCGGACTACGGAACCGGTGGACACCCAAAAGTGGGATCTGGCACTGGCTAAACGCATCCCACCAATGCCAAGATCGGAATCTAGCACTTGCAAATGAAACCGATCTACCGGGCTATCCAGCCGTCGGATCTCTTCTACATTTACGGTGAAGGTCTAATGAATTTTCCTACACCCGTCCGCAAACTCTAGGACCCGATCGAGGAGCGGTGACCATTGATCGCAAATCGGACCCGTACGACCAAACCCTAAATCCGATCGTCTCCAAATTTTGCATGGCCCTTCATCGGGCCATGGAGCAATTATCCTATAAATTTCATGGCCAGAGGGCTACCCAAACCGCTCCAATCACCGGAATGGACCCCATAGGGCCATTTAAAGATCGGAACCGTTGACTCAAACCCCATAACCGTTCATCCATTTGTTTTCAAATTTTATATGGCCCCTCATTGGGCCATAGGACACCTACCCACCAAATTTGGTGGCCAGATGGGTGTTAGGGTTGCCCCTAGGCTAATATAGAGTCCTAGAGGGCCATTGTGGGCATTTAAAGAAACTTAAAGTCAAAGGGGCCAAGTCTAGGAAATAAACCCTATCTCTCCCTTCCATAACTTCCTCCATGTTTCCAACAACCAAGCTCTCCCTCATATCTCCCACCATTCTCCAACAACAACAAATCCCCCTCATAAACTCCCCCATCCACCAACAACCAAGCTCCCTTATCTCATAACTCTCACCACAACTATCATTGCTAAGGGAGTGAAAAGAGAGAACTAGGGGGCAAGGAGAGAAGAAAGAGAGAGTGGCGGAGCTAAGGTGGTCCTTAGATCGAGTTAAAGCCCAAGGGAATTAACCCTTTTAACTCTCTATCCCTTTTCCAAAGGAAATCCTACACCACTACCACAATAATCATTCCGTTGAGCTTCTAGGTAAGATCCTTCACCTCTTCTTCTTAAAACTCATGTATTGAGAAGAGATTGGCTTGGATTTCTCACATGCAAGACCTTGTTTTTAGGGATTCCGGCCGATCAACCCCCGAAATCCACCCTCCTAGGTCGATCCCACGCCTTCTACAAATTCGAAGGTGCGGACTATTGTTCTTAGGTGGCCTAGCACCAATTTTAGTATGAGATTAATGATTTTGATTGCTTAGATGTCATGTTTGGAGAATATAGAGAAACCCTAGGACTTGTATGTTTGTTGAAATTGTATGGAATTGTAGGTTTGGCTCTTATGATGATTGTTCTTCCCTCTCACATGATTTGGTGTATGGATGATTATATGTTCATGCCTTGTTTGATTTTTTCATGTGTTGTTACTTCTTAGGGTGCATGATTCATTACCCTTGTGCATATGATTTCTTAAGATGGAGGAAGTGCTTAACTTCCTCATAAACCCACACTCTCAGATGCACTTTGTTTCTGGATAATGTTGCTTGCTTGCAGGAGTATCCATTTTTGTGTGGTTGAGATGCCTGAGAATATGATATTGTTATGCTCGTTGATAACCTAGATAGTTGATATGTTATGCATCACTCTCACCCTCTTAGGTTGGTCAGGAACATGAGGAGAGATGGTAGTCCCATCGGTAGGACTATAGCTAGACCCGTGGGTTTGGGCGGGTGTGTTCGGGTGGCTATAGTTCTACTACATGGGTCCCTTGTGCCCGATGTCAATCGACTCCCGCTCGCCTGACTCATGCGGTCTAGCCTACTGTCTGACCAACCTTGTTTGTTAACCCTGTTTGCTCACATATGTATGGAACCTGATCTACCCTACAACCGTTGTAACCCATCAATAACCCACTTGAAACTGGTCCACAACCTCATGAGCCGGGCATGGTGGAATGGGATATTGTGTCCGAGTTGTCGGCCTATGCTGGGGTACGGCGCCTTCCCGTAGTGACCGCGAGCGATTCCTTTCTCTCGACACTCTTCATGTGCTTGAAGTCAGGGATGAGGAACTCGATGGGATCACGGACCGCGAGGTCTCGGCCTCACGCATTGGGGGGTTTTGGCCTCGCAACCAGTTTAGGGCATTGATATGTTAGGTGTACTAGATTTCCCAACCTGCTAGTTGAATAGACTTAATTAATAACTCGACTAACATGATCACATCGCATCGCATTAGTTAGGGTGGCGACTCGGCAGTCGAGGTCGCTCTGAGGGAGTGTTGTCATACGCAATCGTTAGATGGAGTTGCTCGAGGGAGCATTGTGGAGAGGACACGCATCATATCATTTATCATGCATGCGCATTAATAAGATTAGTTAGGTGTTTATGATTGACTATTTTTCATTACGTTCATATTATAATTGATGCATGTTATAACTTGAGACTAATAGCACCCACTAAGTTGATCACTCACTCTCACTCTAAGATGGTGTTTTAAAACAACAACCAAACCCGTTCATAAATGCAGGTAACTCAGGGCTTAAGGAGCCTGGCGAGGCGAGCTTCGAGGAGGAGGACGAGTTGTCCTACTTCCTGTTGATGGACGGTTCACCGCCAGCTTGAGAGGCGGGATTGGATCGCTGAGCAGAGGGCTCAGTTCTATTCTTTTGGACTCTCTATTCTTTTTGTGATTTTGTTGGGTGGCGCCATGTGCGCCCCTTTCATTCTTTTAGACATGTATATAGATATATGTTTGATCTCTTCATCTCAGTAGACTTGTGTGATTATGTTCATTTTCCAAGAAATTTCAGGCTGCGTAATTAAACCAGATTAAATGCACATTAATAAAAATCGATTATAAGTGACTCTCGAGAACTCGAGTGTTGAGCGCATGTGCGACTCTGATTTTCAAGGCGTTACAAGTTGGTATCAGAGCATGGTTTTGAATTAATTGGGCCATAGGTCATGAACTCACTACACGCCCACTGACCTAAGAGGATACGTATTAGAAAAACGCAACCGAGATTTAGGACGTTAGGATCCATCCCATACCCTTAACCGGAAATCTTGGATGGACGGTGAGACTTCCTAGGAATTTGGATTGGTAGCAAGAGCAGGTTGCGACGCTGGAAAATGGGTCTGGGAGTCATACCGGATCTCTATCCAAGGATAGGAACGAGCCAGAGATCGAACAATTTGAAGGTCAAAGCCAACATCCACGTGCGAGTGAACTAGTATCGGGTCAAGTTATTAGATTCAATCCATTTGGGGAAAGGACTTAGGAGTGAGTGAGATTTTACAGAGATTAGTGGGACAGAGGAAACTTGGGATATTGACCGTGAATCGTGAGAAATCTTACAAAACCACTAGGCCCATTGCGTAGATCAGCTTCTCCTATCCCAAATTCATATACGGTACTTCTCCTTACAAGCACCCGGGAAAGTCGCAAAACAAGGAAGCGGAGCCCGAACCCCGGCGTTGCCTACGTCGGGCGAGCAGAGGGTCAGCGTCGCCTACACCGACCGGGTGTTGCCTACACCCGAGCATCCAAGGACTGGGCGTTGCCTACGCCGACCAGGCGTTGCCTACGCCCACTTGTACAGCATTCCGGTGTCGCCTACGCCCAGACCCAAAATGGGATTTCCCTCCCCTCCAACTTAAAAACGTATGGGACCCACTTCTTTTGCAAATAAGACTCAAGGGACCTCATTTCCTCCCATTTCTCTTCACTTCATTGCCTCTAAACCCTTGGGAAATCTTTACCTTTCCATTTCTCAAATCCAAAATCCAACTCTATCATCCCCTTCTTCCACACTACCCATTTTCTTAACCCACCTCCCCCATTTCTCCAAAACCAAAATCCCTATACCCACCTTCTTCTTCCTTTTAATCCATTTCAAACCTTTTTTCCCATAACCCATTCCCAAATCATTTCTTAACACCCATTCCTCAATTCCATCTTTCTCAAACCCCTCTCCTTTCACTCTCTTTTTACCCCATCGTCAAGCTTCATCTCCAAAACCCATCAAACCCATTCCATTCTCATTTCCAAAATCCTTTCTCCAAGCTTTCCAAGGAAAACCCTCTCCATCTCAAAACCCATCTCCCAACCTCCATTCTTTCGCACAAAACCCATTTCAAATACATTTCCAAGCATCTATCCCCAAACCCATTTCCACCCCCATTTTCAAGGCAAATTCTAAACACATTTTCAAGGCCTTCCCAAAACCATCCTTAGGATCTCCCCTCCCACACCCACCTACATTTCTCACACCCCATCCGTCTTAGCCGAGGGAAATGGCACTTTTAGCAACCGTCATCTCTTTCTTCTCCATTACGGCGATTTTTACCCTCATAGGGAAGAAGAGACCGGCTCCCGCTGAGCCGGGACCGAGTCGAGAGAGGTGAAGTAAGAAGAAGGATGATCCAAGGGGGAAAGCGGTCGCGAAAGTCCGATCTAAGCGTCGAAACGACTCCCAAAGGAGGCTGGCAACCCAGGCCTCCCAACTGCCCATTGAAGATATGGGGAATTTCCTAGTGCGCCGTGTTGCCTTCGAAGCCTCCGTGGAGGAGCATCTGTTCGATGCATACCCCATACTTCACCTCCTTGTAGATAAGAACTGGGGTCCAATGTTCTATGGGAGTTACCAGGCGGATAAAGGACAAGCCCGGACTTTCTACGTGCGGATTAGAAAACCGCAATTCGAGCCCCTGGGCTTCGATCTTGTAGTGGGAAGCAAGAGGTTCTCATTTGGGGTGGCGAATATTGCCGACGTACTCGGAGTGCCTCAAGGGGAGGTGCAGATCAATGAGGGAGTCTTGGATTCGAGTTAGGCCTGCGATGAGCGGACTCGCTTTTTGTGTGGGCGGGTTGCCCAATGGAAGCGAGGGGAGCAAGGGTAGGGCCTGAGCTCGACCAACCTTATTTCAGAATACCGGGTGCTTCACAGCATTTGCACCCATAATGTGTACCCGAGGCTGGGAAACCGCGCTGAATGCTCCCGCTATATGGTGGATTTTTTATATCAGGTAGGTCAGAGAGTGGATGTGTGTCTCCCTATTGTAGTACTTCATCAGATTGTGCAGGACGCATGGGCAACGAGGAAAAGCATATGCCTTCCATTCGGTCGCTTGGTTTGTCAGTTGGATAAGCAGTACGGAGTAGGAGGATCGGATAAAAATTTTATACCGACACAGATATTGGGAGACGATATGTTGAGCCATATGAGGATAGGCCCAAAGCAGCAACAGGCCCATATCGATCAATACGGAGACCCTGGTGAGGAAGAAGAGGATAGTGATAGAAGCGAAGAGGATGAGGATGAGGATGAAGCTGAGGGGGCCGAGCGAGCTGAGGAAATTGATGAAGTGGCCAGCGAGCCACTTTCCATCCTCGATATCTGTGAGCGCTTAGATGCGCTCAAGGCTGAGGTAGCGGAGATCAAGGAGAGCCAGGCGAAGATTGTGGAGAACCAGGTGAAGCAGGACAAGTGGAATAAGAAGATGTACCGAGCTATAAAGGCCCTAATCTGCTGCAGCAAGGGGGAGGAAGCGTCGCCACTTTCGCCCGACTCAAACGAGTAGCACCACGGCTCTACTGATGATTAGTAGTCTGTTTTAAGTTATTTAGGTCTAATCTTATGTACTGACGGATGCGTAGGACTTTTGTTTAACTAGCTTATATTTCCTTTTCATTTAGTATATCTAGTAATCTGTGTAATCCATGTGGTAGCATGTAATTGGACATGTTAATGGCATTTTGAAATTAATGCTAATATATGGATCAACTTGAAGTTCTCTTTGCTGGAAGTGTGTCTTGCCTGTGTTGTGGTTATAGTCATGAATAACAGGCTATAGGTCTAGTGTGTTTAGTGTACGCGATGCTCTAGTGACTAATACTCTAAGAAATTTCTTTTCGAAAAATGTCTTCGCGACCGGAGGGTCGATACGTTCGCCTTCCTCACGGCGGCCTAGTCGATAGGGACCTCCTCCCCGATGATCAACAAGGCCCCCAGGGGGGAACGGTTCCCAAAATACGGGTAGCACTACCCAGGAGGCGGCCCCAAGTGCTCCACCATTGCAGGCCGCTGCACTCGTACCTCATCCGCCATGATTTATGGATCGAGTGGACCAGATGTTGCTTCTCATGCAACAACAACAACAGATGATGGTCACTAATATGCAACAACAACAACAGATGATGGTCACCAATATGCAATAACAACAGATAATGGCCACTATGATGGGGGTCATGGCCCAGAACATGGGTATGCCGCAACCGACGCAACCCGACTTAACCGCGCCCGCAAGCAATGTAAGCAATCTGTTTGAGCGATTCCAGCGGTATAGGCCTCCTACTTTCGCCGGCACCCACCGCCCTGAAGAAGCGGAATATTAGCTCAATTGAGTCACCAAGCTGTTGCAGCCCCTCCACTGCTCTGAAGCGGAGAACGTTAAGCTCCTCTCATACCTCTTTGAGAAAGAGGCGGATTTATGGTGGGAAAGTATTCTCTGGTCTGTGCCCGAAGATCATGTATGAACGTGGGCGGCATTTGAAAGCCGCTTCAATGAGAAGTATCTCCCTCAAACGTACCAGCATGAGAGGAAAAATGAATTCCTCCGCCTCCAGCAAGGGGGAATAACCGTAGTGCACTATGAGAACCGGTTCATCGAATTGTCGCGTTACGCATCCGAAATGATCGCCAATAAGGCGATTTTCAGCAGGGTTGAGGAGCGACATCCACTCAAAGATGTGATGTGCCAGCATCAGAACATATGCCGAGCTCGTGGAGATGTCGACATGGGCGGAGCAGGATGAGGAGCGTGTCACACGGACCGGTTCACAGTTAGGGCCATGAAATAGGATGGAGGGACCGTCCTCTTCCTTTGGAGGAAAAAGGTCACGCCCTAACTCTCCACCCTGACTGGCCGCCATACCGGCCCCTTCTGCACGACCTGCCTAGACATGTAGTTACTGTAAGAGGGCAGGTCACTCTGAGCCTTATTGTTTTACCAGGATGAGGGACCTCAGCTTCACGCTGCCACAGCGTAACAATAGGCCCCCACAGCAGGCCTTGCAGATTCCGCCCCTACGGGTAATGGGGCCTAGTCAACAGTTTCGTCATCCACCCCTACCTCAAGCTAGACCGCCACAATAGCCTATGCAGCGGCCGAACTTCCCACAGCAGGCTCAGGTGCATGCCTTGGCGGCCGAGGGCTAAGATGCGGCAATCACCACTCCTATGGCCTTTGAGGTGATGGCCCACATTCAAGGTACTCCCATATTTCTTTTGGTGGACACCAGGTCCACTGCTTCTCTTATATCGTATGCAACTGTCAAGCATCTAGGGCTACACCCTAGCCCCTTCGCAGGGGTAAAGATCATTACCGCCGCCGGTACTTTCTCAGAAGCAACGAAGATATGCCATGATTGCCCCATCAACTTGAGATACAAGGTGGCACTTGTGGATTTGATAATGACCAAGATCTTCCATTATGAACTCATCCTGGGCATGGATTGGTTAACAGTGATGAAAGTAGAAATCGATTGTGACACAATGACAGTGAAGATACACGAAGACGACGGCACTTCCCTCATATTCCGGTCCAGGTCAGCTACGATCGCATGATTTTGTGTTATGCTTCATTGGAGGACTGTTATGATGGGCCCTCGGTAACATTCACACCCATGGTCCGAGATTTTGAGGACATATTTAAAGTTATACCTGGACTTCTTCCTCGACGTGAGATAGACTTCACGATCGATCTAACTACGGGTGCCAAGCTCATCTCCTTGCCTACTTACCGCATGCCCCCATGTAAGATGGAAGAATTGCGGTCTCAAATCGACAATTTGCTAGGGTCATGCTTCATCCGACCTAGTGTATCACTGTGGGGAGCCCCGGTCCTATTTGTAAAGAAAAAGACGGCTCTTTACGACTATGTGTGGATTACGAAAGATTGAACCAAGTGACGGTTCGGAACAAATACCCTTTGCCCAGAATCAACGATTATTTGACCAGCTGAGGGGTGCTTGATACTTCTCAAAGATCAATTTATAATCAGGGTACCATCAGCTGTGAGTTAGGGATGAGGATATACAGAAAACGGCTTTCAGAACCTTCTTTGGCCATTATGAATTCCTAGTTATGTCGTTCGGGCTTACTAATGCCCCGGCGGTATTCATGGATCTCATGAACAGGGTCTTTAGGCCGTTCTTATATAGATTCATCATCGTATTCATCGACGACATACTGATCTATTCAAAGAACCGTGAAGAACATGAAGAACATTTAAGAGCGGTCCTAGAAACACTTAAGAAGAATCAACTATATGCGCAATTCAGAAAATGTGACTTTTGGAAGGAGGAGGTCAAATTTCTGGGACATGTAGTCTTTAAGGAAGGAATATATGTGGATCTCGCCAAGGTGGCGGCGGTACAAGATTGGAAGCAACCGAAGTCAGTTACAGAAGTGCGAAGTTTTCTCGGTCTCACCGGCTATTATCGAAGATTCATTAAAGACTTTTCGAAGATAGCCCGACCGCTATCCCAACTTACGCGGAAGGATCTCAAATTTGTATAGAATGAGAAGGCGGATGCGGCCTTCCAAGAGTTGAAGGACAAACTGACGTCGGCACCTGTGCTTGTGCTACCTGAGCAAGGGATTAAGTACTCCGTCTATACTGACGCTTCTCGTGTGGGCTTGGGATGTGTACTCATGTAAAAGGATAGGGCAATTGCTTATGCATTTCGCCAGTTACGGAAACATGAGGATAACTACCCTACACATGACCTTGAGCTTGCGGCCGTAGTTTTTGCATTGAAGATATGGAGACACTATCTTTATGGTGAGAATTTTGAGCTCTTTTCTGATCATAAAAGTCTCAAATATATCTTCACCCAGAAAGACCTGAACATGAGACAGCGACGCTGAATGGAAACGTTGAAGGACTTCAAGTTCGATGTCTCATATCACCTTGGCAAGGCCAACTTGGTGGCGGACGCCTTGAGTCGCAAGAAGACAATCGAATTTGCGCCCTCGCTAATGGTGAGATAGTGGGATATGGTGGAATTCGTTCGAGACTTCGACATGAAGCTAACCGTGGAGGAATCGTACGAACTGGTAGCCCACATTCAGGCTCAGCCGCTGACTAACTGCAAAATCATTGAAGCTCATGAGGGCGATGAGTTATTGAAGAAGATGAGGGAAAGAGTAAGGAATGATGGGAAGTCTGAGTGGAGGATCGGTACCAATGTGGGGTTGTGGTACCGAGTCCGCCTTTATGTTCCAAACCTTAAGGGACTGCGAGAAGAAGTCCTAAATGTTGCTCACAACTCCAAGTTAGCGATGCACCCTGGTAGTACCAAAATATACCAGGATCTGAAGCAGAATTATTGGTGGGACAACATGAGGAAGGAAATAGCAGAGTATGTGTCCTGATGCCTCACATGCCAAAAGTCAAGGCCGAGCACCGCCGAGCACCGGGCCTACTGCAGCCCGTGCCCATTGCAAAGTGGAAGTGAGACTTCATATCTATGGCTTAATTGCCGGCTTGCCCAGGACAAGGAAGGGGCATGACTTGATATGGGTGATTGTGGATAGGCTAACCAAATCAACCCATTTCTTGCCGATCAAGACATCTAGCTCCGCCGAGGACTTGGCCAAGCTGTATATCAAGAAAATCGTGCGACTCCATGGCATCCCATTGGAAATTGTGTCGGACCAGGACACACGATTCACGTCGATCTTCTGGACCTACATCCAAGAGGCCATGGGAGTAAACTTGAAGTTTAGCACCGCCTTCCACCCACAGACAGATGAGTAAACTGAGTGGGTGAATCAGATATTGGATGACAAGTTGTGAGCCTGCATACTTGACTTTCAGGAGAGTTGGGATGACTGTCTCCCGTATGCCGAGTTCGCCTACAATAATAGCTTCCAGGCTGGCATCGGTATGGCGCCTTACGAGGCCCTGTATGGGCGTCCATGCCGAGCCCCGCATTGTTAGGAAGAAATTGGCGAGAAGAGTTTGCTAGGACTGGATTTGGTGTGGGTCACGACTGAGAAGATTGGAATTATCCAGCGTCGTCTCTTGACGGCTGAAAGCAGGAAGAAAAGCTATGTCGACACAAGGCGCAGGGACTTGGAATTTGAAGTTGGGGACTATGTATTTCTCAAGATCTCCCCAATGAAGAGCGTTTCACGCTTCGGCAAGAAGGGAAAGCTCGCGCCACGGTTCATAGGGCCCTTCCAGATTTTGGACCGTGTGGGTGCGGTTACCTATCGCTTGGCCCTACCTACGCCTCTCGCGTGGAGTGCATAATGTATTCCACGTATCGATGTTGAAGAAGTACGTCCCCGATCCTTCGCATATCATCAAGTGGGAGCACATGGAGCTTAAGGAAAATGCCACATACATTCTCCGACCCACTCAAATACTTAATAGGAAGGAGCAGGTCCTACGCAACAAGGTTATCCCATTGGTCAAGGTATTATGGACCCATCACGATGAAGAGTAGGCCACTTGGGAGACAGAAGCAGAAGTCCGCAAGCATTACCCAAGCCTGCTTCAATAATACGAACAGGTGCAAATTTCGAGGACGGAATTTATTTGTAAGGGGGGTGGATTGTAACATCCCGTCCAACCAGTACAGTGTCCTGAGGCATCCACGTAGGATTTTTCGGGGGACCATTCGTTTAAACCACTCACGGTGGGGTACTACAAGTTAATTAACCTAGGATTAGCTCATTAGAATAGACCAGACGAGTCATGACAGGACCCGGTGCGGGCCGCCAAGCCAGATGGCTCGTCTGCACTTAGCAACAGCCCGTACGGGCTATACCGCGACGCGGGAAGTCGAAAAATTTTAAAAATTCAGGGAAGCTTAGAACTCACTGGGCTTGGGGGCCATCGCGGACCACGGAACCGGTGGACACCCAGAAGTGGGATCTGACACTGGTTAAACGCATCCCACCAATGCCAGGATCGGAATCTGGCACTTACAAATGAAACCGAGATACCAAGCTATCCAGCCGTTGGATCTCTTCTACATTTATGGTGAAGGTCTAATGAATTTTCCTACACCTGTCCGCAAACTCTAGGACCTGATCGAGGAGTGGTGACCGTTGATCGTAAATCAAACCCGTACAACTAAACCCTAAATCCGATCGTCCCCAAATTTTGCATGGCCCTTCATCGGGCCATGGAGCAGTTATCCTATAAATTTCATGGCCAAAGGGCCACCCAAACCGCTCCAACCACTAGAATGGCCCTATAGGTCCATTTAAAGATCGGAACCGTTAACTCAAACCCCATAACCGTTCATCCGTTTGTTCCCAAATTTGATATGGCCCCTCATTGGGCCGTAAGGCACCTACCCACAAAATTTGGTGGCCGAATGGGTGTTAGAGCCGCCCCTAGGCCAATATGGAGTCCTAGAGGGCCATTGTGAGCATTTAAAGAAACTTAAGGCCAAAGGGGCCAAGTCTGGGAAATAAACCCTAGCTCTCTCTTCCATAACTTCCTCCATTTTTCCAACAACCAAGCTCTCCCTCATATCTCCCACCATTCTCCAACAACAACAAATCCCCCTCATAAACTCCCCCATCCACCAACAACCAACCTCCCTTATCTCATAACTCTTATCACAACTACCGTTGCCAAGGGAGTGAAAAGAGAAAACTAGGGAGCAAGGAGAGAAGAAAGAGAGAGTGGCGGAGCTAAGGTGGACCTTAGATCGAGGTGAGGCCCAAGGAAATCAACCCTTTCAACTCCCTGTCCCTTCTCCAAAGGAAATCCTACACCACTACCACAATAATCATTCCGTTGAGCATTTAGGTAAGATCTTTTACCTCTTCTTCTTGAAACCTATGTATTGAGAACAGATTGGCTTGAATTTCTCACATGCAAGACCTTGTTTTTAGGGATTCCAGCCGATCAACCCCAGAAATCCACCCTCCTAGGTCGATCCCACGCCTTCTACAAATCCGAAGGTGTGGACTATTATTCTTAGGTGGCCTAGCACCAATTTTAGTATGAGATTAATGATTTTGATTGCTTGGATGTCATGTTTGGAGAATCTAGAGAAACCCTAGGACTTGTATGTTTGTTGAAATTGTATGGAATTGTAGGTTTGGCTCTTTTGATAATTGTTCTTGCCTCTCACATGATTTGGTGTATGGATGATTATATGTTCATGCCTTGTTAGATTTTTCCATGTGTTGTTGCTTCTTAGGGTGCATGATTCATTACCCTTGTGCATATGATTTCTTAAGATTGAGGAAGTGCTTAACTTCCTCACAAACCCACACTCTCACACGCACTTTATTTTTGGATAATGTTGCTTGCTTGCAGGAGTATTTGTTTTTGTATGGTTGAGATGCTTGAAATTATGATATTGTTATGCTTGTTGATAACCTAGATAGTTGATATGTTATGCATCACCCTCACCCTCTTGGGTTGGTCAGGAATATGAGGAGAGACGGTAGTCCCATCGGTAGGATTATGCTATGGTTAGACCCGTGGGTTTGGGCGGGTGTGTTCGGGTGGTTGTAGTTCGACTGCATGGGTCTCTTATGCCCGATATCACTCGACTCTCACTCGCCTGAATCGTGCGGTCTAGCCTACTGTCTAACCAACCTTGTTTGTTAACCCTGTTTGCTCACATATGTATGAAACCTAATCCACCCTACAACTGTTGTAGCCCTTCAATAACCCACTTGAAACTGGTCCACAGCCTCGTGAGCCGAACATGGTGGAATGGGACACTGTGTCCAAGCTGTCGGCCTCTGTTGGGGTACCGCGTCTGCCCGTAGTGACCGCGAGAGATCCCTTTCTCTCGGCACTCCTCATGTGCTTGAAGTCGGGGATGAGGAACCCGACGGGATCACGGACCGCGAGGTCTCGGCCTCACGCATTGGGAAGTCTTGGCCTCGCAACCAGTTTAGGGCATTGATACGTGGGGTGTACCAGATTTTCCAACTTACTGGATGAATGGACTTAATTAATAACTCGGATAACACGATCGCATCGCATCGCATCGCATTAGTTAGGGTGGCGACTCGGTAGTCGAGGTCACTCTAAGGGAGTGTTGTCATACGCGATCGTTAGATGGAGTCGCTCGAGGGAGCGTTGTGGAGAGGGCATGCATCATATCATTTATCATGCATGCGTATTAATAAGATTAGCTATGTGTTTATGATTGACTGTTTTTCATTCAGTTCATATTATAATTGATGCCTGTTATAACTTGAGACTAATAGCACTCACTGAGTTGATTACTCACTCCCACTCTGAGACGGTGTTTTAAAACACCAACCAGACCCATTCATAGATGCAGGTGACTCAGGGCTGGAGGAACCTGGCAAAGCGAGCTTCGAGGAGGAGGATGAGCTATCTTACTTCCTGTTGATAGACGGTTCACCGCCAGCTTGAGAGGCGGGATTGGATCGCTGAGCAGGGGGCTCAGTTCTATTCTTTTGGACTCTCTATTCTTTTTGTGATTTTGTTGGGTGGCGCCATGTGCGCCTCTTTTATTCTTTTGGACATGTATATAAATATATGTTTGATCTCTTCATCTCAGTAAACTTGTGTGATTATGTTCATGCTCCAGGAAATTCTAGGCTGCGCAATTAAACCGCATTAAATGCACATTAATAAAAATCGGTTATAAGTGACTCTCGGGAACTCAGGTGTTGAGTGTATGCGCGACCCCGATTTTCAGGGTGTTACAAGACCCCACACCTAGGAGTGTACACGAATCGAGCTAGCTCGGTTGGCTCTCTCGACTCCACTCGAAAAAGCTCGAATACACTCGACTCGAACCTGAGTTTGAACCGAGTAGAGCTGATTTTTGGAGCTCGAAAACAAGTTCGAGCTTGCCCCAGCTCGACTCGACTCGGATCGAATCCAACTCGAACTCGGCTTGACTTAGTTTGACTCGACTCGACTCGGTGCAGGGGTATATATACCCTTAAAAATAAAAATAAAATAAAAATAAAAAAACCCTACTAACTTTAACCCATTTTCCTTGCTCGCATGACTGGCGCCCCTAAACCCTAACCCATTTCCCTTGCTGCCCGGCGCCCCTAATCTCTACTACTCCTCTCTCTCTCTCTCTCTCTCTCTCTCTCTCTAGTCTCTCCCTCCTCTCCGACTCGCCCTGTCTGACACGCTCTCAAGTCTCACCTCGCCTTGTTCGAATGCTTAAATCGCCTGTTCCCTATCCGGCACACTCAGCTCGCCCTATCCCTGTCCAGCATGCTCTCACCTCGCTATCTGGCACGCTCAGATCACCCGTTCCATGTCCCGCATGCTCAGTTTGCACGCTCAGCTTGCCGATAAGCCGCGACTCCTTAGGAAAATGATATGGTAGAGCATGCTTAGCTCGAAAGCTCGAAACTGACTCGAACTCGGCTCGAACTGGTCCGATTGCTAACTAAGTCGAGCCGAGCTGGAGATACTAGCTCGGCCATTGAGCCGAGCCAAGTTCGAGGTGGGTGTGTCTGGTGACTCAGCTTAGCCAAGCCGAGCTGAGGCTAGCTAGAGTCAGTTCAGCTCAATGTACACCCCTATCCATGCAGTCCATGGCCTATAGTGAAGTATGTGTTCTATCCATGCGGTCCAAGGGCCTATAGTGAAGTATGTGTTCTATCCATGCGGTCCATCTATTTTTTTAGATTAATTTACGGCATGATCTTAAAATCGAAGCATATCCAACGGTCAAGTGGACGACACCACAGGGGGATAATGGCGTCCACCATTGAAATCTTCTTAGGCCCACGGCTATGTTTATTTGTCATCCAGCCGGTTCATAAGGTCACACAATGAACGGAAAACACAAATATCAGTTTTATCCAAACCTTCTATCGTACGAAAAAAGCTTTTTCAATGGTAGGCATTCAATCCTCGCTGTTTCTAGTGGCGTGGTCCACTTGATCTTTGGATGTAATTCACTATTAGGATTTTGCCATCTAAAAAACGGATGAACGGTGCGGATAAAACACATACACCATGAAGAGAATCCTGGCACCATATAGATACGTGGTGTTATGGTCACCACGCAATCCGCGTCCTATCTTGAACTCGTATGAACCTCATGCCCTCTGTCGCGAAGTCACGTGCAGCCTGAAATCACGCACATGCAGAAAAGCTGGGCTTTGAAATTCTGCTTTCTTCCTTCCATCTCGACCCTCGTCTTGTCGTTGAATTTCCGTTTCGCCACTATTATCTCGAGAACAGAAAAAGGTATAGCTTCCGCTTCTCGAATTATTTAGCGGCCATGGCTATCGTACGCATGCAGTGCATGTCTTATCATACTCATCTATCCAGTTTTATCAATCTTCCCAGAATTTCAATTGGCTTCTTGAATCAGTCTGTTATCTTCAAGCGCTAAACACAGACGCGCCGCATGAGCCATCAGGACATATGATCAGTGTTTTCGTTCAGTGGGCCTTACTTTTCACGTGTTTCTCACCACTCATCGGGTGAGAAACACCTGCATATTAAATGTAGACCGTTGATTATGATTTTCTACCATCCATTTATTAACCATGTACCGTTTCCCACCTTATAAACGTAGAAGCCAAATCCTGAGCAATATCTATGTTTTCTATCACATGAACGTCTCAGATCTGATCAATATACAATGTATTCGACGGTGTGATGCGTTTCGTATTTGGCGCTTGTAGATGGACTTTCTGAAATTAATATTCTTCATAATTGAAAAAGACACAAGGGTCCATGTCCCGTGATCTTGGACGTTACTTTCCCATACCCTGCAAGCTATGTGGGCCCCACGATGTCTGTGTAATATCCGGACGCGGATTGGGTACTATACCCGACCGCCCCGAGTTCGGTACAAGTGAGGGCTATGAGGGGCCACAATTATGTATGGGCTTTATCCACACCGTCCATCAATTTTTCCATGTCATTTTAGATTATAAGCACAAAAATGAGGCCGATACAATGATTAAATGTACCACACAATGGGGATTAAATGCTTTACCGTTGAAATCTTTGTGGGGACCACAGAATTGTGGATCAAGCTGATTTTTTAATTTTTTTGCCTCCATCCAGATCTACGAGACCTTATGAACAGTTTGGATAGCAAATAAACATCACGGTAGGTACTAACAAGGTTTCAACGGTGGGTGTTATTATCACCCCTGTTTTCTGTGGTGTGGTCCACTTTGGCTTTGAATCTGCCTAAATTTTAATTTTATTTCCTAAAATGATATGGAAAGATGGATGGACGGTGTGGATAAAATTCATACATCATGGTGGCCCCTCAGAGGCCCAGCCTGTGCTGGACCCTGGATGGACGGGGTAGTACCTAATCCGCATCCGTTATATCCATATCCACTCCGTTCATTGGTTTCGCTGGCCCATTTGAGAGCGTGATCTCAAAATACTCAAGCTCGCTACATTACGGTACAGTGGGGATTAAATGTCCACCGTTGAAATCTTCTCGACGGCACATAAGTTCTGGATGAGGCTTGTATTTATGTTTTTCCTCTATCTCGTGAACGTTGGAATGACATGTAAAAATCACGGTGGGACTGGGACATGGGAAGGTCTTAACGGTGGAGATTTTCATCCCCACCGTTATTATATTTTGAGAGGGCCCACCAGCCAGAGGCCTACTTTTGGGGACGTAGATGATAATGTGGAGCCCGAAGAAGCGGATAATATAAGTAGGGCACTCTCTCCAAATCACGTATTAGGGTGATTTATCAATCGCAGCTGTCCATCTAGTGGGACCTATCATGGATGGCTTATGGTTCAAAGACTTTTGGAAAACCCAATCTGTCAGAACTTATTGGGCCTTGGTATTGAATGTTTGATTCTTGACTTTAGTCTCTACCATTATTAGAAGGCCACTCATCAAATGGCCATCATGCGGTTGATATTACCATGCGTTGAAGCCGTGTGGGGCCCTTAATGATGTGTAAGTGTCATCCAAGCCGTCCATTAAATTCAACCCCATGTTACATAGCCCTACATCCTAAAATCCATCTGATGCATGACTCAGGTTGGCCACACCAAAGGCAACAATGTTGGACACTGGGGAGATTAACACCAGCCGTAGAAACTTCTTGGTGGAATGCCGGATCTACCATGTTGAGCACATGCCATCCAAACGGGTAATCAGGTGGGTCCACTGGGATGAATGGACACCAAAATTTAGACCATTCAGCATATCATGGATGGACCCCACACTGATATAAAATGAATATAAAAATATGGTATTCTAGCTTCTTTTTTTTTTTAAATAATGTTGTCTTATGCTGAAGAATTGTACCATAGCATCTATACTCCACAAGGATACTGTCCATCGCTGTACCCTATCATGCATGTATCTCAATCCAAACCGTCCAAATGTGGGCCCCATAGTTAAAAACGATCCAATTCCAAGAACCACACTGTATATTGTAAACATCTGTTCAGGTTGGTCAATTTCTTTTAACCATGTTCCATGCATGTGGCCTCCTGATGATATTTTGGAGAAGGGGGATTGATAGATGAGCGGCTCTGATATCTTTCACGTGTGCCTTGCTTCGAAGTTAGATGCGAGTACACTTACAAAACTGCACTTCTTATGCTTCCTGTTCTCGCGAGAGGTGTGAAATCTGCATGAGTGTTGTACCTTATTGCGGCTACCAACCTGCAGCGCAGGGATACGATCGTCGTGTTTAATAAAGAGGAAGCGGATTGGCTGGTGTACCACACACCACCGACCTGGCTGGCGTGGGTACGTGTAATGCGACGATGAGTTCCTACGCTCCTCGAGCTCCGAGTTATTGTACGAACGGTTTAAATGAGATGAAAATTACATAAGCCTACAATTATGTATTTATTATATCCACACCGTTCGCACACTTTGATAAACTTAAGCGTACCACACAAATATTAGTGGAAGGACAATATGGAAGCGGTTTGGCTGGTGTACCTCACACTAGCCATATCGCTGCTGTATCCTGTACGTTTGACCACGAGGTATGTGTTACATTCAATTGGTGAGCTCAGCGTAAGGCTTGTGTCAAAAGAAGCCAGGTAGATCTAACTATCAAGTGGGCCACATTAGAAGAAGCATAGGGGGAATTGAGCGCCTACCATTGAAACCCTTCTTGGGGTCATAGAAGTTTTGCATCAATACAAAATTTATTTTTCCTCTTCATTGAGATCTTTATGACCTTGTGAATAGATATGGATGGTAAATAAACATTTTGGTGGGCCCTAAAAGTTTTTGAACCATGAAATATTATCTCTACTGCTATTTATAGTGTGGTCAGATGATCTTTGGATATGATTCGTTTTTTTCATAATACTCTAATTAAATGATCTCTAAAAATAGATAAACAATATAGGTATAATAAATACAACAGTGGGGTTCCGTGTAACTTTCATATCCTTTTAACCGTTCGTACAAGTCGGAGCTCGAGGAGATACAACGCTCGTCTTCGCACTGTATGTACCGACACCAGCAATATTGATGGTGTGCGGTGCACCAGCCAATCCACTTCCGTATGGGTTATATCCAGACCGTGTGGTCAGGCAAAAAGCATTAATTACTCTGGCAGAGAGTGACGGGTGATACGCAGTAACTTAGAAAAAAGCATACGTCAAGCACAAATTAAGACGTAAATAATTTCAATTTATGCATTTTCCAGTAAATCCTTAGTTTCAAGCATCATATTCTGACAGGGTGCCCAACGAAATGCTGTTTTCGACTGCATGACACAGGCATATATAATTATCATAATTTGAGATTCATCTTAACCGTAGAATCAAAGATACGATAAAATCATCTCTTACTTTTGTAGGTGTTAGCTTAGCTTTTGATTTTTCACCATCCATCTTTAACTTTTGTAACGTTTTTAAAATTATATAAACCATTGTACCCTTCAGTTTGCAAAGGTCTTCCATGCTGAATTTCCACTACAATATATATATATATATATATATATATATATATATATATATATATATATATATATATAAAAGAAAATATAATAGTTTCTACAATTATTACCTTTTTCATTTTTGGCAAATAAATTGTTTAGAATATAAATGCGAAAAGATTTGTTTTATGCAAAATAATAATAATTTTTGAGGCAATTTAAAAGATAAAAATTAGAAATTTAACATCTATTTATTAAATTGAGTAAAATGTGAAAATTTGAGTGGTGATAAATTGTCTATTTAAGGATAATTGGAAAATGAAGGATTGGAGAGAGGTAAAGAATCATATTAATATAACAGTCTATGTATGTTTGTAAAATTTTTAGGTTTAATTAATTTTTATATTTTGATCTTTTTATATATAATAGATTGATTGATGAGCGGCTCTGATATCTTTCACGTGTGCCTTGCATCTAAGTTTGCTGCGAGTACACTTACAAAGCTGCATTTCTTATGCTTCCTGTTCTCGCGAGAGGTGTGAAATCTGCATGAGTGTTGTACCTTATTGCGGCTACCAACCTGCAGCGCAGGGATACGATTGTCGTGTTTAATAAAGTGGAAGCGTATTGGCTGGTGTACCACACACCACCGACCTGGCTGCTGTGGGTACGTGTAATGCGACGATGAGTTCGTACGCTCCTCGAGCTCCGAGTTATTGTACGAACGGTTCAAAGGATATAAAAGTTACATGAGCCAACAATAATGTATTTATTATATCCACACCGTTCATCCACATTGAGAGATCATTTTAGACGATTATTCTAAAATTGAGTTGTATCCAAAGCTTAAGTGGACCACACAAAAAATGTGGGACAATAATTCTTTAAAACATTCATAGTTCCTGCATCACGTTTACTTTTCATCCCGTCCGTTCATAATGTCACATCCGAATGAAAAGGAAAGAAACAAATATTATATTGATCCAAAACTTACGTGACCCTTTAAATGGTATCAATGGTATCCACTCATTCTCTCGCTGATTTTTGCAATGTGGTCCACTCGATTTTTGGAATTGTCTAATTTTTTCGCTTGAGACTGACGAACTCTTCAGGTGGATGGATGGATGGCTTTAATATAAAGCATACTTGTGATGAGACCACAACAGGTGGTGATGTTAACGCACAAGCTAAAGCAGTGGTGTGCGGTACACCCATCAATCCGCTTCCTTCAAAAAAATATCTCAGGTGCATTATTAGGAAGCGGATTGGCTGGTTTATTATAGACCTCTGGTCTCCTTGGTGCCTTGATGTCACAAGTTATGTGGGTCCATCACCAGGTATGTTTTGCAAGTCGCTTCCTGATTGCAGGTGTACCGCACACCAGTAGAGCTAGACATCGGTCCGAATCGGATCACATTGGGTCCAACTCAATCCGATCCAAAATCTCAATGGCTTGATCCGAACTCGATCTAATCCGAGACCGAGTTCTGGTCACCTGACTCGAATTGATCCGAAATGTACATGGCCTGATTCGATCCGAGTCTAACTCGGTCAAGAAAACCGAGTCGGATCGGATTGGGCACTGTTCGAATTGGTCCTGATTTTATTTTTTTGAAAATTTTAAAAATAAATAAATAAATAAATTATTAGGACATCTTGGTACATGCAATTCTTCCCTGCTCTGACATTTGCCTTGATCAATGCATGATACATCTCTCTATTCATTGGAATCACAACACTCAATAAACGCACGAAAGCTTCTCTCCCTTCAGCATCACCTTCGTCACCCAACCAACCCAACCCACTGGAAACCGCCATCTTGTTTGGCCTCCATCCTTCATTCCCTAGAAATACTGAAATTGCCCTCTTCATATATTCCATCGCCTTCCTCATCTAACCCTTCTCTACATACGCTGAGGTGATGATCCCAAAACTATTCGGTATCAGGGTCCGCCCCTCATTTATCAACCGTTCGATCATAGCTTTTGACAGTAACTGATAAGGAGCACATTGGGGACACAAAAATTATAGCCATTTCCAAACATCTCCCACTCTTTCAGCAATGACTCGGCCTCTTCTAGCTCGCCATGCTTCACCAAAGACCTGAGAATCATACTGGATAAGGCAGGAAAACAATGTTAAATATATATTAATAAAAATACTAGACCCGGTCAGGATCAGATCCAATCGAATTGGTACGGATCTGAACTCAACGTGAAAAGCTTTCGGATCTAAATTGCCCTACTCGATCCGCACCAATCCAGGCCGTCGGATCGGTTCGGATCTGGTCGGATTGGGTCGGATCCACCGGATTAGGTCAGGATTGTCCAGCTCTACACACTAGTAATATGGCTAGTGGGTTGACATCACCAAGTTCTATGGGTCCCATTAGAGTTGTACATGAACTAAGTTAGCTCAGTTAGCTCACTTGACTTGGCTCAAAAAAGCTCGATTTGACTTGGTTCGAAATTGAGTTCGAGCCAAGTCAAGTTGATTTTTTTAGCTCGAAAAAATTTCGAGCGAGTTCAAACTTGCCCGAGCTTGACTCAACTCGAATTGAACTTGGATCGAACAAATTCAGTGACTCGATTACTTTGATATTGATGTTGCTCATAGTGTTTGATGAAATGACTCAACAAAGTGTTGGCTAGTGGCAAAGAAGGTATGTATATAAAATAAATACCATTTTTTCTTGATTTTAATGTTGCCTAGAAGGTGTTTGATGAAATACTCGTAAAATGGATGATGTTGTTTTACATAAAGTAAGAAATTGAAAGTGCACTTCATGTGTTTGTGAAAATGTTGCATAAGCTCGATCTTGGCTCGAATTGGCCGAGCTGCTGATTGAACCGAGCCAAGCTGGTCAGTCAAGTTCGAGGACTGAACCAAGCCGAGCCGAGTTCAAGCTAGGGTCAGCTAGTGGCCTAGCCAAGTCGAGCTATGCAAGCTCAACTTGGTTCAACTCGTGTACACCTCTAGGTCCCATCATGAGGTATGTGTTATATTCCAACCTTCCATTCATTTGGTAAGTTTGTCTTAAGGCTTGAATCAGAAAATAAAACAGATCCAAAGATCAAGTGGACCACATTGTAAAACGCTACGGGGATTGAACATTTACCATTGAAATCCTTTTGGGGCCAGGAAGTTTTGGATCGATATGATATATGTTTTTCTTCTTCATCAAATTTTGTGTGACCTTATAAGCAGATTGGACGGAATATAAAAGTTATGGTGGGCCCTATGAACGTTTCAACAGTGAGAATAGTTGTCCCACTATTATTTCTGGTGTGGTCCACTTAACCTTTGGATACCAATCATTTTTGGTATTATACTCTGAAATGATCTCACAAAATGGATAGACGGTGTGGATATAATAAATACATCATTTTGGGGCCACATAACTTTAATCTCCTTTGAACCGTTCGTACAAGTCGAGCTCGAGGAGATGCAACGCTCGTCTTCTTGCGACATGTACCCACACCAGCAATATCGATGGTGTGCGGTGCACCAGCCAATCCGCTTCCGCATGCGTTATATCCAAACCGGACGCGGATTGCGTACTACCCCCGCCCGTCCCTAGATCGGAACGGGCAGTTCTGTGGGCGGCCCACCGTGATGCATCTGTACATCCAAACCGTCTATTCCTTTTCTCAGATTATTTTAAGCATCAAAACAAAAATGAGGTGGATCAAACGATCAAATGGACCACACCACAGATTATTGCATTTAATGCGACTGACATTTAATGGTTTGTGCATTTTAATGCAACCAAGATTAGCTTATTATTTGGTGTGTTCCACTTGATTGTTGGATATGCCTCATTTTTGTGTTCATACATTAAAATAATCTGAGAAAAGGGATTGACGGTTTGGATGTACAGATACATCACGGTGGGCCAGCCCACAGACCTGCCCGTTCGGAGCTAGGGACGGGCTGGGGTAGTACGCAATCCGCGTCCATCCAAACCGTGTTGAATGACAAATAGCATTAATTACTCTGGCAGAGAGTGACGGATGATACGCAGTAACTTGGAAAAAAGCATACGTCAAGCACAAATTAAGACGTACAAACTGTAAGTCCACAGTTTACTCAGTTGAATAATTTTAATTTATGCATTTCCTAATAAAACCTCGGAAACGGATTGGTTACTCCCTTGCCACCAGCCAGTGGTTGATATTCGGTGCTCTCTGGCCCCATCGCTTGGTATCTGGTATGTATTTCATCCATACCGTCCATCTATTTTTTAAGATCATTTTAAGTTATGAAACCAAAAATGAGGTATAACCTAATCTCAAGTGGACCACATTACAGGAAACAGTGTTGAATAAATGTCAACCATTAAAAACTTTTGGGGGGGCCATAAAAGTTTTGGATCAAGATGATCTTTGTTTTTTTTTTTTTTCCCCTTCATTTAGGTCTGTATGACCTAATAAACAGATTGGATGTCAAACAAACAGTACAGTGAGCCTTAGGAGGATTTTAATGGTAGATATCCAATCATATTGTTTTCATGTGGTGTGGCCCACATGAGATTTATATCCCTCTCATTTTTGGGATCAAGCCTTAAAATGATGTGTAAAAATGGATAAATGGCATGGATGAAATACATACATCATGGTGGGGGCCATGGAGCACTGACCACCAGCCACCGAGCTAGTGGCAAGGGGAGTAGCCAATCCGTTTACCTCAGTATCGAGCATCATATTCTGACAGAGTGCCCAACGAAATGCTGTTTTCATGTGTAATGAGAGGGAATGCATAACACATGCATGATGATCATAATTTGAAATTCAACTTAACCATAGAATCAAAGATATGGTAAAATCATCTCTTACTTTCGTAGATGTTAGCTTGGCTTTTAATTTTTCACCATCCATCTTTAAATTCCGCAAAGATTTTAAAATTATATAATCCATTGCACTCTTCTGCATGCAAAGGTCTTCAAACTCTTTATTATTGCGCCATAGGAAAAAATAAAAATAAAAATTGATAAAGAAAACATAATAGTTTCTACAATTATAACCTTTTTCATTTTTGGCAAATAAATTGTTTAGAATATAAATGCAAAAAGATTTGTTTTATTCAAATATAATAATTTTTTAGGCAATTTAAAAGATAAAATTTAGAAGTTTAACATCTATTTATTAAATTGAGTAAAATGTGAAAATTTTGAGTGGTGATAAATTGTTTATTTAAGGATGATTGGGAAACGAAGGATTTGAGAGATGTAAAGAATCATATTAATATAATAGTCTATGCATGTTTATAAAATTTTATAAGTTTAATTAATTTTTGTATTTTGATTTTTTTTAAAATATATATGTTATGGGAAGATCAGAGGCGTCGCAGCTCCGAAGTTCGAAGTGATCCAGAGCCGATTGCTGTTGTGCGCTTACTCCGAGCTCCCAGACGGAAGCCGTCGACTTAGGATTCAGGCTAGGATCTCGGAATGATCTGAGGTCTCCGTATTCGGCTCAAAATGATCCGACGCACGGAGGTAGCCGATTTGGGACCTGGGTCGGAATCTACCTATGAGGATCATGGGTTGTCCCATTATGGCATGATTAGATATGGTTACTCAACCGCCCACCTCTGCACGACCGCACGACGACAAGATAGCCAGATCTTCTGTGGGACATGGTAAATGCCCCAGGATGCGCCGAGTTATGCGGACATGTCCATCTTAGGTGAGGGGGTATAAATAGCGTCTTGAAGGGAGGAAACAGGTACGCAACATCTCACATTCTCCCTCTACAACCCAACTTAGACCCAGATTCCCTTAACCTTACTTAGGCATCGAAGGGTCCCCTATTTAAGCCAGGGTCTCATTTGCTCACCATTGTTGTGCAGGTTCAGGACTCTAAAGCAACTCGGAATTTAGAGATCCGAGCAGAGAGTAATCCAGATTTCGTCAGCAACATTTTTAGTGCAGTCTGTGGGAACTTGATACGAAAAGTCAGATTTCTATTCTTAAGTATAATGACAAGAGGAAAGAAGAAATCGGCAGCTGTGGAACCGGAGTAGAATGATCAGACTCGGTCTTCCTCACTACTTCACGCCGAGTCAGCCCCATGACCTTCCCAGCGTTCTCGTAATCGGGCGAGCAAGTATCGAGCTATACAAAGCGAGATACAAGCCCTGCGCGGCGAAATTAATTAGATGAAACAGTGACAGGAGCCGCAACCACATCCTGTTTATGAAACGGTCGGACCGGTGGTGGAAGTCCAGTCTGCGTCGCGGAGTATGAGACCCGAGGGGTCTCAACATCAATCCGCTCGGGTTCTAGCTTCAGTCCAGAATCCTCCCCCAACCTAAAACCAAGTTTCGGCTCGGAATATAACGAGCCGGGTTCCAACGAATGCCTCGGTCAACTCGGCCCTGGCACCGACGGATCTCCGTCATGAGCTAGAGAGGAGGAGAGGAGGGAGGACTCCTGAAGTGGAAGCTACACAAGATATAGTGGCTGAAAACAAAGATCCGTGGGAGACACGGTTTGTAGAACTCAATAACAAGATTCTGATGCTAGAGTAGAATCAGTAGCCTTTATCAGTTCCCGCTGTCGTTCAAGCGATGATGGAAAAGACCGAACCTCCCTTCACCTCTACAATCATGAGCGAGGTGATGCCACAGAGGTTCCGGATACCTCCCGTCATCCAATACTTCGGGTTTGGCGACTCGTTCGAGCACGTAGAGGCTTATTGCTCGTGGATGCAAATCTAGACAACAACGGACGCGATGATGTGCAGGAAATTTTCAATCACCCTCATTGGATCCACTCGGAGTTGGTACCGACAACTCAAACCCAATTCCATTAGTTTCTTTGCAGAGCTCAGCAGATTATTCCTTACCCAATTAATAAGTGGTAAGAAGAGTCGGAAGCCGAATACTCATTTATTCACCATTAAGCAAGGGCCTAAAGAATCGTTGAAAGACTACATTGCCCGTTTTTACTAGGAAGCATTGCAGGTGGAGGACTATGAAGACAAAATGACGCTCTCTGCAGTGTTTAGCGATTTGAAAGAGGGGAAGTTCACCTTCTCCATTGGAAAGAATCCGTCGAAGACGTTGGCTGAGCTTGTTACCAGAGCTCAGAAATACACTAACGCCGAGAAATTCTTTAACTCTCGCAAAAATGTTTAAGCAGCAGAGCCGACTAGCAAGGGGAAGAGGCTGAGGAATGAGGAACCGCAGTCATCCAGTAAAAAACCAGATGACCGCGCTCCTCGCGATCGTGGTCCGAGAAGAAAACCTGAGGGCAAATTCCGTTCCTACACTCCCCTCAACACATCTACTGAACAAATACTACCAGACATCAGATGCCAAAAGCTCCTGAATTGGCCCGTTTGCATGAAGGCTGACCCAGATTATCGAGACAAGCGCAAGTATTGTCGTTTCCATCGTGATCACGGGCACAACACGGCCGACTGCATGGATCTTAAAGATGAGATCGAGACCATTATCTGTAAGGGTCATCTGGCCGATATATCAAGGAAGAGAGAACAACTCGGAGAGAAGAACGAGAGCAGCCGAGCAATACTGCAGAAGAGCCGGCTGAAATCTGTACAATCTTTGGTGGTTCATCCAGTGGAGGAGATTCAAACAAGGCCCATAAAGCCCATTCTCGGAAGCCTGGTCCGAGTGGAGAGTAATCCAAATTTCACCAGCAACAATATATAATATAGAAACACATGTGTGTATATAATGGTTTCTTTTACTCTGTCATTCTGAGTTGCCATATATTTAACCCAAATTTAAAATGATCTATTATCATTTTCATAGTATACATAAAAAAAAACTATGGTACAAAGTGATACTTATCATCATGAAAGCAGAAATTACAAGAGATATAGAGGATACTCGATTCAAATAAGCCTCGAATTGAATTTTTCCTTACAAGCCTTTTGAAATTATAGGAATGAATTAGAAAGATCTTAAAATACCATTTGATCCCAATTACAGTACTATTATACATAACTTTTAGGAGAATCACATTCAAAATCGAAAACAAATCCCTCAAATACGCAACTCTGCATAATTCTGCGCATACGTTTGATGGGACTTCGATGACATCGATCGCCCGTCGATAGCATCGAACCCGCTTTGATGGCATTGAACTAATACCAAAACACTTCAACGACCAAATATGAAAATTTTGGATTTTACCAATGGCATCGAACAACCTTCGATAGCATCGAAGCTTGCTCGATGGCATTGATCCTGTCATCAACATACTATTAAATTTACAAATTTAAGACATATATCAACAATATAATGGGGCAATCTCAATTTGTGCATATGAATCTCATGGTTTACTGATCAATAACATTGTTGTCGTAGGCACCGATAATTTCAATGATTTGGAACACACTATTCAACTAGTAACCCAATTATATGTATTAATAATAAAAACAACACATATTGTGCAAACTTTTGGGCTGTAGATTTATTAATGAGTAATGATCACTTAGGTTGGTAATTACCGTGGACACTAGCAGCCCGATGTGAAAGATCTGTGGACCCCACCAATCCACCGGATGTATGTGTTTTATGCATACCATCCATCCATTTCGTCAGTTTATTTTATGGCACCAGCTTAAAATGAGTTAAATCTAAATCTCAGGTTGACTAGAAAAATAGTATTAATTAAATGTTCACCATTAAAAACATTTTAAGGCATGAGGTGATGCTTATTTGCTATATGATTTGTTAATGAAGTCGTAAAAATCTAAATGAAGGGAAAAGACAAATATTAACTTGGTTGAAAACTTATGCCATCCTTCAAAAAAGATTTCAAAAGTGTTAAATCTCATTGTTTCCTATGGTGTGGTCCACCCAGACTTGGATCACCCTCATTTTGGGCTCATGCCCTAAAATGAGCTGGAAAATGTATGGATAGAACGCATACACTATCCTGGGGCCCACAGAACTTTGACACAGGTTAGCTTGCTGGTGTTGGGGGTCACTAGCCAAACCGTATCCAATTACCATATATTTGAGTTGTGTGGGGCCCACCGTGATATTTGAGGGCCACCCCACCCGTCCATTAGATGAGGGCCTCCAAAGCGAAGTCTAGAGCCCAAAATTCATCTGATTCAGAGCACATACAGACCACGACAATGGAAACGGTGAGGTGCATTTGGGAGGGGTTGCCCACCACATAAGCTTCCACATGGAAAGTGGGTCCGCTCCGTTGTTTACAGCCCATCCACCCTATTTCATTAGGTGATATACCCTTCAAGCAGGGCGCCGCTTCGGTGGATCCCTGACTGTGGGGCCCACTTTGATGTATGTGCCTCACATCCACGTTGTCCATCCATTTTTACAGCTTATTTTAGTGCATGATCTCAAAACAAAAGCAGATCCAAATCTTAGGTGGACCACACTAAGATAACAGTGGTGATTGAATACCCACCATTAAAAATTCCTTGTGGGCCACGAGAATGTTTATTTGCCGTCCAACCTGTTGATAAGGTCACAAAAAGCTGGATGAATGGACCACACAAACACCAGCTGGATCCAAATCTTTTTTGGCCCACAAGAAGTTTTTAATTGTCAATCACCACCTTTTGTTGTAGGGTGGTCCACCTAAGATTTGGATCTGGTTCATTTTTGGGATCTTGTCCTCAAATGATCAGTCAAAATGGATGGACAGCGTTGATTTAAGGCACATACATCAAAGTGGGCCCACAATCAGGGATCCACCGAAGCCGCGCCCCTTTCAAGCCATTCCAAAACTCACTTGGGACACAACACGTGAACGGACAGGATTTTAGCGTGATTGTACATTGCACCCTCAGTGTGGCAATATACATATGTGATCATCCCCTGCAGTGTCACATAACTGGCAAGCTTTGTAGATAGGACTGACGGTGGGATGGGCCTAGATCTGCACAAATCCAGTCCGTTCAAATATCGAGACTGAAATGAGCAACCCAGCCTCATAATCACGCAATTCTTTCCTGTCTGACCTACCATAGAACTCTACATGGCCCACCACTGCCGTAAATACAAAAGAGAAAGGTCATTTTCTGTAGGCGAGAACAACCGCTTGGATTGCATCATCATCCACCACCGCCCCTGCCTGCACCTCTACCTATACACCTACGTGCCTACATGTCTCGAGTGTGCGAGATCCAAGCCGTTCATTAAGTAAAACCCATTGTTTATAGATACCAACAAAAATCTAGGCTGGTACATCCGTCATGTGGGCCAAATTGCTTTTCAAAAAGAATGGATGGTCAAAAAATAACCACTTGTCCACATTGGAGTTACACTCATCTGTGCATGGCTGACCTGAAGAATGGTCTGTATGTAGCACATGTGCCATGTTTGGCATGTGCGTGGGACTGGGATCCAGTGGACCATGTTCCACTCTTGGGGGGGTTTGAAAAATCTCACCAGAATTCAAGAGCAGATTTACTACTGTAGCATCTGTGGGCAAAATTTGGACCGTTCATCATGTGTGCCATATTTCAAAGTTAGGCTGGTGTGGTCCGCAATGCGCAATGCTGGGCCAATTTTCTTAACTGATCATTTTCTCAAGTGTGATCCCCAGTGAGTGAGCTGGCCTAGCTTTGGGTCGGGGCACATACATGCTGGCCTGCCGACTAAAAGGCATCGATCATGCACAAGTGTCCGCGAGTAATTTTAGCCATTGATTTTGGATTGTCCAATTTTTGGGCCCTATCATGAATGGATGCATGATAGATGAGTGGGTCATCTAGATCCTTCTACCCTTCTATCTTTATTTTCTACCGTTAAGTTACGGGCCACTAATCAGATGGATGGGATCACTCAATACAACCTTTATTTTTTTCAATTTGCCATCCCATCAGGTCCACCGAGATGGATCGTCGCAGATGATAAATCACCCTTCCGCGTGTATTCATTTTGCCTCTGTCGCCACGACTGATATGCCATCGTGTTTCTCCAGCCACTGGGACCACATGTGAAGTTAGTCCGATGATCTGAACCGTTCATATCATCATAACTACTATATTTAATCTATTACCCTATAATCACACGTCAGTGATAATCCTAACTTCGATTTTTTGAGTTTTATGCGATAAATTAGAAATTTTCCTTTGATTGTTGTAAATTAATATATCTATTATGTTTTTAAATATGGACAATAAATCATAGATTCCAAAACATGCGGGATTTCGATCGTCGAATCACTCTAATGTGGGCCGCAGTTGGCTGCGACAGACACTTAATCCTTGAGTCGCGACAGAGGAAAAAACGAACTCTCCCGGAGGAGCGAAGGACGGTTGGAAATTTCTCTTCGCCCCATGCAAGGAAAGCAGTGGAGATTAAAGCTGCCCAGACAGTGTACTCGCCCGCGTGAGATGGAAGATATGACTATGCATCGCAGATCTTAATGTCGACGCATCTACGATATCCGAGCCACGCGTACGGCTTGGCTCAAGAAGTAGATCGTTATGGTCATGATGTGAGCCACACATGTACGAAAATAGGGTAGTTTGAAAAGTTGATAAGTGATCTACATTCAGTGAAAGAGTGTGGCCCATCTCAGTATCCGACCGCTGCTTTTCTTCCAATATTTGGTGGCCACCTTATGAACGGTCACGATCTCTCACAAATGGATCGCATTGTCAAGCCTACATAGAGTCGCTTTCCAATGATACTAATCCGGCGAGTAGCCGCAGTGTGCGGCTCGAGAGGACTGTATTGTCGTGGGGAGTTCTTTGATACTCTGGCAGAGCGCGATGTTTTATACACAGGCACTAAAAATTTGCACATGTGGCTAAAAATAACTCAAGACATACCGTCCAAATGCCGGAAACGATTGTTGATAGTTCATTAGTAGAAAATCAGATGAACTGTACGATCTTAAACACTGATCAACGGTTTGTTGAATTCACACCGTTGATTATTTTTTATTTCATCCCTCCTATCAGCCCATCACAATCTTAAACACCAATCAACGGTTTCTAACGACTTATTTATACTGTGACATGCCGAGCGTGCATTTTCTCAGAGCCCACGTATCAAACACCACGCTCTGCCAGAGTATCAAAGCTTTTCTATATATATTTTTTATTATTACTCCTAACTCCTGAGTAATGATGTCGATTAACGATAATAATTAGTAATTAGGAATTAAGAGAAAAGAGAACCAGTCTATCAGGTAGAAGCGGAATATCGTAGATCCATACTCCACAATCCTAACTTCGCAGTTTGGACCGTCCATCTGGTTACAACTACTGTTGATGGTTTATGATCCAAGATCCAGATATATCAGATCATATACCCATCCGATCAGTGGCCTTCAAAACGACGGTTGAAACGGAAAATTTTAATGGTCGACTTTCAGTGCAGGAAACTGAAGGAAAGTGATGTTGGCTTTGCCTGACAGAAGTGGATTCTGGCATATGGATCATCAGTCATAGGGTCCACTAGATGAGTGGTTCGGATTGATATATCACCTACCACCAACTTCGGTTAGATGGCTATATTGCATTACGGT
The DNA here is from genome assembly GCF_029962835.1 of Magnolia sinica. Lineage (NCBI taxonomy): Eukaryota > Viridiplantae > Streptophyta > Magnoliopsida > Magnoliales > Magnoliaceae > Magnolia > Magnolia sinica. Next base: position 12,565,119 of record NC_080586.1, read on the forward strand.
TCTATCTACTCAACCGTGTCATCTCCCTACTCACCAACTTACCCATTGCGATGTACGACATCGTTATTGCCGTTATGCCAGGTGTCATTAAAAAAAGGCCGTTAGGTCTCAAAAGACAACGGTCTGATGCAAATACCTATGTGGGAACCAGGTGGACCCACCTACGGTCATGATGGGTATTTGGGCATCGTGTAGGAGGGGACCACCGTAGATCGCACGGGACCCTAATAGCATGATCTATGCTGCGCCAATCAAAGCTTGTCAAATTAACGTTGAGAGCAAAAATAATCTTGACCGTCCATTTTTCATGCTTGCAACCCTTTCTATGATTTTAATGTTTCGATGACCTATATTAGCGATTTTTGAGCCATGTGCAATCCACTCGGACTCCGATCCAACGGTCATTCTAATCATAAGTGGGCCCACCTGCGAGTCACAGAAAATCATTTCTCGTAGTTCTAAGTACGCTATCCTAATGCATAGCCCGCGGGTAAGACAAGTTTTACAGATGAGAAACGATCTAGCGTTCCATACACCTAGTTGCATGTGAATTCTTTGGCATCCACATCAGTTATCTGAACCGTCCACAAGTTCCAGTCTACTCTTCAAAGGCTTCCTTGAGAAAATCATACTGATCTGGTGATTCAAACCATAAAGTCACTCCCATGCAAAAATGAATGGATAAGATCGTTTACAGAAAATGATGTATATTCGATCTCAAATTGCAGTGATCTTTAGAGGGTCTCGGGCACAGAATGGAATCAAACTAATGGACGGTCCAGATATCTGATGCGGAAACCATGGAGTCCAAATGCATCTAGTTGCACAGAAAAGTTCACATATGGTACAACACCATTTCTCTGCGGTTAAAAGTGAGCTGAAATCACATCCGAATACTTACAAACAGCAACAGCCAAACGAGTCATCTTCTCAAGATGAACGTTGGAGGTCTCACCATTTCGTTGATTGGGACAGTCAAGGTCTTATTTCAGATTTTTGGAAAGCCCCCTGCAACCAATCAAATTCCCAGATTCGTGCTTGCATGGCTAGGGCTTTTGGATCAAGGTGAAATTTTTTTATTTGATACTCTGATAGAGCATGATGGATGATACTCAAGCACTTGCATTTTACACGTGGCATGCATACAACTCAAATTAAACAGTTCAAATAATAGAACGGAGATGGATTATGAATGTGAATTAATATTGATTGAATGAAATTTTGTGTTGAATTAGAACCATACGTTGTTATTTTTTCATGGTGACTGCATTTGGTATCACTTAATTTATATTTGTTTTATAAACCATCCAAAATTTGGCCCACTATTTGGACGGTTTAATTTAAGTCACACATGTGGCACGTGTGCAATTTTTGAGTGACTGTGTATTATCCACCGCACTCCAGCAAAGCATCAAGAGTTTTCTTATTTTGGAAGCAACTTGTAGCAGCAGGTCTATATAACAGAAACGGTCTGTCTTCGTTGGTGTTATGTTAGGAAGGATGGCTGTTGAAACAGCTCTTGGTGATGCAGGATTGCTGTGGGGTCAACGTCAACTGTGCACCAGATCTACCCCGTCCATTTAAATGAGCCTTTCGATGCTAGGCCTTTGAGCACTATTTGTGGGGTCCACCGTGTTGTGTGTATGCTGCTATCTAATCCATTCAATAGAAGTGTCCAACGTGATTTTGGACCAGTCGGCCTTATTTTCTGTGTCAAATCCCATGTGGGCACACCACGTGATTTTGCACCAGTCGGCCTTATTTTCTGTCTCAACCGTGATCGTGATTGGGAGAATGATATAGAGCAGGTCACGGACAGTTTCATGGTAAAGATGAACCAAGAAGGCCCAGTTGCGGAAGTAATAAGGACTGTTGGAACATTAAAACAGTTGAATCTTGCAAGTTAGAATGCTTTTTTTGATGTATTATATATGATTTTCGTGCGAGAAGATACTTTAGCCAACTAACCCTGCTATGTTGGATTGCCTCATTGGATTTATGAAAGTCGATCATATTGATGGTCAAAAGTCCATTTTATTTTCATTTTTATTATGAATAGTACATTTTAATTTTATCATAACTTTTGCTCATTTGAGTTTTACAAGTTGTGCCTAACGCGAAAAGGGCTTAGCAAAATTAGGAGAATAAAGTGGTTAGACCAAATTAGACACTTACTATTTTTTGTTGAAAACCATGAAGTGTAGAAATGATGACAGTTTATAAATAACAAGTTTACCATTTATAATAATTCACATTTATAGGGAGTTTGAGTCTAAAACTTTGTCCTAAGTTTGAGTTTACTATTTAAAATAGTGTAATTTTGTTTTTTAATCATTAATCAATTTACGTTTAAATTTATTAGAAATTATTTCTATTTTATCCCTCGTGGATTCAAGAAAACTCTATGAGGAATCCATTGAGCTCCATGGATTGAGAGCAACCTAATGAAGACAGTGATCGACCTTATCACATCCTTCCCTACATCAGAGAACAGTATAGACAAGGCAGATCGTATGTGCACATGACATGGGCCCCACATCAAAACAGATGCAACTTGTTGATAATTGTGTCATAGAATTCCTTTGTAACCCCCAAAGTTCGGAGTTCGTAATGTTCATGTTATATCCACTCGTCCATCCATTTTCTTAGCTCCTTTTTGCACGAGAACCCAAACAGAAGGGAGACCCAACCTCAAGTGGGCCACATTGCAGCAAAGAGTGGATATGGAAAAGCATCATAAAAACCTTCTACGCCATAATGATGTTTATATGCCATCCAACTCATTTATAAGGTTATTGTTTTCTGAACGAAGGGTGAACACAAATATCAACTTGATCTAAAATTGATGTAGAATGGGTTATGTATTTGTTTATGGCTAAGATGGACCAAAGAAAAGAAGCCGCGAAGGATCGACCACACTCAGCATAGTTCGATTGGTCAACCTTTGTAGTCGACAAGTTGAAATTACTTGTTGGCTGATTTTTGCTAATTTATACAAGTTGATAGATTTTGTTGACAGGTTAAAATCCAGTTCAATAGGATGACAAGTCGAAATTCAGTTCGAGTCGACGTGTTGAAAATCATAAAATTTTCAGTTTAATTCTTTAGACACTTTTTTGTTGTTTTGACCCATCGACTTTACTAGTTGATGATAGGTCGGTGAATACAAAAAATTTGCATGATCTTCTTAATTCGTTTCCTAATTTGATTAGAACTCTTTAATTAGGATTTTCATGATTTATTTAAGATTATTTTGAGGTGCTAAAATAATTTTTTATGATTAATTATTAATTAAAACTTTTTAAAAATTTTATTCCTTCATATAGATTTTAGATTTTCTCTCATGAATTCGTAAATGCCTTATGGATTCAACGTATTTAAAAGTCAATGAACAACCTCATCATGTCCTTCCCTTCCTGCGTCAAAAACTCATATGACGTGGGAAGGTTTTATTGATGGGCGTTCAATCCTTAATGGTGGGGTACGGTTGAGTTATGAATCTTCCTGTGATTGAGCTTATATCCTAAAATGAGGGAACAGATGAACCGAGTGGAAATAACACAAACATCATGGTGGGCCCAAAGAGCCTTGATTACCAGGGCTTATAGCTAGTGGCATCATTTTGGTATATATATATATATATAAACAATTAAGTACTTACCATGCCCATGCAGATAGCAGCTACTGCCGTTACATGACAGCAACACAAGTTGCTGGTACGAGTTCACCACACGCTTTTAAAACCTTGAGTGGGAAGTTGTGTTCAAATCAAAGGTGTGCATTTGGATGGCCCCACATGTTATAGTTCACTGAACCTTAAGCCCACGTGTGTGGAATAATGCCCATCCAGCCACAAGTACACTGCCAATATGTGACACGTGTAAGAGATCCAAGCTTTCTATCAGGCGTCTCGAATAGTTTACAGCTTCTGTAGGCCGTTTCACTCCCCCAAGTGGGCTACATTGTTCTAAACAAACAACTTTTCCATTAACCATATGTTTCCATGAAGCAGATTTCGACCTGGCCTAGGTTGGATGATAATCCGTCCAAGCATGGCTCTTTGGGGCCCTCCGTGGTGTATGGATTTTATCTACTCCGTCCATCCATTTTTAAATATCATTTTAGGATATTATCCCAAAAATGAGGCCGATCCAAGGCTCAACTAGACCACGAATTTGGGATTAAATACTCACCATTAAAATTTTTGAGAGCCGCAGAAGTTTTGGATCAAACTGATATTTATGTTTTCCCTTCATCCAGGTTTATATAATCTTATGAAAAGGTTGGATTGAAAAAAAAAAAAACGTCACGTGTCTCCTAGGAAGTTTTCAACAATGAGTATTATTATCACCTTTGCTTTCTGTGATGTGGTACATTTGAGTTTAGACCTGCCTCATTTTTTGTGTAATAACATAAAATAATCTGTAAAGATGGATGGACGGCGTGGATAAAACATATACATAACGGTGGGGCCCACAGATCCCTTGACCGGATGGATTATTGTGGAGGAGGGCAGGACGCAGTCTGCTTCGGTGTTTCAAACAGAATGACTAAGCTGCATTTGGATATCTGTGTTTTTCATTGATTCGGGTTTGTGACCTTGTGAACAAGTTAGAGCACAAACAATCATTGCTGTAGGCCGTAGAAAGGTTTCTCAATCATACTCACTGTTTCTTACGGTGTGGTCCACTTGAGCTTTGGATATGCTTCAATTTTGGAGGCCATGGTCTAAATTGAGCTGCAAAACGGATGGATGGCATGGATAGAACACTCCATCAAGGTGGGCCCTACAAAGTCCGGTCACTGCGGAGGTCATCACTACTCAATCTACATATGGGCAACTATACCACAACTTGTAGTGCACTGCTCATCTTTTTCGCCAACATGCCACCAGTTTAGGAAATCTGTACCATGGAAACAATAGGCCCCACCATGAAAAATCAGGGTCATCAGCTCACCAGACAGCCACCAGCCCCGTGGCTGATGTTCGGTGCTCTGTGGGCCCTACCATGATGTATGTATTTCATCCATTCCGTTCATCCATTTTTACAGAACATTGTAGGGCTTTATCCAAAAAATGAGAGGGATATAAACCTCAGGTGGACCACACAACAGAAAAACAATAGTGATGGATATCCACCATTTAAATGCTCCTAAGGCCAACTGTACTGTTTATTTGACATCCAATATGTTGATTAGGTCATGAAGACCCAGCTTAATGGGAAAAACAAATATCAGCTTGATCCAAAACTTTTATGGCCCCAAAATGTTTTTAATGGTCAACATTCATTCAGCACTGTTTCCGGTAATGTGGTCCACTTGAGATTGGGATATATCTCATTTTTAGTCTCGTACCATAAAATGATCTAGAAAAATAGATGCACAGCATGGATGAAATACATACATCATGGTGGGGCCCACAGAGCACCGACCATCAGCCAATGGCCGGTGGCAGGGGGAGTAGCCAATCCGTTTCCCGTTCTATCCACTTCGTTGGTCCTGCCCAAATATTCATCAGACCGTATGATCCCAACCATCCAATCAGCGAAAGCTTTGAATACCCACTGCCTGCTACTTTTCTTACCATCAAGTACACCCTCTAAAAAGAAAGTTTAGAACCGTCAAATCAGGGAGCCTTTTTTGGGAACGTGCAATCTAAGACGTGGGCCATGTTGTGGCCCCCAGTGTACATGAATGGTTACTGTGGCGAAAGCGGATTGCGTCCTACCCCGTCCGTCTCCAGCTGGGAACAGGCAGGGGTTCCGAGTGCCCACCGTGATGTATGAGTTTTATCCACACCGTCCATCCATTTCTACGTGGAATTTTATGAAATAGGACCAAAATTTAGGCAGATGAAAGACAAATATGGACCACACAATGAGGATTAAACTGTTACTGTTGAAAAATTCTTGTGGGCCAAGAAGTTTTAGATCGAACTGAAATTTGTTTTTTCCCTTCATACAGTTCTATATTACTTTACGAATAGGTTGGATGACAAATAAACATCACGGTGGGCCCTAGGAAAGTTTCAACGGCAAGCAGCATTATCACCACTGCTTCTTTTGGTGTGGTCCACTTGAGACTTAGATCTTAATAAATTTTATTTCTATTTCATAAAATTCTAATTGTAAATGGATGGACGGTGTGGATAAAACAAATACATCACGATGGGCACTCAGAGCCACTGCCGTTCCCAGCTGGAGACGGGATGGGGTGGGACGCAATACGCGTTCGTCGCAAGGTGGTGTTAATAATGGCTAGGCGAGTTATCTGATACTACGGCAGACTATAGTTCGTACACACGCATTAAAATATGTACACGTGGCATAACACTACTCAAATCAAACCCTCAATATCTTGGAATCCATTCTAGATAGTCCAATAAACCTAAAATCATACTGACTAGACGACCCAAATCACTTGATCACTGACCGTCTGTTTCTTGATTTAGATCATATTATTTTGACTATATATAGATGTCCACTAATCTTGCATTTTAAAAATAAATCATAGTACACGATCCTGACAGTTCATTTTGAGTAAAAAATATTCCAGGTATCCAATATAGTAGTGCTTGAACATGAAAGTAACAGTCTGCCAGAGTAGCAAGGTTTTTCAATACTACCATAAGTACAATCGAGCGAGCTCACTTCTTTTCACACTCGCCAGAAACAACATAAGCTAACTTGACTAATATTATAAAATCTAAGCCGTAAATACCTTCTGGCCCAAAATTCAGACCGTTATTGTAGTTAGTTTAGCCACAAAATAAAAACAAAAATAGATAAAATTAATGAATTTTGTACGTGCCACATATTTCCTTTCAAATTATTATATATATGTTTTATTTTTCCATTATATTCATTCATGCTTTAGATTTCACGTTATAAACGTATTGGATCTCATACAAACGTGCTAATTCATCAAGTGTGAGAGGAGAGCAGCAGAAAGTTGCAGTCGCGCGAATCTGCATTGAGTTTCGAAAATAACAAAGCAGGAGATTAAAGAGGGAGCATGTCTTTATAAATACACCTGCATTCTCCCTCCCTTTTCACTCAGAAGGAGGCAGTTGGGTCAGATCAGTTGGGTTGGTTGGTTCGACCCAAATGGCTCTGTTTTCTCATTTCTCACTCTCTCTCTTTTCACTCTCTCTCCTCTCACTCTCTCTCACCATTGCAATACCAGTCCACAAACACCACCATCCCCACATAGCTTCCCACAACTACAGAGATGCCCTCTCCAAATCAATCCTCTTCTTTGAAGGGCAGAGGTCTGGGAAGCTCCCTTCTAGCCAGAGGCTTCGATGGAGAAGAGACTCTGGTCTTTCAGACGGTTCTGCCATGCATGCAAGCTATCTAACCTTCTTCTTCTTCTATTTTTCTCCATTTTTTTTCTTGATTCTTTGAAATGCTGATGTGGGTTTTGTTTGGGGAATGCAGGTGGATTTGGTTGGAGGGTATTATGATGCTGGAGACAATGTGAAGTTTGGTTTTCCAATGGCTTTTACTACCACCATGCTTTCATGGAGTGTGATTGAGTTTGGTGGGTTGATGAAAGGGGAGTTGGGGAATGCAAGGGAAGCTATTCGTTGGGGTACTGATTATCTTCTCAAAGCTACTGCTCATCCAAACACCATATATGTGCAGGTTGCTTTTTCTTTTTCTCTTTCTTTTTGGGGTTGGATTTGCTTTCTTTTTCTTTTTTCTCATGCGGTTTCTCTGTTTCTTTTCAGAAAAAAAGCTGTTTATTTTGTATTCTCCATTTGTTTGGGATTTTTATTTTTAATTTTGGATTTCTTTGTTGGGTTTTTCTAGCCGTTATTGGAATGTTGGTTTCTGGTTCTTATAACGTTTTGAAATTTTTTAGAAGAAAAGAGGAATAAGAGACAAAAAGCTGTTTTTTTTTTGGTTGTTGAAGATTTTCAGCAATGAAAATGGTTTTTGGGATTTTTAGAGGGCTTGAAAGAAAGAGAAGCAGAGAAAACAGAGCAATGTGAGTTTTTCTTTTTGGTTACAGGTGGGTGATGCTAACAAGGATCATGCGTGTTGGGAGAGGCCAGAAGACATGGACACTCCAAGAACTGTCTACAAGATAGACAGCAATAGCCCTGGTTCTGATGTAGCTGCTGAAACTGCTGCAGCCCTTGCAGCTGCTTCCTTGGTCTTCAGAAGATCTGATCCTTCCTACTCCAAACTTCTTCTCAATAGAGCTATCAGGGTAAAAATCCCCCCCAAAAGAACTGTTTTTTTTCTTCATTGATTTTTTTTTTTTCTCTGAGTATTTTCTTTTCTCCATTTTGAGTTTTTTTTTTCCTTAAATGGGTTGCAGGTCTTTGGTTTTGCTGATAAGTACAGAGGTTCTTACAGCAATGGGTTGAAGCCATATGTCTGTCCTTTTTACTGCTCTTATTCTGGCTATCAGGTTTGTTTTTTTTATTGGAAACTTCTCTTTTATATAGATTTTTTTATTTTAAAAATCTCTGATTTTTCAATGTCTTTATCTGAAGGATGAGCTGTTGTGGGGAGCTGCTTGGCTCCACAAAGCCACAAAAAACCCAGCTTATCTTAACTACATTCAGGTGAATGGTCAGACACTTGGAGCTGATGAAACTGACAATACCTTTGGTTGGGATAACAAACATGTTGGGGCAAGAATCTTAATTTCCAAGGTCTGTTTTTTCTTTCTTTCTAATCTCCATCCCTTCTATTTTGATTTTTTTTTCAAAAAATAAGACATGGGTTTTAAGCTATCTGTTGTTTTTTGTCATTTTCAGGCGTTTTTAGTTCAAAATGTGAAATCCCTCCATGATTACAAGGGGCATGCAGATAATTTCATATGCTCTCTTATACCAGGAGCCTCTTTCTCTCAAGCCCAATACACCCCAGGTCTTTTCTTTTCCCTTTTTCCTCTCTCTCTCTCTCTCTCTGAGAACTGAAAGGGAGGATTATTGCTTTGAACAGGAGGTCTTCTTTTCAAGATGAGTGACAGCAATATGCAGTATGTGACCTCCACCTCCTTCCTCCTGCTAACCTACGCCAAGTACTTAACCTCCGCATCCAAGGTCGTCACCTGCGCTGGTGCAACCATCACCCCAAAGAGGCTCCGAATCATTGCCAAAAGACAGGTATAACCCTCGGTGGGCCCTACTTATTTTCATATGGGCCCCACTAATTAAGTATGCTGTTGGGTCAGCCCAAGTGCTTCAGTCATTTGTTGAACCGAACTGGGCCACCCACCAATCAGAGAAATTCACAAGCTGAACAGCGGATGCTTTTTCAGATTTGAAAACCTTGGTCTGGACGGTGAGGATCTCTGATCAATGGTATTTTCTCCATTGGATGAACGGTCTGGTTCTAGCCACTGCAGAATTCTTTAAAAAAAAGACCTTTGACTAAGTCTCTTTAATTGGCTGGGGACTTACTCAGGCAGCCTTTGACTGTTGATGCCTAGTCACTCAGAAATTGTACACGTGGACACTTAAAAAAAAAAAAAAATCCAAAATCAGATTAGTTGTATGCCACGTATGCCGTTTCTCTAAGTGGCTGTGTATCATCCATCACGCTGCCAGAGTATCAAAGCTCTTCTCTTTATACAGCTGTTCCATTGGTTTTTTTTATGGTGCTTAGGTGGACTACTTGCTGGGAGACAACCCAATGAGAATGTCATACATGGTGGGGTACGGAGGGAGATACCCACAAAGGATCCACCACAGGGGCTCATCACTACCGTCCATCGCCACTCATCCAGCCAAGATCCAATGCTCATCAGGCTTCACAGCCATGAAATCCGAATCCCCCAACCCAAACATCCTCGTCGGGGCAGTCGTTGGTGGGCCAGATGCACATGACCGGTTCCCTGATGAGCGGTCCGACTACGAGCAATCCGAGCCGGCCACGTACATCAACGCACCGTTAGTGGGCTCACTGACCTATCTTGCACACTCCTTTGGTCAGCTCTAAAGTCATCATCAGATCCGTTGATTATGTAATTGGGCCCAAGGTCCAAGGCCCATCCTTGCCGTCTAATCCGATCTGGGCATGGACAGGGAAAATGAAGTATTTTAGGATAGTATTGGGATATGAATTTTTATAGTACAATGTCTCTCTTGCAAGTCGCGAGTAGAGTAGCGTGCCTCAAACGGCATTTGTGTAGGTGAGGGTTTATATAGTACATTTGGGTGTATACAAGAGGGTGGGTATCACTCTTTTGTATTTTGGTATTGGGACTTGTAATTTGTTTGCTATTATGTATCTTTTAATTAGTGGAGATAGGTTTTGTTATTGATCTCGTTTTATATTAAGACAGATCGGGGCTGTTGATGTGGTGGGCCATAGATCAAATATCACATTGATGGGGTGATCCTATACTTTCTCCCTTTCTACTAGTTTAGTTGCAGATGACCAATGATCGTGGATTATGGCCAAAACATGTGATGGCCCACTAAATTAGATGGCTATCTATTGCAATATATAGATTTGTGGGCCATGGCCAAACTAAGTGATGGCACCTGTTGAGTGTAGGGTGGAGATGTTTTGGGTGACCGTCCATCTTCCTATTATTAGGAAGCGGATTACCGCGAAAGCCTTTTGCAGGAACTTCCTGCTCCTGGAAGCTAGGTGGGCCCCACCGTGATGTTTATAGAAAATCCACCACGTCCATCAGTTTTGCAAAATCATTTTAAGAATTGTGACAAAATCAAATCCAAAACTCAGGTGGGCCGTGCATCAGGAAAACGTGTGTTGGTAAATTCTTACCGTTGAAACCTCCCTGGGTCTACTGTGATGTTTATATACCGTCCGTACCGTTAAGAAGGTCATTCCTACCAGGATGAACTGAAAAAACAAAAATTAGCAATATTCAAAATTTCTTTCAACGGTGGACGTTCAATCCTCTGTTGTACGGCCCACTTGAGTTTTGGATTTGCGTCAATTTTGGGCCCATCTTCTAACATGTGGAAAAAACGGATGGAAGGAGTGGATTTCTCACAAACAATATGGTGGGCCCCACCAAGCTTCCCTTGGCAGGAATATCCTGCGGAGCCTTTAGCAGGAAATCCGCGTCAGGCACGGAGATATTCCAGTGCCCAGTGGGTCGACAGAGATGTCCTTGGCAAATCCACTCCGTCTATCTGTTTTGCAAGACCATAACAGGACAGGTAACTAAAAATCAGGCAGATCTAAAACTGATGTGGGCCATACCACACAAAACAGTGGGGATTGAACAAATGGGAGTGTGACAGAAGTTTTGTATCACGATTATATTTGTGCCTACAGTTTATCAGAGTGGTATTAACCCTATGAACGGTTTAGATGGTATATAAACATCACGGTCAGCTCCAGGAAGGTTTCAATGGTGTACATTTTCTTTCCCACTGTTTCTTTTGATGTGGCCCACCTGAGTTCTTTTTTAGTGTTTCTGGGTCTAGCTTTTTTTCCTATTTTGGTCTTTTAAAACAGATGGACGGAATGGATTTATCACAGACATCAACGTGTACTCCACACAGCCCCAAACACAGGTATAATCTCTGTGCCCGGTGTGACAGGCAAATCCTCTTCCCTGATATTAAGGAAAAGATGTGTAGGGTGTGTAGAGAAATCGAAATCAATGCTTGAATTGAAAATTGGAGAGGTGGGGATAAGAGAGAAAAGGAGGCAAGTGATGGATGGTCATGTGAAGTGGGCCACAGCAGTCTGGTCAAAGGGTATCCCATTCTGTCAGTGTGAAGTCTCAAAAGCAAAGATCTGATTCATTTTAAAGTAACATGCAGCTCTGAGCAACCTAACATGGGAAGGAGATGAGATAGCAGAAAAACATTCCACACTGGGACCTGACGGTCACGGCCTGCATTATTCCAGGGCTTCCTTTCTTTTCTTTAATATTATTATCAAACCAAGCTGCCTTTTCTAATGATTTGACCCAATGGCACTCCATGAAGAGAGAGAAGTGTGGGCCCCAGTAAATTTTTAATAATGGGCGTTCAATCACCCACTTGAAATAATTTTCGGATCATGTTTTGGGGGCAAAATGGATGGACGGTGTGGATATAAACACGTCATCTTGGACGGTTTGAATAATTTTTTTTTGAATTAAGGCTCAGGTTAGTATATCTGAACCAAACCAAGTCGGATTTGAGTCATGGGTCGGGTTGAGTCGAGTTGAGCGGTCCAGCTCAGACTCTGCTTGAGTTTTTTGAGCAGTTAAAAATCAACTTGACTCAGCTCAAACTCAGTTTCAAACTGAGTCAAGTCAAGTGAGTTAACTGAGCTGACTCGATTCATGTACTTATGATCCCGGGAAGTTTTCATCCATAGGCATTCAGTCCCCACTATTTCTTCACATGGTGTGGTCTTGAGTAGAGCTGTACACAAGCTGAACCGAGTCAAGCTTGGCCCAACTTGACTTGACTCGGCGAAGAGGCTACTCCAGTTCAAACTTGGCTCGGCTTGGTCCCCGAGGCTAATGGGCTAGCTCAGCTCAGCTCAGCTTAGTTAGCAGCTTGGACCAACTTGAGTGAAAGCTTGAGTTTGATCTTTTGAGCTGGGTTTGAGTTTGAGTTCAAGTCTATAAGATGAGTTTGAGTTTGGGTTTTAGGATTTTTAATATACAATCTATATTTTATTTAAATATATAAATATTTTGTAGCAAGTGAATCCGATTAAAGTCGAATCGATTCAAACCAAGCCAAGTTCGAGTCTAGCTTGGTCTATCTTGAACTTAAAACGAAAATTTTCCAAGCTTAAAACATTAACTCGACCTAGCTTTAACCTAATTTCCAGCCAAGTTGAGTCAAGTGAGTTAACCAAGCAAACACGATTCATCTACAACTGCTTTTGATCTTCCTCATTTTAAGTTCATTTATAAAATGAGATGGCAGAATGGATGGACGGCTAGAATAAAACACATATATCATAGTAGGTGCATATAACTTTTCCATGAGTTGGTTGTGTGGTGGACACCAGCCAATTCCCATCCGTCCCATTGGATACTAACACCGCCACTAGTGACGTGGACTCTAGAAGAAGCTGTGGGCCCTACCATGATGTATGTGTTTTATCCATACCATTTATCCATTTGGGACCATTATTTTAGGACATGAGCCAAAAAATGAGACATCCAAATCTGAATCCATACCACAGTAAAACAGTGGTGATTGAAGGGACACCATTAAAAACTTCCTAGGGTTTACTATAATGTTTGATTAGGTCACACAGACCTAGATGAGAAAACACAAATATCAGCTTTAGCCAAAACCTGTGGCCCCCGAAAGTTGTAATGGTGGGCGTCCAATCAAGACTTTCATGTGGTATGGCCAACCTGAGATTCGGATCTGTTTCATTTTTGGGCTCACGCCATGAAATAAGCTAGCAAAATGGATGGACAGTGTAGATAAAACACACACATCATGGTGGGGCCCACAGCATGCAAACTGCGTCCGTGGATGGTTATGTTTTACTTTTTAACAGTCAAAGATTTCAACGTCCTATGTGGGACGCTGGAACTATAAAAATGTTCTTAAGCACAATCTCAATGCACCCTGGTAAGGACTTAGGCCCATCATCTCCAACCATTCAAAAGACAGCTGGCGGGAACCTATGAACATTCCAAAATTTTGAATTTTTAAAAGTCCATTTTGAAATGCATGTTAAGATTCCAACACACCATTGTTGGATGGGAATCAATGGCCAAAAGGCTGATATGTACATTAAACCACATGAGAGAATCATCAAGGCACTGAAGAAGATTGATTAAGGAAAATAAGAAAAAGAAAAAGAAGGGATATTTGGTTTTCATTAATAAATAATGCGAAAAGGCACGAACAGCTTTCGAGATCATTGTATTTGGCATTTGAAAGCCAAACAGATGAATTGGCAGAATGTAACAGTGCGCCATGCTGGACCTTTGAGACTGCATCAGCGTTTCGGTGGGCATTGGTAGCATTTTTCGAAGAATCCAAAGGAACGGATTTGCCTGATGAAGTTCGTCCCGCTCGCCCATCCACCAAATCCAAATCCAAAAACAAAGACCCATGTTGCCACGAAAGCGCTCGTCCAGTACATCAATCGTCCGCGTTTCGCAATATCATCTTGGGCCTGCTCATGCAAAGAGAACATAAACAAAACGCTCAGGAAAGAAAATATTTGGACTGATAGAAGCCCATGATCCAGTACGAAATCTTAGTGGGAACACTCATGATAACAAAGATCACTAGATCGGCGTGGCCCACCATAGATTGCACGTGGTCCAAAACTAACCATGATTGAATGATCATAGCAATACCATTATCCATTTTGCACGTCATTTAAATGAACGTGATCGTCTGATGTGGGTAATATGGAGGCCATGTGCAGTTTGCGGAGACCGCTCCTATCTAATGGTCCACTGTTGTGGAAGGTAGGCCCACTTGGGCCCCACATAAATTTGCATGCACGGTACATAACTTTCTATTGCTAATTGTATATATAGAGAGCTATGAGATGCCGATTCACACATTTGCATGAGGCCTGACCTGGTATGTGGTCCAAACCGTTCATCCGGTGGTCAGTGCCATTCATATAGTATGCAATTTGGCTGGTGACCTAAAAAACAGCCAGCTAGCTAGTGTCAAAGCTCTATGGGTCCCACCATGATGTATGTGTTTTATCCACGCCGTCCATATAATTTTAGGGCATGAGCCCAAAAATTTAGGTAAAATAAATAAAAACAACAGATTTTGCAGCGTCTGAACCAGGCAAGTGATTTGGTATGGGTTCTAGTCCTGTTCCCTACCTTTTTTATTTTTATTTTACGAAAAAAAAAGCATCTGAACCAGGTGAGTGACTCAGTCAAGTTGAGTCACAACGAGTTGACCAGGTTTATGAGCCGACTCGACAAGTATCATTGAGTTGTGCTCAGCAGCAAGTTTCCAAGAGAGTTCAAAATCTCGTCAAGTTGAGTTGACTCAGCCGAGTTTCTAGGCGAGTTACCGAGTTTTAGAACTATGAAACATACAACTTATAAATCATAATTGCCATGCAATATGGAAGTGAAAAAAAAAAAGAAAAGAGGAGGAGAGGTAGACTACTTACAGTTTCTAACTGCTTCTTTGAGTAAGCTCTCATGAAGGCAACACTTGGAATTATATAGACTGAGAACGAAATGAGGAATGCACCCATGATGGAGTTTATGGGTCCAAAGAAAGGAATCGCTAGTGCAAAAAACCAAATAACCAAAACGACCGGTACCCTCGCCAGCGCTCTAAGCAAGAATATATTGCTTAAATGAACTCCGACGAGTTTCTCCCATGCCAGAAATAAAGGGTTTGCATTCAGTAGGAATGCTACGTACTGTGCAAGGAATAAAAGAAATAAAATGAATGTTGTCAGACGTTAGACAAGAGCTTGTAATTGTCAAATAAGAGGTTAGATGCTTCTTCTTTTCTTTTTTTTTCCTCTGTTTTTTTACCTGATGAAGAATCATGGAGATTATGCAGACGTTTTTCATTTTTGAAGGTGGTAGGACTCCAAATGCATTCGATCGATGGAGGAGGATGTCTCCATATGCCCAGTACACCGAGACAGAATTTGGAACGGTTAATAGGTAGGTGTACATTACTGCAAATATATACGCAAACTTATATCTTCGAGGTTTCCACATTGCCTCCATTAATTCACTGTAACAAAGAAACAAAGTAAAAGCTCTTAGGCGGGTGATTGCATAAGCGTATCACTGATCCCATGCCTCCGATAATAGAAGTTGAAATATTCTTAATGTAGGTTGCTAATTCTGCACATGTGCAAGGTCCACGTTGGCGTTTTTCAAAATAAAATATCATTTTTGTAGTGTTTGCCTGTAGTTGTAACCTTGATGTGGCCTAATGAAAAAGTGACATGTATGCATGTTGGATGAAATCATGATTGTACCCTTTTTACTGTGATTCCCAGACGGACAAATGCACATGACACTTTTTCATTGGGCCACATCAATGCTTACTATAACCGTTGGTTACAAGCAATTCACATCCATAAAAAGACAAGGTAATGCAGGGGCATTTTCACACCGGGCTTGAGTGGGGTCGCTTGTGGGATGCAGGGGCACACTCAGGGTGGGCGGAGCCCATAGTGGAGGTCTTGTGTTCGAGACTCCTCACTGGGAGTGATTAATGCGCATTTCACACCGGGCTCGAGTGGGGTAGCTTGTGGGATGTGGGGAAACACTCAGGATGGGCGGCCCGGTGAGGTGGTACCCATGTGATTTGGGGCCCACGGGGGAGTTCAGCCGAAGTTTTAACCCATGAAATGTGGGGCCTGGGCTATGAGATAAAGGGATTAATTCCTCATACTCTAATAGTTTGAGCTTTTAGAGCAAGTGGTTAATTGTCCTGCATCAAATTGGTATCAGAGCAGGAGGTCTCGTGTTCGAGACTCCTCACCGGAGGTGATTAATGCAAGGGCATTTTCATACCGGGCAGTGGGGCCACATGTGCCACATGTATAGGGGCTAGGATCTACATTAACTCCTTATATAACCAATACGAAAAATAAAGAAGCCACAAGCATACTAACATGCAGAGTCCATGGCTTCCAAATGAAAAGAGGATGTTTGTGGCTCCTGTGAAGAAATCCACCAAATTTTGGGGTCCTTGATGAGTCACTTGTCCAATCTGAAGTTCGCAACACCATTCACTCACTCAGTAAAAAACATCAATGAGCAACTGCAAGTTATTCTATGTTCAGTGCACAATAATAGGAGCGTCTATAAAATGGGATTGGAAAAAAGATGGAACATTCATCACCTGACCATGCTGGACAGCAGCCACTGTCATGTAGGCTGAAGTAATGCTGGTTGTAGCAATTCCCAGAAGAGAGATGATGCGAAAATTGTGAACGGAAGGTAACAGAACTGTCGGGATTGCAAGAGTGCCAAATAAATAAAGCCACTCCCTCTTGTTCCAGTTTGAGTTCATGTAATAGACATGACTGCATCACCACAGCAAGAAAAATCCCATATTGGAAGCCGACTCAAACACAAAACCAATCATGATCTCAGGGATCTTCCCAAATGGGACTCTAAGCATTGGATGGTATAGAAGATCAGGAGGTTACTTCACCTAGAACAAGCAATGAGTTGCAATACGCACGCAAAGGTAAGAGCGGTCATGTTAAATGCCAGCACCAGGTTTCCCAGTTTCTTTCCAGCAACAATACTGATCACCTCATGATACTGAGTGCAACAAATACAGAAAAGGAGAATAAGCAGGAGAGCATTCACTAGAATAACAGCAAAACAAAACCATTGTTAGAGAAGATATTAGACAAATATCATTTAGTGATGAATCCTAAGGTGCACAAGAGAATTGGGTTTTGATCATTCAGTTCAGAAGAGAAAATAACCAAATGAGGTTTCCTAGTGATCATCAAATTGAGGCGGATCTGTAAAATTCCGGTTAGATTATGTTCAAGTCAGACTTGAAAACCATGAAATTTGCAACTCGGAGCCCAATCTCCTGAAAATTAATGCTAAGAAAGGTGGTTTATAACTCAGACATTTCACTTTATTATGCAAATTATTGCAATTCACTTCAATGGTGCATCAGTATTGAATAGAGAAAAAAAAACAGAGAATCCTTGGTGATGGTATTGAAAAGTGTCCAAAACAACATGGTTAACATTTTAAGTCTATATAGGGACAACCATATAGGTTTCTGTATTTGACATCATAAAAAGAGGGACCGATCATAGGGTTACATTCAATTATCAATACAAAAGTTACAAAAATCAGTGGAAGTATTATAAGAAAAACAAAAACACAAATCATTCTGAATTTCTTGTTGGCATTCTCTTGGCCTGCCTTTCACAAAACCCTATACTCTTTAGTCGAAAAGAAAAGAAAGGAAATCAAGTTCCAGATTGATATATAGGTGGGAGTTTTATAAATACGACAAACTATCTACGAGCCAGTGCCACATGTAGGAATTCTTCCATGCTCCAATAGACAAAAATCCAAAGTAGTATATTTAGACGTGATTGAGATACAGAGCTCCATGACTAAAAAAAGAGGTCTTCATGAATACAAACTCTTTATTCGATGGGGAGATCACCTCTGCATACACTAAACTCGCTGAGAAATCCAACCTCAAATTTCCAAAAGAGAATTTCCTAGACATATTCTCTCTTAGTCTTTACTTTGAATTCCAAAACCTACAGGTCTAGTTACAACCCAAATAAAGAGATAGAAATTCAATATTACCCAACTAAACTGCCTGCTCCTGAGATGAGCTGGTAGAGATTGTGTACTGTGTGTGAGTGAGTGTTGCCTTTCAAAAAAAAACTGCCTGCCCAAAATGTTACGAGCTAAAAGTACATTCACCAAGTAAACTTAACAAAGCCAAGTTTGGAATGTATGAGTTAATTAGGGTGTGTTTGGATGGTCAACAAAATCGAATTGTGAACATTCAGTTCAATTAAGGAGTAACAATGAAATTGTAGTGATGAGAAAGCAAACCTCAAATTACAGTTACCTTCCTTTCAAATACTATGGGATCCAATGATAGACTGTGGGTCCCACAGCCTTTTTCTGGGTGTACACAACTGTAAAGTATTATGGGTTTGTGTACAATCTGTACAGCTTTAAGAAGCTATACTTGTATATAGGCGGTATTTTTTATATATAGTATTTGAAGTCTTTTATAGATTAGTTTCTTAATTTACTCTCTTTCCCTTCTTTTATTACAACTTACCCTAAGCTAGTTATTAGTAAAGTTAGGAAGTTTGAGTTGGGGGCCAACGGGATCTAATAGTTACTTTTCATTTGGGAGTTCTTGTACAAAGAAGGCTATATATCGTCTTCATATAGTTGGTATCCTTGTGGGGAAGACTCCCCAAAACTATCATGTTCTCTATCTTCTTTGCCTCTTGCTTCTATATTGCTTTCATGTGTGGGTTGGATGAAACTCCAAGATTTCAAAGTGAAGAGGTAACTCATTCATGCTTTTAGAATTTGGGAATTTATCAAAAGGTGTGTTCTTTATGCTACTCTTGCAATGGAATTGAAGCTAGATTTATTCATAGTTTCCATCCCCATCATAATACTTGTAGATGTTTCTTGCATAGGGATTACAAAAAACAACATAACTACTCAAAACCCTCGACAAAAGGATTTCGATCCAATATGAAAGGACCAGATGCTCTATTCCCCTCTTTTTTCTTGTTTTTATTGTCGCTTTTATTTTTCCCAATTTATCATTCGCAAACTCAGACATGCGTTACAAGCAACGTTATCAAATGGCATAAGTGATCGCCTGTGACCCAAGGGGTTGTGCGCATATGCGATTGCACAGCCCCCAAAAATTTTCTTTTTGGGAAAAAAATCAGAGTAATAAAGGAAAAATGAAAAAAAAAGAAAAAGAAAAAGGAGAGAGAGAGAGAGAGAGAGAGAGAGAGAGAGAGAGAGAGAGAGAGAAAATGTAATAAAATAAGAAAAATGTTGGGCAAAAAGGGAGAGAATGAACCAAAAAAAAGGTCTAATGGTAAGAAATCTGACCATTTGGACATTATACGATCGCATACCAAGTATGCTATGGCATAGTCGCATAATTGTGGTTTATGCAGTAGCATACTTCTTCATGTGACTGCATAATGTCAAACGGTACTAAAACTGCATACGTCATTATGGCAAAATCGCATAATTGTGGTTTATGCAGTTCCTATGAAGAGTGAGCCCTGATGAGCTGTCTTGAAGACTCAAATTCCTAAGACAACTGAATATGGACCAAGGTTTCAAAACTTGGTTTTGGAGGGTGACTCATTCAGTGATGGAAATCACCATGACATGTTTGCATCACATAAAGGAATTGAAAAGTGAAAGTATGATCTGAACACTGTCTGAAACAGAACTGCTACTAGTGTGGATGATCCCCCAAATCTGGGGGTAACAGGAGAACTATCAGCTGCCCCACCTGCTCAAATC
This sequence comes from Magnolia sinica, assembly GCF_029962835.1. Taxonomy (NCBI): domain Eukaryota; kingdom Viridiplantae; phylum Streptophyta; class Magnoliopsida; order Magnoliales; family Magnoliaceae; genus Magnolia; species Magnolia sinica. The sequence continues at coordinate 12,585,063 of NC_080586.1, forward strand.
TAGCAACGACCCTCAGAAAGCTTGTCTGCGAGTTGTGAAATGGGTATCTGAGGAACTATTTATAGCTGTGTTTGGATTCACTATCAGAATGAATCACAAATTCATTACTGTCTTCAGTGTTCATAAGAGGAATTATCCCAAAATAGCAGTTGAATTCCTTTCGAGTCCAACATGGAATAGCATAATTACATTTCCAAACCTAGTCGAAGGTAAATGCATTTTGGTCATTGCTTTATTGAACTTATTATTGCAATTCAATTCACTAGTGCATCCAAACACAGAGTAAACAGAGGATTTGACGTCTGGTAGGATTATATGTATTTGGGTTAAATGGAATATCATTTGAAACCACTTAGCATCTGAAACCAGATTATAAGCAATTATTAGTCAAGTTGTACCTAACATCCACAAAAGAGGAGAAAAATAAAACATTACCTTCATGATAATCCGACATGGGAAAAAAGAGAGGGGGCGAATTCATGAATGAAACCAACCTGGAGAACGTGTCTTTCATGAATAGTGCCAGTGGCTCTTGTCCTTTGAGAAGCCTCTGCATGAAAAAGGCTGAGAAGATAGACTGTCCAGCAACCAAAGGCACCATAGAGAAACTGTGAACCCACTCCAAACCAATATCCCATTTGAGCGAATGTATATGGCAGGGTGAGGATCAAAGAGCCAACCTGATCATGGACAATCAATGCAGAGAATCTGTTATTATGAAGCATTCTTCATCATTATCAAGAGGTAGTATATGATGCTTGGTCGAGTTACAATGGCCAAGCAAACCAACGTTTTTTTTTTTTGACCTAACAACTGTATAGTGGGTGGTGCATTTTGGCAATCAAGATCACTCATCTGGTCAACCTAATCAACAATGAGCAATGTCATAATGCAGGGGTATTTTCACACCAGGCTTGAGTGGAGTCACCTATGGGATGCAGCGGCACATTCGGGGCAGGCGGTCTGTGTGATGTGGGTGGCTTGTGTGAGGTAGGCCCCACCCTTGTGAGGCAGGTGGCTCGTGTGAAGCAGGCCCATATGAAGTAGGGCCCATGAGGAGGGTTCAGCCGACATCCTAACCCATGAGACGTGGGGCTTGGGTTATGAGATAAAGGGATTGATTTGCCACTCTTTATTAGTTCGTTCTTTTTAGAGCAAGTGGCTAATTGCCCTGCATAAAAGTGGTAATGATGAGCAAGTGGTTAATTGTCCTGAATCATGCCAGTGATCCACATGCAACCAGAGGAACAATGGCCTATCAAATGGCTGTATTTATTAATGGGGAAGAAATTTGACACATGAACAATCCATGATGAGGCTCACCAGATGAATGGTACGGATCACAGAATGGTGAGTAGTGGGCTGTGGGCTCTACCTTTAAAGTTGATGATCAAGCAACCTGGTGGCCAACATGCACGGGAGAAAGTTGCCGATCATCTCTAAATTTTTTAATGGTGGAGAATTTTGGGATGTGACCCCCTTATGGCATGGCCCACTAGATGAACAGTACAGATCACCAGATTGTAGGCTGTACCTGTAGTGTCATTTTGATGGGCTGAACATTCTGCATTTTCTCCAGCATCGAAGATTCTAAACAACCCAATAAAATAACAAAAGCTCATTCCCCGATTTCCTTCTTATTTCTTTAAATTTGACCATCTCCCAACCCATTAAAAATATAAATAAATAGAAAAGAAAAAAGAAAAGAAAAAAAGACCCATCTGAACAAAAAGCTAATTCCCAACACAACAGACTAAAAAAAAAAAAACACATAAGATAATCAAAACCCCCAAAAGATCATAATCCAACATTTAAAAAAAAAAAAAAGAAAAGAAAAGAAAAGAAAAGAAGAACATTCTTCTTAATACCAAAACACTCAAACAAAGCTACTGAAACCAAGAAATGAGGGGGAAAAGAAAGAAAGAAAGAAATTGAGAAAGAAAACAAAATAAAAAGAAATACCTGAGCAGCAACTGCATTCAACCACGCATCAAAAACAGACCCACCATGCCATACCAAAGCATTCCATACATCCCTCGCCGACGATGTCGTCTTTTCCTCAACCTTTCCTTCATTTCTTGCATTCACAACACCCAAATTCCCCTTCTCTGCATTTCCATCCTCCATTTCCTCTCCTGCAATTGCTCCCAAGAACTATATTAGAATATACAACACCCAAGAAACTTTAAAAAAAATAAAAATAAAAATAAAACCAAGAAAAGATTCAAAAAATACCCAGAAAAGAACAGGACCTCTCCTTGCTTTTGAGAGAGAGAGAGAGAGAGAGAGAGAGAGAGAAGAACAGTTCTCCTGGCTTTTGAGAGAGAGTGAACAGTTCTCCTTGCTTTTGAGAGAGAGTGAGACGACAGAGAGTCACCGCCTTGAGATGAAGAAACTACTACCAGAAGTAGTAATACTGCTCCAGGAGGGGCATTTTCGGTAACAGCACTTTTCTTCTTGCAGGCTGCAGCTCAGAGAGAGAGAGAGAGAGTTGCTTGATGTAGATACGATGTTGGACAGAAACGGTAAATATTAACAAGAAAGGAGGGTAATCGTTTTCCATATATGACGAGGGAATGCAAAGATGGCGGCCTCTTCCCCAGCCCGAAGACTTGGAACGCAGGAGGAGGTGTGCACCACGCTTGCCCGATGTGCGTTTGTCACATGTTAACTTTTCGTGGTGCAGTACCATCTTTCCCGCCAACCTCCAACTTATGTAGAGCATCCATACCGTTAAAACGGTAGACCACAACATGAGTATCATCCATCATAAAAATAGACCTTCTGTCCTCATCCTATGGTCCACACAGTTGAATCAATGGACCACCTACATTGTGACTTAATGTACAGTTGTGGCCCATTTACTAAGTTGATCAGCACTGTTCTTTAGCAGAGATATCTAGATGGTGCGTCCTACCTTTTTGTTGGTACTGATTTTTTGTAGAGATGGCATTCTAGCGGTAAAGATGGTATGGCGCGACGAGATTGTGGTGCTATTGCCTGTACGTGAATGAATACGGATCCTCTGTTTCCGTCAAGCACGAAAATTGTGTTGTTGCAATCTAATTGGACGGTGTGACTGTGGAATGCTTTGAATTTGCGGGAGGGGATTGCGTACTGAGTAACTCAGTACGCTGCGTACTGAGTAATCTCTGTGGGGCCCACCGTCATTCATGCATTGTATCAACTCCGTCCATCTGTTTTATCATATGAATTTATTGATTTAAGACAAAGATTAGGCATATCCAAATCTCAAGTAGACCACACTACCCGAAATGGCTTGAATTTAAGTCTACCGTTGAAAAGTTGTTGGGGGCCATAGAAGTTTTACATCAAGCTGATATTTGTGATTTCCCTTCATCCATGTCCGTATGATCTTATGATAAGTTTGGATTCACCCATGTCCGTTTGATCTTATGATAAGTTTGAATGAAAAAAAGATTTCAACGGTGGAAATCAATACTTTTATTATTTCCTGTGTTAGGGCCTACTTGAGCTTTTTTTATAATTTAATTTTGAGTTTAACCCTAAAAATGATATGGAAAAACGGATGGACGGCGTGGATAAACCACGTAAATTGACAGTGGGCCTAACAGAGTTTACTCAGTACGATAAGAGCGTACTAAGTAGCTCATACGTAATCCGATTTCTGAATTTGCGTCGCTGACTGAGACGGACCAATCACTATGCAGCGAACGAGGATAAAAGCAGGAAAGCCGTGACAGTCGTGGCTGGACGCGGATTTCCTGCGAAAGGAAGTTCCTGCGCAAGTATGCTGGGTGGGGCCCACTGCAATATATGATAGAAATTCATTCCGTCCATCGGTTTTGAGAGCTCATTTTAAGACGTGGGACCAAAAATTAGGTGGATAAAAAACTCATGTGGGTCACACCAGAGGGAAAATTGGGGAAAGAAATTCCCACCGTTGAAACCTTCTTGGACTCCATCTTAATGTTTATACACTATCCAAACCGTTTATAATGTCATTTCGAATGAGATGAAGTGAAAACACCAAAATTATAGCCTTATATAGAACTTTTATGGCCAAAGGAATGATTCAACGATTTTCACTGAAGACCCCATGTTTCCCCTCGTGTGGCCCATATAAGTGTTATATACACCCATTATTTGGTTTCACGTCTAAATTGAGCTCTGAAAACGTATGGACGGGGTGGATTTTACACAAACATCTCGGTGGGTCCCACCCATAATTCTTGCGCAGGAACTTCCTGCGAAAGGCTTTTCGCAGGAAATCCGCGTCCGTCGTGGCTTTGGCAAACAGTGGATCCGGACTCATTAGGTGTAGAGCTGGGCATCGGACCGAGTCGGATCGGATTCGGTCCAACCCGACCCTAATCGAAGTCTGCCTAGCTTGACCCGAACTCGAACAGATCCGGTACCGGATTTGAGTCATCTAACTCAAACAGATCCGAATCCCCAGTAGTCTGAACCAATCCGATTCCGACTCGGTCAGAAAAACTGAGTCGGATCCGATTGGGCGAGGTTCGATCGTCCATTTTTTCAATGGTGTGGAAATTTAGCGTCAACCACTCAAATGATCTGAAAAAACTGATGGACGGTGTGGATAAACTAAAAAAAGATTTAAAACGGTCCCACGTAGTTTACCAAATGGAATAAAAAATCTCACCGCAAAAGCTTCCTGAAGAAGCTTTACTTCATGACGGCAAGCAGATTGCCTAGTCTGTACAGTAAGCGTACTGAGTAAACTCAGTGGGCCCTAGTGACATTCATGCATTGTATCCACTCCGTCTATCTCTTTTGAAACGTAATTTGAGGGCATTATCCCAAAGTACAAACCTCAAATGGACCACACCACCAGAAACAGTGTGAATTGAACATCGACCATTGAAAAATTCTTGGGGACAATATAGGGTTTAGATCAAGCTGATATATGTGTTTTCCCTTCATCCATGTCTTTGTGATCTTATGAACAGGTCGGATGACAAATAAACATCATTGAGGGCCTTAAAAAATTTCCAACGGTTGAAATCAATACTTCCACTTTTTCTAGTGGTATGGTCCACTTGAGCTTTGTATATACATCAATTTTGGGTTGAACCCATAAAATAATCTGGAAAAACGAATGGACGGCGTGGATGAACTACATGCATTCGCGGTGGGCCCAACCGAGTTTACTCAGTACGATAAGAGCGTACGAGTAACTCAGTACGCAAGTACTGCCTATGTTCTTAGCTCACGCCAGCTATATAATAGCTTTGGGTACGTGTTGTGCGAAGACGAGCACTGATGGTCATTGAGCTCCGTGTTGTACGAACGGTTCAAAGGAGATCAAAGTTACATGGCCCCACAGTGATGTATTTATTATATCTATACCGTTCATCTATTTTTAGAGATCATTTTAGGGCATTATCCAAAAAAATGAATCAGATCCAAAGATCATCTGGACCACACCATAAATAGCAGCAGAGATGATGATTTTCACCGTTAAACAATTTGTAGGCCCACCATAATATTTATTTTCCATCCAATCTATTCATAAGGTCACAAAGACCTGAATGAAGTGGAAAAACAAATTTCATGTTGATCCAGAACTTATGTGAACCCAACAAGGGTTTCAGTGGTAGACGTTCAAACCCCTGCGGCTTTCCGTAGTGTGGTCCACTTAATAGTTCATCTATCTTATTTTTGTCTTAAGCCTTAATAAAATATTGCCAAATGGATGGACGGTTTGGATATAACACATACCTCGTGATTAGACCCACAGAACTCGTCTCTGAATCTGACCGTCACGCTTATAAACACCGTATGCAAATCTTCTTCTTCTTCGACCAATCCCTGCTGCGTCGTTCTTTCTCTCTCTCTTCCGTAAACAACTATCCACCGTATAGCAGTGTATATCTCTTCGACAGAGAATTCTCTGAAACTCAACTGCAGAAAAAAAGGTATTTAATCTACCGTAGGATATGTAAGTAGTTTTTTTCTTGCCTTAATCTTCAACAGAAAGGGAGAGAGAGAGATAAACAGAGATAAAGCGAGATAGAGAAAGATAGAGTTTGGGGGTCAAGTGTATATTGAGCGGGTTTTTTTTGGCGCCAAATGAAAAGCCAAAGATACGGAGATATTTTGTAAAATAGAGGGCTATTGACATTCCGGGTCGGGTCGGATCATTTCGGTCCGGATTTTCGGATCGGTTCTGTCCGGATACACCACTATCCGAATTCGACCCGAAAAATGATCGGATCTGGATGGACATACTCGATCAGGGCCGATCTAGGCCGTCGGTTCTGTTCGGAACGGTACCGAGTCGGGTCGGATTGGGTCGGATCCACCGGATCGGGTCCAATATGCCCACCTCTAATTAGGTGAATGGAAACGGATTGGCTACTCCCCCTGCCACCGGCCCCGTGGCTGATGGTCGGTGCTTGTGGGCCCCAAAATGATGTATGTATTTCATCCATTCCATTCATACATTTTTATAGATCATTTTAGGGGTTCATAAAAAAAATTAGATGGATATAAATCTCAGGTAGACCACACCACAGGAAAACAATAGTGATTGGATATCCACCATTAAAATCCTCCTAATGCCCACTGTACTGTTTATTTGACATCCAATCTGTTGATTAGGTTATACAGGCCCAAATGAAGGGAAAAAAACAAATATCAGCTTGATCCAAAACTTTTATGGCCCCTAAAAGATTTTTAATCGCCGACACTCATTCAACACTGTTTCATGTAATGTGGTCCACTTGAGATTTGGATATTTCTAGTTTTTGGTCTCAAATAATAAAATGATATGGAAAAAAAATATGGACGGCATGGATGAAATACATACATCACGGTGGGGCCGACAGAGCACCGACCACCAGCCATTGGCTGGTGGCAGGGGGAGTAGCCAATCCGTTTCCTAGGGAAATAGTCTGACGTCACACTTCAAGAGCGGATTGTGAGTAAACTCTGTGGGGCCCACATGGATGAATTTGTTACTATCCACACCGTCCATAAGTTTTTAAATATCATTTTATAGCATGATACCAAAATCTAAGCATATATAAATCTTAAGTGGACCACACCACATGAAACAGTAAAGATAATGACTTCTATCAAACTTTCTTAGGGCTCACAGTGATGATGATTTGTCATCCAACCTATTCGGGTCACACAGACATGGATGAAATAAAAACAAATATCATCTTCACCCAAAACTTCTGCAGCACCCAAGAAGTATTCAACGGTGGGCATTCAATTCACACTGTTTCCTGTGGTGTGGTCCACTTGATCTTTGGATATGCTATAATTTTGTGATCTTGCCCTAAAATGATATGATAAAATGGATGGACGACGTGGATAAGACACACACATAACTAAAGTGGGCCCACACAGTTTACTATAGTGTTCTGAGTTCGTAGGCAATCCGCTTCCAAAGTACACGTACAGCGAAGGCATCGATCCAATCCGCACCATTGAAATCGTGGTCGTCATGGGTGATGGATTATAGAAAGAAAGCTACACTTATTAGGGATTATATTGACTGTCCGATTGGAGGACATTATTAAATGGACGGTAAGAAAGAAAGTTATCTACAAGACAAGTTCTGCATGGAAAGAAACGGATCTTTTAAATTTCCTATCTGGATTTGCTAAAACAGGAATGTGAGAGCTAACCCAAGTACTGGGACACGGCTATGATGATGATTCTACGGTGGGCCTCTCGATTTTGAAGGCTTGATCTGGGCCATGTGTATACTCCCCCTGACACCAGCCAGGTGGCTGATGGTCGGTGCCCTGTGGGCCCCATCATGATGTTTGTGTTTCATCCATTCCGTTCATACATTTTTAAAGATCATTTTAGGATTACCTCTAAATATGAGATGGATATAAATCTCAGGTGGACCACACCATAGGAAAACAATAGTGACTGGATATCCACCATTAAAATCCTCTTAAGGCCCACTGTACTTTTTATTTGACATCCAATCTGTTGATTAGGTCATATATACCCAGATGAAGGGAAAAAACAAAGATCAGCTTGATCCAAAACTTTTATGGCCCCCAAAATTTTTTTAATGGTCAACGTTCATTCAACATTGTTTCCTGTAATGTGGTCCAATATAGATTTTTATATAACTCATTTTGGTCTCATCCTATAAAAAGATCTAGAAAAATAGATAGACGGCATGGATGAAGTACATACATCTTGGTGGGGGCCCACAGAGCACCGACCATCAGCCATTGGCTGGTGGCAGGGGGAGTAGCCAATCCGTTTCCGCGTAGTGTAGTACGCAGCACCGACGGTAATACAGTGTGCTAATGGAAAAGCTGTGTGGACCCTACCATGATGAATGTATTTCATCCATGCCATCCATCAATTTTTTCTGATCATTTTAGGGCATGATTCCCAAAATGAGGAAGATCAAACCGCAGGAAGCGGTGGTAATTGAACTCCCACCATTAAAAACTTGGTGGGGCCTGCTGCAATGTTTATTTTCCATCCAATCTGTTCATTAGGTTAAAAAGACTTGGATGAAAAGAAATCACTATTATCAGGTTAATTTAAAACTTTTGTAGGGCCCAAGAAGTTTTTAATGGTGGGCGTGTAATCACCACTATTTCATATGGTGTGGCCCATTTAGGATTTAGATCTGCCTCATTTTTTGGATCAAGGCCTAAAATGATCTGGAAAAATGGATGGACGGTGTTGATGAAACAAATATATCATGATGAGACCCACAGAGCTTTTCCAGTAGTAGGCAGACCGCGACCTACATTTCAACTTCATCCCCTCCTCACCAGGAGTCGGAATTCAAAAATTAGACCTCCGTTTACGGTTTATTAGTGAAACTATCCGGAAGACTGTCAGTCATAGTGCTCCTAGTTGCATTGGTATAGATGGAAAGTAGGATCGGCCCATCTGATCCGTCCATTAGATGAAGAACATATATAATAATATATATTTTAAAAATTAAATCAATCAGATAATTCAATTCATTTGGATGATGGAAAAATAATTAATAGTCATGATCACTTATAAAAACTTAGTTGTAATTAATAATGTGCGGGGCACATATTCTATTAAAGCTTACTGTAGATTGCTTTTATTCCCAAAGAGTGACTTCCGTTAAATCAGGATAAATATCCATCCTTGCCTTGAAAAATGGAGGGCTATAAAAGAATAGTCAAAGAACAGGTGGAAAGTTGGAGTCAGATCAATGATTTTTTTTTGCTGGTTTGGATATCACATGAGTAGTAAATTTTTATAAATTTTTTAAAAGTACCTAATTAATATAAAATTGACATTCCAAGACATTCTTCAAAATGATTTTTAAAAAGTCACTTCATCATTTATATAAAGTTGACTTTTGGGCCATTGGCCTAACTTAAGATGATTTGACGTACTTTAGATAAGTACAAAATAAAAATCATGGTGGGCCCACCCCAGTCACCTACCCATTTGCGTGATGGAAAGTAGTGGAACGATGAAAAGTAGTGGAACGATGATTATTTTGACTAGTGAGGCAGCTTCTAGAAAATCTTCTTTCAGAATGTGGAAAATGTAAATTTCATGATAGTTAGGCAGTTTTTGTAAAATTACTTTTGATCTTTGAGTTCGAGACTGCGCCGAACGTTTATCTCTCTATCCATGCTAAAAGTTTAGCTAGGGTACATCTCAAAGTATTAGCATACGGTACATCGTGACTTTATCTATAAGTTTGGGCCATCTTCCAATAATCCAGACCGTTTATATGATGGATATTACTTTGTATGGTGGATAACAACAAAATAAATAATCTTAATTGGATCATTTAAAGCGTTTGGTTATATGGTTCTTTAGCTTTGAATATAGACGGCTAATATCAATTTGGTTCTTTAGCTTCGAATATAGACGGCTAATATCACCTTCTCATAATCAAGTGATTAAGACATTCAATCTGAGATTTTGTCACCCACATAAAAGGGGGAGCAGTATCAGATAAACGGTCGGAGTCATTGAAAAGGGCCCAAAACCAGAACTCCTACGTTAGTTTTGGGCCATTTAGAAAATGATGGTTACTCATTTCCCTTAACACGTGGCACTGATATACAGAAATTACGTGTCCCACCGTCGAAACACTGATAAAATCGTATCCATCCAATTAATTACTATTAAATGGATGGTGAGCAGTAAAATCCAAATTCATATGGTTAATATTATATTTTCAGTAGAATTTTTAGGTTACCTCCATCCACATTTCATTAGAAATTTGGACGGTATGGATTGCTATACAACCATCCTAAGTGTATGTATGATGAGTCACAACCATTTTTCAAATGGTGGACAACTAACATAGGAGTCTCACCGAGCAACGTACAACGCTCGGGCTGTCAGCGGTTTTCTGTTTGTATAGTGGGTCTATAGTTCAATGATCAAAACCGTTGATATGATGGACCTCGACCTCGATTATGCAATCAAAAGCCCCCAGCTTAGAAGATCCTATGTATAGAAAATTTGGCTTCATTGATTTAATGTGAACCATATCTTTATTTTCTTTCTTAAATTCTATTTATTGGGCCACCTAAAAGGTTAGGATTTTCCATCCGTGAGAGTTTTATTCTTTGGACCACCCTTAGTGGGGCCCAATAATCCTAGCGGTTTGGATTACTAAACAATGGGTCTACTTGTACCAAACTTTCATCCGAGCATTGTACAATAACCCTCATCAGTGCACTTCGAGCTGGGCACGAGATGAGTCGACTAGTCGTCAGACTCGCCTCAACTTGAATCGATTGGCTGAGTCAATCCAAACTGCCTAAACTACAATAAATCCGGACTCAAACCAAGTCAAATCCGAGTTACCAGTAACTTAATTCGACTTGACCCAAAATCTGACTTGTTCGTACTCGACTCGACATGAAACCCAACTTGACTCAGATTTGGCTATATATATATATATATATATATATATATATAAAGAGAGAGAGAGAGTAATGCTCACACACTAGTTGGACATTGCATTTTCGTTCAACCAACCTAACCGTGCATTTAATGAAAAAAATTTCACTGACCATAAGGTATGCCACCCCAAGTTAGATGGTCTCAAATTTTATTATCATCGTTAGTTCAGGTGGACCACATGATTGGAAACAGTGTACATGGAAAGGTTCACTCTCTAAACTATTTCTCTTAGTGTGGCTCACTTGAATGATATATGGTTCAAATTAGCTCATGAAAAGAGTAGGTTGTTAATAAAACAGTTGAACGGTCCAGGTTTACCATGCATATGTGCTCGTAGTTTCTTAGTTTTGGCACATGACTTCTCCTTAATAAGTCTTAACTGATGAATGGCTTAGATTTTTGACATGTGTGCCACTTTACATAACTATGACAGGCATTCTAAAATCCCTTGGTGTAATTGTATGTAGTGTATAAAAGATGAAAATATCTCATTAAGTGCATAGCTAGTTGGTGGAAAATGTAATGTCCAACTAGTTGTGTGTGTGGTATATATGTGTGTGTGTGTGTGTGTGTGTTGGGGGGGACATCAACACACACAGTGATGTGTGTGGGACATCAACACCCTGCCTTTGATGGGTACTCTTTAGGTTATTGGATATCGCAAAAATGGGCCATACTATCTAAAAACATATGAAGACATGCCTAAAACATATAAAAGCACTTGATGGAGCCCACTGGAGTTTTGGATGTGTCTGAAACTTGGTCTGACCCCTCATCCAAGTGGGACACACACAATGGAATGTACAATGAACATAAGAAGGCTCACCTACGAAATGGATGTCAAATCGTCTTCATATATTCCATATATACCATGACCCGATATGATCACAACCATTCAATTAAGGGCCTGCAAAACAGACGGTGAGACTAATTTTATTCCTAATGTCTAGTTTCCATAACCTCACTTATATATGGCTGGGATAATCTAGCCATGGTTAATTTTTGAGTTATGTACAGTTTAGATGGCACGATAACATGGGTTGCGACAGGTTAGGTCAGCACGAGGGTCAACTGGCTCAAACTAAGGTCGGTCTCGAGAAAGAAAAATTGACCCATTTGAGTAAATGAGTCGGGTAGGGGTTGACCCGCCCATATAGGTTATCAATGGGTTGGGCTAAATGATGCGACCTGACCTGACCCAAAAGATAAAACAAAGTGAAGATTAATTATTTCTGTGCCAAACCGTAGTTGTAATATTCCATTGTCAAACATGAGTTGGTCAACTCAAATACAATTAAATGGGTTGGGTTGAGCATGGGAAATAATGAATTTTAAGTGGGTCAGGTTTGAACTACAATCTTGGCCCGTTTAGAAAATGGGTTGGCTTGGACTGACCGTGAACTGGTCCAACCCGATCCATTGCCACATGCACATGATAGCCTCACATCCAATATTAACTGTTAATCATATGTGGGCCCACTTGGGTCCCATAATTTAAATGTTAATGAGGTAGGGATCATGGCCCCACTTTCGAACATAAAAGAAAATCTATTTACTTCCAGGAAATATTAGCGTTATAAAATAAATAAAACATCCAGTGAGAGGTTGTCTCACCTATTTCCATTACTCTATTTATTTATTTATTATTATTTTTGAGGATGTCTCACCTATTTCCGTATTCACATTCTTTTAAATGGGAAGCCCCCAGAACTTGTTCAAATTTTCAACTTGAATACTACTCTTACAGCTTTGATTTCCGCACTTCCAGCTTCGCTATGGTTCCTAGATGAACCTCATCAGGGCCATCAGCGATCCTCAGGGTCCGTGCCGTGGCCCAGAGGTGTGCTAGAACAGTGTCGGATGATAAACCGGCAGCACCATGGACTTGCATTGCTCTATCAAGCACTCTCAATGCCATGTTTGGAGCTGCAACCTGCAGGGGTAATGCAACATTACAGCCTAATCTGCTCACAAGTCATTTTTTAAACTAGAATTATAGCATCCTGATGCATAAGTGCATGGTTTTTTTACACACCCAGTCCATACAAATGGGTCCCACCATTTGATGGTTCAAAGCACTAATATAATGGGCTCCGCTGTGTATGAGGATGCCCCAAAATCTTTCAGATCAGATGATCTTACCCTTCCATCCCATGACCTTTTTCTCAAAGCATTGCTTTATACTTTTCTTAACCGTCTATTTGTAGGCCACAGATCTTCCAATGAGGAGATTTTGCAGCATTCATGGAGGGGTCCATTAAAACAACTGGTCTCCACCAAACCATGGACCCAGCTTGTATGGACTGAGGGTGCATCATGACATAACATGCCAACATATCAGACAGCATAAACGAAGAGAAAATTCCATGCTTGCCCAACTTTCAGAATTTCCAACAGTCAGTTTACCTTGGCCATTGCGATGGTTCCCCGGGCTTTCTTATTTCCAAGCCGATCGAGCTGGTCTGCTGCTTCAAGGACTAACAGCCTCGTCATCTCCAATTCCACTCGACACTGAAAAACATATAATTAAAGCCGTTGCTGTACATTCAATATGATCAGGTCTTGAAATTGATGGCCATTGGACACTGTTTAACTGTTTTTCGGTTTTGAGACTATCAAAATACAAAGAGAGCATCATATAAAAGCAAATGCATGTTTTCATCATTTGTTCTTGTGAAATGAATAATGATAGAGCCTATTTTCCCCTTTGAAAATAACTTGGTTTTTCTTCCTCAGACATTATATATATGGATTATTAATGAGGACATCACGTCACGTACACCCTTACCTACGTATCAGAAGCTCTATGGCTAGCGAGTACCCGTGATCGTGCTGAAGACCCCATGTGCATGTGCAGGTATCTGAAAGACCTAACACTAGGAAGATGCACATAGGGTGCTTTATGGAGTGATCCAGACCGTTGGATCAGAGGAACGCGACGATCGGGCCATTGATCGTTGATCGTCCACATCATTTTTAGACTTTTTCATATTTTAGGATTTAGTTTTTAATTATTTTATATTTGGACACATTATGAGTGTTTTAGTTGATTTTATTTATACTATGGCTACCTTTGTTAAAGTTCACAAGAGGGGTATTTTTGTAATTTTTGAAACTTCTTAGATCTATAAAAAGAGAGGGGCATGTGACCTTTCTCCCATTGAATTTTTGTGATTAAAAAAAAAAAAAAAAAAATCTTGCTGTCTTCTCCCATCTTCATGCGATTTGAAGATACTTTCATGTGATTTAGAAGGAAAATTGATGTGAAGCTAATCTTCATCAACGGAGGTGCGTGGTATCCATCTATCCCCACACCATCTTATCTTTTTTTCCCCATCCAGGTATTTTATTCAGATTCTTAATTCTCTCATCCCAAATCTTCGTCTTCTCATAAACCCAACTTTCCCATACCCATCTACAATTCAAATCCTAATCGACCTAAACCCATCCTCTCACACCACACATGTGCCCGTATGGCCACACGTGTGAATCCCACCTACATCTTTTGATTTCCCACCATCATTATATTAAAACCTCTTTCTTCCTTCCCTAAAACCAAACCCTAAACCTAAATTTCCTAATTTTCTTACTTTCCCAAATTACCCAAATCTCAATTTTCACTCTAGGTTGTATTAGGTTTCCTATTTTAAAATAGACTATACCCTATGCTAATTAGATGTCCCTATATCCATTAGATCTTAGTTATTTATTTATTTAATAATCTTGTATCACGATGTTGGTAGCTTAGGTCAGGATTATGCATGATTTTTTTCTGATTTTCATGATATTTGTGATGCATATAGCAACATTTGTGTTTTTTTGTTAAATATCTTAATTCGGTCATTTGATCTCACATGTTACTTAGTTCATGCATCGGTCCTACATCAATTATGTTTCTCAACTACATTTCAATTCATTCTAATGTGTTCAAGATACATTTCTAGAATGTCATACGAGGGCCCAATTTGGATCAGCATGTGTTCTTGTTCTTCCGGTATTTGTATATAATAAGATTCCTGGGAATCAAATTGTACAACCAATTCACTGGCTAAGGAGAGGGTCCATAGATGTTCTCTCTATATAGGGTTCTCCTTTCCACTACCTTGATAGGTCCCATCGACGTTTCCCCTTTTGGGTTTTTCAGCAAAAATCATTGTTCCCTGATTGGAAAAACGAACATGAAAGGATGATCCCTTGAATGAGAGTCTCAGATCTTGAAAATTGAACTTAAACCCGGATGATACCACAAGCTACTATAATTAGAGGCTGAGTTCCTTGTTTTGATGCAAACAGGGAACTGCCATGTTAGTCACCTAAATTGTACATGTGGGGGTCATGGTTGATTTATCCAAACCATTGATCTGATGGATCCCATCACGGATAAACCATGCCCAGAAAATCTCTTTATTTGATCAACTCTTTAAAATTTCCATTGTTAGCAGGTAAATTCACAATTAAGAAGAAATGCACAAAAAGTCCACATTCAAAAGAGAAAGACAATTTTGATGGTTAGGATCTTCCAATTTGGGATTTTCTTTTTGTCATGGTTCATCCATGATGGGGGACATCAAATCAATGGCTTGGATAAACCAATTGTGGGCCCCACATGTACAGGTTAGGTACCAAACAGGGAAGTCCCCTGTTTGTTCCTAGGCAACTTGGATTCATATCATATGATAAAGGAGTTTATATATATAAATTAAAAAACCCTTGTTGTTTTGCTATACAACGAAAACACCCTGAACGTACCCCTACTTTCTGCATATTTGTGCAAACTTCCCCATGTGGTTAAATTCCATCAATGGATAGCATCACAACTAGTAAAAGAAGTTACTTTTTTTTTTTTTTTTAAATTACTATAAATGACAATTTTTTCCTTTACTTTAAAAAAAAAAAAAAACTATAAATGACTTTTTTCCCCACTAGTCATTTAACATGCGTTAAATTATACATGATTTGTTAATCATTTGAAATGACCATTTTGCCAACTTTGGTAGATCCAATAGGTGCACATGAGATCTAATCACTCATGTGATGGGCCACACTTCATCTAGTGGGCCCCACTTTATAGTTTGTATCTTCTACAATGGATTCAGCCATCCAATCTTCATATTCTTTACAGTTGAATTTAGATGGTAGGAGTTCCCATGGCCCATCCACAGTGGGTGTATCAGTTTGACGGTCTAGATCACTAAGATAAGGGGTCCACAGAGTGGAATAAGCAAACCTCTTATTTTAAAGTAGGGGTAGCATTGACTTCTTACATACAACCCAACCAAGGTTAATAAAAAACCTAATGGTAAGGAACGTTACAAAAGGTTGGGGTTTAAAAAAAAAAAAAAATCAAACAAATAAATATGTACATATTTACTTATGCATGTACTGTTATTATATGCACCAAGGTTAGTAAAAAACCTAATGGTAAGGAACGTTACAAAAGGTAGCGGGTTATTATTAAAAAAAAAAAAAAAAAAAAAAAACTCAAACAAATAAATATGCACGTATGTACTCATGCATGTACTGATATTATATGCATTCCATTAGTATGCCCATAATTGCATGAAGCGTTAAGCGAAGCAGCAATAAATTTGGGTAGCAAAGAGGGGAATTGTCTATTTCAAAATGTTAATAAATGCAAGAAAACCAGGAAATGAGAGCAGGAGTTCGAGTCCGAAGCACAATTCGAAGCGGAGGTACCACCTGGTTAGAGGGACTGTTGATGCGGACATTAGTGGTGCACCCTTTAGAGTATACCCAAGGAGGCGTCATCGACAGAGTATCGGAGCGGAGTTGATGTGGATGGACGTTAGATCCATCGGACCCATTTTCTGAAGCGCGACGAGTGCAGGAGCGGCATGACCGCACCCTGACCATAGATTCATGAGTCAGATTTCATACCCTATCACACGGGTGTTTTAGTTTTAGACTTTTTTGTTTTTTGTTCTTGTTTCGGGGGCTTTATTGTACTTTATTTTTTCCGTCTTTTTGTTATTTTTCTTGTTTTAAGGGGCTTTAGTACACTTTTAATTTTTCCATAGCTGATATATACATTATGAGAAACCTAATTTGGATTATTATTGAATGAATAGAAATTTGTATTTTTTCCTTCTTCTTTATTCAAGAGATTAGGGTTTCAGAATTGGCCCTTGAGGATTCCACCCCGATTTCAGGTTTCGTTCTTTTTAGATCTTTGATATGCAAGAAAAGGTAAGAATCATCCTCCTTTTCTTTTGACAAGAAAAGGACCTGTACTTTCTTCATCTCGAACCCTTCATTCTTCACCCATTTCGTTCCTCTTTGAATATCCCTTCTATAGTTTGAACAGAAAAGAGGGATGGTTAGTCAGTAGAATCAGATCTAACCTTGACCGTGGACTGACTTATGCTAGATCTGGGATATCCTCATATCCCTAGGTTCTCCTTTTTTATTGTTTACGCGATTTTATACTAAAGGGCATGATCCTGACAGTATGACTTCATATTTATGTTGAAATTTACCTAATCCCTTTGATTGAAAACGGTTAGTTGATTTGTGTATTTATTTGAACATTCTTTAACCTGATTATACATGCATCTAAGATTAGGTCATCATATGTCCCTGCATCAATTGTGCAACTATTTCATATAATATTGTAGATGCTAAAATGAAAGTCCATAGGATTCCAGTTCTTGTGCAAATATACACAAGGTAAGGATCCAATAAGCTGAATTACAAAACATGATAATTATTGGAGGGTGGGTGTTATCTTGGGAGCAGTGTTATGGCATTCATTAAATGGTCTAGCAAATGGGACCCTCATTTACTGCCTTGCTTAATGGAATGGTCCCAACAAGGGGTGACGCTGCATGTCCAGCAATTTCACATTTCGACTTTTCAATATTAAACACACAAATGACTCAACCAACTGATTATGAACTCCATTATAAAAGAAAAAAATAAAAATAAAAAATCCTAGAACACAATGCCACACATACCTTCGCAAGATCAGATAAAAACGATCCTTGCTCTGCAATCAACTTTCCAAACACTTTCCTACTAAGAGCCCTCTGCACCATCATCTGCATGCCACGTTCTGCCGCACCAATCAGTCTCATGCAATGGTGTAACCGTCCAGGGCCCAGCCTTCCCTACACATTCAAATGGCAGGGTAAGAGGAAGTAAGAATGAGCTTTATCTATCTCTCTTTAACACATTGAATAAAGCTTGCCTGTGCAATTTCAAACCCACGGCCTTCTCCCAGCAAAATATTTTCCGCTGGCACACGCACATTTTCGAATGATACTTCCGCATGCCCATGAGGTGCATCATCAAAACCAAACACCAACAAAGGTCTCTTTATACATACACCAGGGGTTCTGACATCTACCAAAATCATGGATTGCTGCTTATGTATGGCAGCAGTGAAATCTGTTTTTCCCTGCATAGTAGTTCGTTCATCATTCCATAAATGAAGATAAAATAATAAATAAGTAAACAATGCATCATTTCCATTGTTTTAAAGTCCCATATATGTCCATAGAACTCACCATGACTATCAAAAGTCTGCACCTGGGATCCATTGCTCCACTCGTCCACCACTTGTTTCCGTTGATGATATATGAATCCCCTTGTCTGTATCAAATTTCCACAATAAAGCTACAATGAGTGCAAGCTTCGATTTAAGAGATATCAACTCTCAAGCTTATCTACCATATATTATGATCCAATGCGAAACTGTTGTTTTGAAAACCATTTCAGTTCCCTAAGATGTGCACGCATGGCTGCATGCATACCCACGAATGTACGTGCACATCAGGGCCGCAACTATGGCTGGTCTTGGGTTGGGCGGGGATGAGTTAGGTTTGCATTTGGTACATGCAGGATTGTTGTACACCGATCTAAATTCGGGTCAGTGTAAGGTTGAGTCGTAACCTGATCCAACCTACCCAACCAAGCTCTGGTCTATTTCGAGTTATGGGTCATCTATGGTGGGGATCTTCATATTGATGGTCTGGATCAAGTTTAATTACAAAATCTCAAAGTCAGGTTGGGACGTGTTTGGGTGGGCGATAAGACAATGGGTGAGGTTTGGGTTCAGAATCGGTTTGGGTAAAGCTCTGGTTTACAACAGAGCTTTTTGGGTCAGGTTTTGGTTCATCCAACCTGAGCCAAGCTGACCCAAGTTGCATCCCTAATGCACATGCATCTCAGAGGACACACATATGATGTGTCCTTCTAAATGAGGCCACGTGTATTAATGACTTGATATGCACATTGACTCACTGCATGCACTACCTTTTGATTGCACACTCTATATTGGTTGCATCAGAAGATGCAACTTTTGGTTCTGTCATTGCAAATCCAGACCGGGTCTTTCCCTCAAGCAAAGGAATGAGCCATTCCTTTTGTTGCTCCTTAGTTCCATACCGCAATAATACCTGCATTAAAAGCAAGAAGCTATTGACTCTGCCAGCCCAACTATTTTGAATCAAACTCAATGCATGAATGATGGAAGAATAGTTTTTTGATGGAATCACAAAGAAAGTGATGGATGTCAGCAGCAATAAATAAAATGATCGAACCATGGTAATCTTTCAATGACTTAAAGAACAAATGCACCTGCGCAATGTAGGATATATTAACTGAGAGGTTTGCTAAACACACGTGGGTATAATGCAGCCAGTCTACATGCAACTACATGTGTCGACATAGCACATAGGTAGAAGATCCAGGGCATCCATCTGCTGGGTCCCATCGCGTAAATTCTCTGCTCTCAAAATCAGACTGGTCCATTTGTTATGCAGGCAATATTGTTAGATAGCAATGGACAGTTGGAAGCACTTGCCAAGTTTTTCAGCCATCCATTTGTTTCATAAGCTGTAGCCTACCTGATCGATGGACTGTCCTGATTTTTTGGACAAGGGAATAAACATGCTGGAACCCAACTGACGGACAATATGGGTCTTGCACATGTGTTCCACATCAGCACACGTGGTGGCATGTACATTGGCTGCCATATAGATGTGCATAGACTTGTTAAACCTCATTAACTGATTAAGAAAATGAAAAAAAGGATGATTGATTGACCCTGGTACTGTATTTCAAAACATTTACATTGATCCGATCATCTATTTAGATATTCTAGTAATTTATTTCACCCAATGCAGTGCATATGCATTTCCAGAAGACAAACGTACAAAAAAGGATCTGCATTCTCATAAAAAATACTGTCAGAAAGTATCTAATCGACTTTGGGAACATAGAATACTATTTTCCAGCATGGACCAGGAAAACATACTACAAAACCTTGCAATTATCCATCATAGACCTGACCTTAGAGTATCAAAATTCTCACAAGCTACGTCGATGTCTGACTCTGTAAGGGTCCTCACTCTTAATGTAACAAATAATGCTAGCTTATATTTGGGAACTATAACTTGTCAGAGAGGTTAACTTATTAGATAAGAGTTGGCTCTCTAAAACCATAATTAGCAACTTGAGATAAACAGGAAACAGTGTCTTTAGGGGGCGTTTGGCGCATGGTATTAGATGGGATTAGGTGGGATGGAATTGCATTTGCTCCCGTGCCAATTCCACTCCATGTTTGGGAAGAATGGAAAAGCTTGGAATTAGATTAGATGGAATTGCACTGGGTCTCGTGCCAATGCCACTCAATGTTAGCAAGTTGTGTAGGTCCCACCATGATGTGTGGGCTATATCCACACCGTCCACCCATTTTTCGAGATCATTTTAGAGCATGGGCCAAAAAATCAGGTGGATCTAAAGCTCAAGTGGACCCCACCATAGAAAGCAGCGGGGATTGAATACCCACCATTGAAAACTTATTTAGGGCCACATAAGTTTTGGATATGCCTCATTTTTAGGCCCATGCCATAAAATGAGGTTACAAAACAGATGATCAGTTTGGATATAAGACATGTTATTCTCAATAGTTTCAAATGATGGTGAGTATATCCATTCAATGTACCACCGTGTTACAAATATAGCATGGAATTAAGCTTATCCCATGGTACCAAGGGACAACCCCTGCCATATGTAATAATTACGTTTTTTTAATTCCATCCCACCTAATCCTTCCCAATACCATGCGCCAAACACCCCCTAGGGATTTTAGCATTCGTATTTAGATTAAATATGGATATAGGAGAATATGGAGAACAAAAGAGAGGAAGGTAGGGGGTGAGGCTATATGTACGACGTATAGTATCTGTTTTTATGAAGGATTTTTAAATACTTGTGCCGGGGAGTATTGCTCTAGCAACAGGAAAGTAATTCTCAAAAAGAGAGAGAGAGAGAGTCAGTGACACTCAATCGGTGACAGTGATGCTAACTGTACATGAGAGTACATATTGAAGATGTGCAAATTTAGGTAGATGTTTCTCTCGTTAGTGCTCACATCGGACCATAGCATTTTCTTGGAGTTGATGTGGGAGATTGGAACACGTAATACTTCTTCCTCAGTTCCTAATAAGTTTTCCACCAGATAGTTTGTAAGACAGCAACCTTACCTAAGTTCCATCATCATCCAAGATACAAGTCAAAGGATCTAAAAAAGGCACAGGGAAGGCCCAAAAGGACATGGATGGAGGCGGTAAGAAAAGACTCGATGACCTATGGTCTAACTGAAGTTATGGCGCTTGAAAGAGTGCAATGGCCTAACAGGATTCATGTAGCCGACCCCAGTTAGTTAGGATAAGGCTTAGATGATGATGATGAACTACGCCCAATATAGTTTGGTCATTGGGATATTCATATCAGCACAAGGTTCAATCCATTACAGCAAGTACTGGTGTAGATTGGAAAGAGAAATTTGATGTCAGAGGGACCGTCACAAGCTAGAGGGTTCAGTGGTTGTATGTAACTTGTAAGGTAATTATGAAAATTGAATCTAAGAATAAAGAATACTTTCTTTATCATTAGTAAATAAAAGATGGGCTTCATATTTGTTTAGAGTATAGAAGCTTTACAAGTTTCTTGAAATTAAAACTAGCATATACAGTGTAACCAAAAGTGGTCTAATTATACTTAAGTGGAAAAATTAATTATGAGTGCATAAAGTCAAATATATTAACAGTGGAAAAAAAGGAGACATCCATTAATCTCCTAGATGAGATTATTGAACACAACTGAAAGGACCACTCATGCTAAGGTTGTTTTGTGGTCTGGTTATTTTTGGAAGTGGGAGATCTAGCATTGAATGCAGCACACTGATTTTCTGATATGGTACACTACACTTAAATGGACATGTGGCACAATGCCCCAGACTTTTCATCAGGTGGGTCAATTGTGGATGGACCACTATCCATCACATTCACATGCACAGTTTGGAAGTCTGCTTGGTAAACCTTCTCATGTTCAGTGCTCACAGTTGCCGATATTCTTCCCTGCAGTATGCTTGCAGGTCACCAACTGGACAGTAAACGTCGACTCATAAGTGCTTTAAAAATAAAATAAAATAAAAATAACATAAAATTTATTGTGGCCAACCCACGGTGGAATTCACCGCGAATGGCTGGATCATGAACTGTTGTGCCATGTGCGCAGTTTGGGTTCAGTGCATCCTTGGCATTAAAAAAAGGTATGTAATGGCCGTAAAGACTGTTAGATAATGGTAACGGTGGGACCCTTACCCGGTTTGGAGCTGTAACTCCTGTTCTAAAAAAAAAAAGACCTGTAATCTCATACAGATCTGTAACGGTCCAATATAGAGGTGATACATTTTCTTTCTTTCAAAAAAATATAACTGTTACAGTATCATAACGGCCATAAGGCCAGCCATCATGGCGACCAGAACCATTATTGAATACCTTGAGTCAGATAAGGAAGTTGGCGAGTACTTCTCAGGTTTGGTGTCTCCTTTTGAGGCAATAAGAGAACCTTACTCCCACATGAAAAGCTCATACTATTTGTCTACCCTTAATGGTACGTACAATGAGAGTGATGAACATTTATGTTCGGGTACAAGGATTTATTTCCTTCGATCCTACCAGAAGATGCAAAAATTTTATATAAAATTAACACCAGCACATAAGAAAACTCTCATGAGATGTATTTGTAAATAAGAAAACCCAACAAAAATATCTGCAGGATGGGTGTTACATATGTGACGGGAAAATGTAAGAATACATCATGTTAGGATATATTGGCCTTGAATCAGGATATTCTTACCTAATGTTAAAAAGGAGAGGATATTCTTACCTCCATATTTCCAGTGTCGGGCGCACCACAGTTAAACACCTGCGGAGCCCAAACTGAGCGCCCCATAATCTCACAAAGATATCCATATTCAAGGTTTGAAAGACCTGCACCCAGTAAATTATTGTTCCCATTCCCATGAGAAGCATGGTCTGTCCTGTCAAAAAGTAGCTCTCTTGCTCTAGCAGCACTATCCAACTGCAAATTGAGCAATAACAGCACACATCATGTAGTTGATTTGCGGGAAAAAAAAAAAAGAAAAGAAAAAGAAAGAAAAGAAAAGGAAAGGAAAGGAAAAAAGAAAGAAAAGAATCCAGAAAATACCAGAAAGTATGAAGCATTTAGAGTATGTTTGGGCATTCCTAGTTCGTAAGGCACTACCTGCTAAATCATGGCTGAGCAAGGAGTCTCCAATACTAATCTCAACCACAATTTGGGGCTGAAAAAGCAGGAAAATGTGGTCCACTTAATGTGAGCTCCATTTTTGGGACCCCCAAACACCAAGCGTATTAAGTACAATTCCAAAGCACGCCATGATAATTTGGTGGTGCCCAGAAGTTACCTTACTTTCTGAGGAAAAATTTAAGCATCCCCTATCCTATTTCAAGTGACTAGTGAGATTCATAAAGGATGACTGTCGTCTAGAAGGAAATTGCTTACAGGTATCCACAAGTTCCATAATCCTTCCTTCTTTGCCATTTCTTTTAACTTTTCCTCCTCTGGATGAACTGTCCAACGCATGCTGGATTGTGCTAGTTTGTAGAACTCATTTTCCATGGGGTATATGTGATCTTCCATGAACTTCAACAGTCTATTTCTCAATCCAAGAACCTGTGGACTAGGAACAAATTTTCCACTTTCTTTTTTAAGGGCTTGACTTTCCCTCTCCTTTTCAAATTGTTTTGGATAGTCTCCTGCAATCAAATGACCTGAACAGATTAAATTGAAAATAATTATTCTTTTTTGACGATGATTCATATCAGAATGCAGATACATGACTGGCAAAATTAAGTACAAAAGAAATTATTGTAATGTCATGAGTCTAGTATTTTTATTTTCCAGTAGGCATCATAGCCATCAAATTTCAAACATGTTTCTTCAATTCAAAAGACTCAAATTGCATAAAACAGTACTTTGTTGATTTTCTATTCCGCAAGGATTTTCATTTAAGAGTTTGATGTTGCTGAACATTCTTTTATAGAAATAACTGCAATTTATTAAGAACAATAAGGCAATAGCTTTACTGAAGGGAAAAGAAGGAACCAATTAAGAGTGACTGATGCGCCACTCCTTTCCTGGAAAGGGAATCAGCTACCTCATTTGCATCGATCAATATGTGAGGGGGAGAAAAACAATTCTCAACTGAGGTGACAAGGCTTTGATCGCTGAAATAAAAATCTAGCTTCCAATGACCCATCTCCGTGGAAGATATATGATGGCATTGTGGCCCCTCCAATAATAGTGGCCCCCAAAAACTGGTTTGATACAATGAGAAGGCCCTCCCTGCATGTGACAGCCTCCACAACATTAGAACAACATTCTCCACAAGGTCCGGAAAATGTGATCAAAATGCTACCTCTATTCTGTCTAATTTTTTTCCATTCTGGATGGATCAAGATTTCCGATAGAGCACCCTCAAAGTTGAGTTTCAACCACCCAGCAGGAGGGGGCTTCTGCCTCTCTTCAGTTAGGATCTTCTTTGCCCAACCACTAATCGTGACCCTCCAGTCTTGAAAGAAGTCAGACATGGAGACTGCTCTGAACTCAGGTCTCATGAAAGCCCGATCAGTAACCATTGCCACAATTTCTTTTGATAGCTTCCACCATTGAAAATTGTTTTCAAAAGTCCTATTTGTTTCTTTCCACAAACCCAAAATAAATAAAGGTAAATGGCACTATTTTCCATAAGTTTTCCTGTGTCTGGGAAAGGCCTAGCTGACCAACCTCTAATCTAATCAATCAGGATCCACCAAGGTTCATTTAACTCCAAAAAAGCTCAAAGAAGTGATTCCACACTTTCTAGTCAAGCAACTATGGATGAAGAAATGATCAAAACTTTCTCTTTTTGAGGATTATGATAAAAACTTTCTTCATCTTCCCATCATAAGAAGCCAATTTTCATATATATTGGATTAAATCATAGGCAGTTTAGGAAAACCATAACCACTACATCATCAGGACTCAGTACCAAGTCTCCCCTCTGGTAGGGGAACTAATGAGCTGGATGCCCCAACATATGAAGCCAATCTTAAGAAAAGCATGATGCCATTTCTGCAATTTATCAAGAGTGAAGATCTTGTTAGCCATATAGCCATAGCATCTTTTTAGTCAAGACTCTAACCAGTACATCATCAGGACCTGAAACTGAGTATCCCCTCTTTAACAGGAACACACTAACCATCTCATGTAATGAGCTGGATGTCTCATCATAAGAAACAACACTAAGAAACGTTTAAATCTCCCTCAAGTTATCAAGAGTCAAGATCTTGTTAGCCTTAGCCATCCACAAGGAAGCCCTGCTTAGAGGAACAAAGTTCCCCCAAATTATTTGCATAGGAAGCACCATCATCACTCGAAAAAAGAAAAAGGAAAAAAAAAAAACACTAAAAAAAAGCCATGGTTGGGAAATTACTGTTCAGATTCCACTTATATATTGCATCCTCCTTGCTATCATCAACACACACCTTGTTCAACAATCTCTTGAAAATCTATCTAATTAATAAGTAAACCAGATTAAGTTCATGATTTCCCCCCTTTTCCCACACCTCTGTCCTCCCACAAGAAGTTTTGTTGGATGCGCTAGATCTTCTTAGCTGCAAACTATCGGTATCTTGAAAAGGGAGGGGAAGTAAACCACAAGATTTGCCAAGGCCAATTTAATTATGATAAAGAAAAAAGGCTCCTTTTACGAGCTGTCAACCTTTTTCTCCATCTTAACAATTGATCCTAGAAAGAAGATGCCCTAGGATTATCTGCTAAAAGGGAGCCCAAGATAGTAACTGATAACACAACCCTTTTGCAACCAATCCACATCACTACACAAAGAATATACAACCCCACCAAACCACTTTTGTTCACGTTTACCCTGGGATTGGAAACTGCCACAAAACATCTTAATGCATTTTGAAGAAATTTGATTTGGGTTAAGGAGGCTTCACATGTAATAATGAACGTCATCCACAAGTTGTAGGTGTGAGATAAACACTTCCGGATTTCCAACCGGGAAAGCCATAAGAAGATTAAGATCCAACACCTGACTAAAGGCTAGGAATTTCTGGTACAATGGAGAAGCAAAATGGGGATACATGATCACCTTGTCTCAACCTTCTCGAACTTTTGAAAAAGCTTGTTGGAGGGCTATTTACATGGATGGAGACGGTCGAAATACACACCTTAATCCACTCTATCCATTTGTTTTTTTTAAACCACCCCTGAGAACCAGCTGACTAACTCTTTCGGAGTTTAAGATTCATTACCCAGCTAAGCAAAAGGCCAGGACTTTCGACTACAATAGAGAAGCAGAATGGGGTACACAATCACCTTGTCTCAACTCTCTCAAACTATTGAAGAAGCTTGTTCGAGAGCGATTCACAGGAATGGAGAAAGACTCCGTTCAAATACACTCCTTAATCCACCTTATCCATTTGTTCTTGAAGTCCATTCTAGACAAGGCATAAGAGAGGCATCCTCAATGCACATGATCATATGCTATTTCCATATCAACTTTGCAAATAGCAACATCCTTGTCATGCTTGATTCTCTTGCATATATGTTCTTGTTATCCAGAAAAATACCATCCAGAATTTGCATTCTTTGATAAATGTTGCTTGTAACAGAGAAATGATGCAACTCATAACCCTCCTTAATATGGGGAGAGAGTTTTGGCTGAAAGCTCGTACACCCCACTTGCCAAGCTGATAGGTGAAAGTCATTTCTTTCAATATCTCTTTCAATTTTCTGGGTTAAGGTCATAGAGGCGGTAATTAAACTTGTACTGAGCCTCAATATCTCATGGAAATTCCGCATAAAACTCACAACAGCCTCTTGAATGACCTCCCAACAACCTTGAAAGAAAGCCATAGTAAACCATCCCACTCGGAGTCTTATCCATCTCCATCTGCCCCACCTCCTGCAAACTTATTCCTCTGAAGAATCTTTCTAGTCACTGTGTCATCTTGACAGGAAGCCACCTAAACAAATTGTAGTACTAGCCATGCTTATACTATGAGAAGATGAAAAGGAAGGCATAATTGACTATTGAGAGCAGTGAACTGTTGCAAATCAGAAATCAAGAGCTTTGTCCTAAGACCTGACTAGAATTTCGGGTACACAATGGGCAGAGGACACTTTTCAAGCTGAAGGCACAGTAGTAAATGATGCTAGGATTCTAGTTTAATTAATGGGTTAAGCTAACCTGTGCACTGGGCACTAATTTCCTTGTCACATGTGCTGCACTCAAATTCAAAACAGCAGAGAGGTCCATGATCTGGATTGCTATTTGAGTGCATCTCACTGTGGATGGAATGCAATAAAAATCTCACCAAGTAGACAATCTTAACGACACAATCCGTGATCTGAAATGGAAATAGGAAAAAATACCTGCAGCATTTAGCAAAAATGTTCAATTGGACAGGTAGAATCATCCAATCTATGCAGGCAGTGGTCCCATCCATAGTGGGATCCATCTGATGAACAACTAAGATCATGGATTTTTGCCACATGCCCCCAGTTTGAGACTTTGAGTGCAGTGCACTATATAAAGAAATTGGTGCACTGTTCTATGGTTAGAGTTCCTTGATAAATAATTGCTAACTCCATGGATAGACACAGCTGCAGTTTTGGGTAAACTTTCGTAAAATCAAATGACCCATGTAGATAAACAAGAGCTTGGTTTTTGCGTATAAAAATAGCTGGCACAATGCTATGACAATGATGATGATGGTGGTGGTGGTGATGTTGAATTGTTAAGCATTGACCTCGCTATGGATATGCTATGTGCCCCCTTAGGAATCCTTATCAAGGTCTAAAGTATCATCCAAAACTGAAAGTACAAACCAGTTTTGTGCAAAAATGATATGGCTGCATTGGCCAGATATAGGTTGATAGAAATCGGTTTTGGTCTTAACCAATGAAGTACACTGAACTGATTTTCAATCTTTGATCCTAATTAAAGAGTGCGAAACAATTCCATTTTCCAGCATACAAGGAAAATATGTTTTCCTGATTCTTTGTGGTACAGTAAATGATATGGCACAGGAAGAGATGGTGTCATTTTCCATTTTGAGCTTTCGACACAATTTCTTCTTCAGAATGATATCAGCAACTTCATTATTCACATATCCAATTTCTTTCAAAGCTCAGCAAAAAACATCTCAAACAAACAAACAAAAATGATGATCTCTTAAAAAATATTTATTGAAGTCACCGTTTCAATGTACCAAATGGAGGCAGGACAGGAAGTACAGATGTTCGATTGACAAGTGCCCATGTTCCATTTCGAAAATTTTCTTCTTCAGAATGATGTCAGGGACGTCATTATTCACATATCCAATTTGTTTCAAAGCTCAACAGAAACATCTCAAACAAACAAATATATAAATAAATATATATATATATATCCTCCGAAAAATATTTATTAAAATCACCGTCATCAATGTACCAAAAGGAGGCTGGAAGGAAGTACAGATGTTCGATTGATAAATGCCCATGTTCCATTTCGACACAATTTCTTCTTCAGAAAGATGTCAGGGACTTCATTATTCACATATGTAATTCTTTCAAAGCTCAACAAAACCATCTATTTTTTTTTATAATATTTAAAAATTATTTATTAAAATTCACCATCATTAACGTACTGAATGGAGGCTGGTCAGGAAGTACAGATGTTCGATTGATAAATGCCCATGCTGAGTCTATCAAGACATTAGCCATCTTCCCTGTGTGCTGGGAACCTTTACCCCCTGAAGCATTGCCCTGAATTTTGGTGCAATAGAAATTAATGTCTAGACTGCTTATAGTAGTAATCTTATACAAATATTTAAAAAAGGGGGGGCATGCACAAACTCTCCATTTCCTCACATGAACACCAATGAATGACATACCATAGTCCATCTGTCATACACCCCTGCAAAAATAGATGCCCCACGAAAAATGGAAAAAGCAACATAGAACTTCCAATCTGCTACAGGCCATGGCTTTTCCTACATTTCAATGGTTCCACAAAAAGACAAGTCACTATAGATGTTTAGCAGACCATTAACAAAAACAATAATTGTAAAGGAGCTTATCAAAAGGATAAGGAATAAACATCCAATCAGACCCATCAAAATAATGCTTACCGCAGCAGAGCAGTAGTCCGCCAGGTATTCTGCTAGTGAAGGGATCCCTTCAGGAATGCCACTAAATTCCAATCCGTCAGATGCTTGAGCATCAACTAACTTCACATCCACAATGTACGGCTGCCAGCAAATGAAACAGCGATCAACTTTGATCCATTACTTCTTGATCGTTAGCTCTAGTAGCAAGTAGATAAAATAACAAAATGGATTGAGTTCCATTTCAAGCACTGAAATGTGATTTCAGAAGAACAGAAGCAAACAGGCAGCTAATATTGAAAGGTTAAACAGTACCATGCAGCTGTATGCAACATCACACATTTGGTTTCCAAGAGTTGACAACTCCCAATCAAGAATACCAATCACTCGATCCTGCAACAAGAAAGAGTAGCATTTTAGTTTTTGACATTCACAACTCCACATCACTAGTATCTGTTTTGACATGTATTATTTTTGTGATGCATTTCCTTCTTTCCTTTTCTTTTCTTTTATTTGGTAGGTAAACTGGGTTCCAACCCTAGACCTCAATGTTGTAGAGTTCCTTCCAGTGAACAACTCGCTCAAACCATTGTGCATTTTATATAGTACAAGTCATTTGAAGGGGAGCTATTTTCTTCTGCAACTTTTACATCATCCAGAATAATCAGACTTCATGCGGTTCATTCTCACACTCCCAAGAATTTAAAAGCACCATTTGAAAGATAGTGCGTCCCACCAAGCAACTGGTGTGATTAAACATATGCAGCATTCCAGTCATCACCGATATTATTGATAATATCTATATTGCCAGGCTGGCGACACAGATACCACTGGAAATGCCGATTTTTCGCTAATGTATCAATACCATGTCGAATTGTAAAAAAATCACCACTCGCTTTATAGAATCTCCCTTACATCGATTGTATCAATGATATTATCGGTAATACATCTCGGGAAGGGGGAAAAGTGCATAAATATTGTGAAAATCAGAAAAAAAAACTCAGAAAATAGGATTTATTTATTATTATTATTATTATTTATTGGTATTTGGTTGGGGAGTGAATTTTGACCACTTCTCTTCATTTTTTGTGAATTCCTTCATTTTGGGGAAAAGTTTAGGAAGGGGGAAAACATGCGTAAATACTACGAAATTTATTTTTATTTTTTTTAAAAAAGGAAACTTTTTTTATGAAATTTTTTTTGGGGCTGTTGTTTTGTTTGTGGAGCCACCTCGGCACCTTTTTAAATGAAAGTTCCTGTCAAATAATAATTTTAAATAGGTTTATTTTATTTTAGTTTTTTTTTAAAAAAATTCTTTTGAGGATCTAGTTGGGTGGATTTCGTCCTCCTATTCAATTTCGTGAATCAAATTCTCCATTACGGGGAAAATCACGAAGGGAAAACATGCATAAATACTGTGAAATAAAAAGAAATGTAAATTTATTTTGAGTGGATTTTGACTGCTCTTCAATTTTTGGAATTTTTTTTTAATTATTTAAAATTTCAAAAATGCAAGAGAGAGAGAGAGAGAGAGAGAGAGAGAGAGAGAGAGAGAGAGAACTGTCTTAAAAAAATGACACTCTTTCAAAAAAATTAAAAAAAAAAACTTATTAATTTTTCTATTCATGGATGAACATTGATGAGTAATGAGTTGCATTTTTAATAAAAAGTTATTTCGGAATTTTAAAAATTATAAAAATAAATACATCTGTTTACTTTGCAATAATATTTAAGTTATTTCATAATTATGTATGCATGTGGATGGATGTATGATATATGTATGTATGGATTGGTGCACTAATGGATGGATGAGGATGTGTTATCGATGGATGGATGGATGGATGTATAATGCATGTATGGAAGTATCATGCATGAATGAATTGATAGGTGTTTATGAATGCATGCAAGTATATATGTATGTGTGCATGGATGGATGGATGATGGATGACGTATGTATATATTTATGGATAATTTTTTGTTACTATTGCACTGGTTTTTTTTTTTTTAAAAAAAAAAAAAAATATGACAGCACATGGTTTAAGCCCCTTTTAAATAGAAATTATGTATGATTCTTTTTTGCATTTTTATTCCTAAATATGTAAACACGTGTCTTTTAGCATCTCCTGAAGTTTCACTAAAAAATTCCACTTTTCTCCCCATGCTTACCCAATGTTTCCCTTGGTCAGCGATACATTTCCAGGTATCGGCAATATCAATACATGTTTCTGTATCCCCAGTTGACAATACATGTAACTATACCAATACTAAGAACAATGAACATAAGGTCTTTTCTTTTTTTTCTTTTTTTCTTTTTTGCTTTTTGTGAAGAGGCAAAATAGATGGAAGCATGGAGAGGTTGATCATGAACTTCTGAAATGCAGAAAAACTTCTCTCATTTAAACCCTGAAACTTATAAGCTAGTCTATTTTATAAAATAATGGATCATTTTGACCTTACACATTTAAGAAAATATCATCATCATCATAGCCATGTCCCAGATATTCGGGGTCGGATTTACAAATCCTGTTTCCAATTATTTGGCAAAAGATCAACCCTCCTCAAAGTGGGCTGGGAACTGGCAGGTGGATTTGAGAAAATATAAACATATGAAAAATAAAAAGGATGGGCACATCTTAATGTTGGAAAAAAAAAAAAAAAAGAACAAGAAAAAAATATTCTTTTGGATGATTAAACTAATTATTTACTGATGAGCTACATGCAGTTGCAATGGTTAAAAACGATATCTGAAGTACCATACCTCAAAGGGATGGAAAACAAGATTATCAAGCCGATAGTCACCATGAACAAGACCAGTTCCAGAAAGCCCTGGAGAATCTCCAAGAGGAACATGTTGCCTTAGCCAGTCAGCCAAATCTAGCATCCTTGGATTCCGCTCAGGCTTACCCTCACCAGTTGATGCTAGATATTGTTTTGCCCACCTCTCTACCTAACAGAGACAAGATTCACTATCAGTTTCTTTTAAAAAGCTTTGCCATCAGCAAATGTCCTCCATTCCTCATTCATAGGCATAAAATTCACCAATTCTCAAAGAATAGGACCTGATGAGTGTCAGGAAGAAAGAAACAATCAGTTTGTCTCAGCAGAAAAGATGACATGAGTAATATAAAGAACAGAATGCATCCGGACAGCTATGATACCAAGATACTTTAAAAAATGGTCTCCTTAATTGAGCTGTATCCTGGTACCATCACCAGCTGGAGACTCCTGATTGAACTGTTCGTCTCCAATGGACTGGGGGATATAGCTGTAATAGAAGAGTTGATACTAGTCCTCAAACCTTTGACCTTTGACCTTTGGCCTTTGCAGTCAACAATGCATGATGGCACCGCTAAGACAAAGTGAGAGGCAGTGTTCGAATCATCTCTGATAGTATCGAAATTATCTTTATCTCCAGCTCAGTGATACCGATAACACTGGTAGCGATACCGATAACGCTGGTAGTATCAGAAATTCCAGGTTTTAGCAATGTATCACCAACCTATCAATATCACTAATGTAATCGTCAATATTTTCAACTACGTAAATTCTAGGCGTCGCTTGTATTGCCAATGCATCAATATCGCCAATAATTTTTACTATGTAAATTCTAGGCAATACTTGTATCATAAGTGTATCGACAATATTTCAATAATATCGCCAACGTATTGATATCATAAAATAATAATAATAATAATAATAATTCATGGGCACATGGTTGTATGTAGTGTTCAATTTGTCATTGATAATATTGATAATATCTCGATATTATCGATATCGCAACATGCGAGATATTGAGACAACAATCTTTCATTTCCTTTCCAATTGTTGATGGTTTCTTGGTGAAATATCATGTGTTGTTGATATTTTGCAATATCGATAGATGTTTGGATGGAAAGTTGGATGGTTAAATAAGCCGGAGGGGATGGTTAGACTGATTTCTTACAACAGCACATGCTTTTAAGGCCCTATTAAATGGAAACTTGTTATGTATGCATTCTTTTTGTAATTTTTTTATTTATAAATATGCTAATATGTACATTTTAACATCTCCTGAAGTTTCGCTGAAAATTCCACTGTTTTTCCTATGTTTCCCCGCATTTTCGGTTATCGGCGATATTATCGGCAATATCGATATTGTTTCCATATCCCTAGCCAGCGAAACTTGTAGCGATACCAATACTTCGAACATTGGTGAGAGGTTGGTAAACCTCAATGAATTCTGAACTATTATTAAGTTCAATAAATGAACTCCCAGAACTGATTATCATAAACTGAAAATCTTCTAGAAATATCTATCAAAATTTGTGTGCCCCTTGATAATAATCAAACTATCATCATGTCAAAACTAAACAAATTTCTAGAGAGGGAAATAAATACTGATCTAACATGACAGCTGATCACCACACAAACAAAAGCATGTGACAGATAAAAGGACACATGCACAAGATAACATTTACGCTGACATAAAATGCTGATCTGTTAGTGATAGATGGCTGTACACAAGATATGCACAAGGTACTGGGCATGCTGAGTTATAGAGAACAGAAGATTCAAGTACATAAACACAGGTGAAGAGAGTTACACGCTAAGAGAAATATAATTCTGTTCATATCAATCAAACTATCATGTTATGTTGTATACTATTCCCATCAGAAACTTGTTAGTTATAAAGAATACCAAATATTATTATCAATTATGGCATTATTGACTAAAAGGGAATACTAGAGAAAAAGAAGAAAAGGAAAAGAAACATTAAAATATAACATAGGTTACTCAATGGGGTGTTGATTACCCACAACTAATGAAAGCTATCAACTCCATCCTTAGCCAAATTATGCACCAGCAGGCAATTTAATAAGAGCTTAACCCTGAAGGAACTGAGAAAATTTACTCACCTGCCTCTTGCAGTAGTTGCCGCGCCTCCCAAATTTCCCTAACCCAATTGAGTCCACATCAACGCTATGTAAAGACGCTAATGTTTTGGCAGTTGCATAATATATAGACTTCCTTTGGTTAGGATTCATTCCCTGCTCACGTAAACATGACAGGTACTGCTAAGATTAGGATGACACAAATTGAAGAAATGTGCAATCAGAATAATCGCATCTGCTATAAGCTAAAAGGATAACCACATCATCATCATAGCCTTCTCCCAGCTATTTGGGGCCAACTTTCACGAATGATTGGCAGAAATTCAGCAACTGGCTGGCTGCCTGATAATAGGATCCCTATTGATACCTTAAAACTATTGATGATGAAATCAAAGCTAAACCAAACATTAGGAAAATATGATCCCTATCACAACTTACTTAAAATTAAACTTTTCTCCTATCAGAGCAACATAACATTACCGCACGAGTGAAAGTACAAGCAACGTACATGATGCCCTTTTACAGTGAAAAATGATAACTAAGAAGCTCCTCAGCTTAAAGATCGCTACACCAAACTAGTCAAGTGAGACATCTTACTGGCAGCTCGGGATCTAAAAATATCCGTCCGTCCAAATACTCCATGATGTAAAATGCAGTTCCAATCACATTGACGTCGGTACACAGGCAAAAAACCTTAGGAACAGGAACCTGCGTATGAACGCCCAAGGCCTTGAGAACCTGTGATATCAAAATGTTCAAAACTCTTAGAAAAAAATGGCAGCTTCCAAGCTCAGTTTGACAAACAAAACAGGCTAAAAGGTAACTGAGAGAACAAAAATTCGATTACTGATGTGCATGCAGATTAAAAAATCATTTAGTAATTTACAGGCGAATACTGATCTTGTGAAGACATGCAAGATGCATTTGAATGCACAAGTGAACTGAATTGTGAACAATCAGTTTAATCAAGAGGATATGAAAAGAGTTTCAACACGAGGTCACAGGTTCGAGCATCCCTTATGGTGCGAGTGTGTGGGGCGTGAGTGCTTGTGTGTGTTTGAAAATTAAAAAAATAATAATAATTTTAAATTAAAAAAAAAAAAAAAAGAAAAAGAAAAAAAAGAGAGAGGATATGACAAGATTTAATGAGCCCTCATATTGCGATTACATTTCTTTAAAGTACAACTAGGAAGTAACACAATTTCAATTTGGAGCCCAGATCCTCATTATGGATGCTAAGGAAGGAAATTGCAATCTGATTATTGTTGTCATCAAGGAAATTTGGCCAGCCCAAGATAGTGCGACTGAAAATCCAGCAGCATATTCTTTTGGAATTTGCGAGAAGTTCGGCCAGTCTAAGGTGCTCTTGCTCGGGTGGTAGACTCTCGGGAGTTTCAACACCCGGTCAAGGGTTCGAGTATCCATAGGTGGTGAAAGCCCACTACGTCGTGAGTGTGTGGGGGTGTGTTATAAAAAATAAAAATAAATAAATAAATAAAAAGTTCGGCTAGCCGAAGTGTTAGTTGGCTAGCCCAAGCTTTGCCTAGGCCAACCAAAGGTTACGCAGTTTGTGCGCGGACTGCATAAATTTGAGACGGTTTCTGGACTATTCCAAGTCGGTGCGAAAGTAAGATTTCCTAATTTATAAATAGGAGTTCCTAGGGCCATTCTAAAATAGGTTAAGGCTTTCTAAAGGTATTCTAAGAGTTTCTAGAAGGGGTTCTAGGGTTTCAAAGGGTGTAGCAAGGGTGAGATTCGAGGTTGTTCGAATCGGTAAGTCCTTTCTCTTTGTAATTTATGCTTTCATAGTGGATTTTTGCCCCTTTGTGCCGTGGTTTTTTCTCGAAAGGGTTTTCCACGTTAAATCTTTGTGTTCTCTTGTGTTTGCTTGGTGCTATTAGATTGCTATCCTAGATCCATATCTGTGTGATTCCGCAGTGTAAATCCCAACAAGTGGTATCAAAGCAATCGTTGGGGCACAGATCTGAATCTAAGGGATAAGCAATAATGGTAAGCACTAGGTATGATATTGAGAAGTACTCAGGGAAAAATAACTTTTAGTTATGGAAGATCAAGATGATCAGTTCCTTAATCAAGCAAGGCGAAGATAGTGCTCTTGAGGAGTGAAAGTCTACTATGACTGATGATGATTGGAATACTTTTGATAAGAAAGCCCTATCCTCGATCCGTTTATGTCTCACAGATAAGGTTCTCTATAATGTCATGAGGGAGAAAACTGCAGCTAAGTTATGGGCGAAGTTAGAGGATGTCTACGCGAAAAAATCTTCTGAAAATCGCCTACACTTAAAGCGTCAGTGATATAACTTCAAAATAACAGAGGGTAGAGATTTGGAGGCTCACATCAGCAACTTTAATAAATTGGTTTGCAAATTGTTGGATATGGAAGAAGTGATGAAAGATGAAGAATAAGCATGTATGTTGTTGAATTCTCTTCCGGTGTTATATAAGTCATTTAAGGACACAATGTGCACCACAAATAAAACCCTGAGTGTCGATACCGTTATCTTAGCCCTTCAAGGAAAGACCATGAGAAAGCTTAACGACGACATGGGGACATCTTCTGATGCACTGTTTATGAGGGACAAAAATTCTTAACAAGGTACAAGATCTTCAAGTTCTAAATCCAAATCCAAGGGCAAGGGCAAAGGTAAGATAAAGTGCTGAAACTGTGGGATGAAAGGACATGTGAAGAAGGATTGTACAAATCCTAAATCTAAGAGAGAAGAATCTGAGGCTTCGTACAGGGAGGCCAACGCTGCCACGTCAGATGAATCGAGTGGATGTGATGGTGATGTTTTGTCTGTGTCTACGATCAGATATTTTTACGATGATCATAAGGACGAGTGGATGCTAGACACAGGGGCTTCTTTTCACATGACTCCTCATCGGAGTTGGTTCACTAGTTACAGAGAGTGCGATGGTAGACAGGTGTTTATGGGCAATGACATTGCCTGTAATGTTGTAATTGTTGATACGGTGCGCATCAAGATGTTTGATGGGACAGAGTGTACCCTGACTGATGTAAGGCACATTCCTGATTTGAAGAAGAATCTGATTTCTCTTGGTGTACTTGTGGCAATAGGCTACAAGTTCACAGGTATTAATGGTGCTTTTAAAGTATCTAAGGGGGTACGGGAAATCATGAAAGCGCAATGACTTGGTAATTGTTACAGGTTGATTGGGAGCACTTCAAAAGGTGGAGCTGCAGTGGCTGTAGTGGATTCCACCTCTGCACGTGTGGCATGCTGGGCATGGCCACATGAGCGGGCAGGGCATGAAGGTTGTGATGCGCAGACAGAGATACGGAGCAGGTGAAGCAATCACCTGTGAGAAAAATCATATAGCATGATCGCAAGATATCGGTGAGGTACATGGACAACTCCAATATCGCATATGCTCTCGCTGCAGATGAGGGGGATCTGTCTTCTATTCAGATGGCTCTAGGTGAGTCTGGTGCTGAGAAGTAGAAGGTGACTATGGACGATGTGATGGATTCGTTGTACCAGATCGACACATGGGAGTTGGTGGAGCTTCCAGTGGGCTAGATAGTGGTTGAATGCAGGTGAATCTTCAGGAGGATACAACATAAATACAGAACGAGGTTGGTAGTGAAGGGTTATGCTTGGAGAAAAGGGATTTGCTTCTCAGAGATATTCGTGCCGATGGTATAACAAGTGTCTATTAGATCCGTGATTGGCATTGGTTAGCCAATGCGATCTCGAGCTGGAAAGGATGGATATGGAGTCTGCACTTCTATATGGGAAATTGGAAAAACAGATTTACATGAAGCAACCAGAGCGGTTCGAAGTCAAAGGAGCTGAGAAAAAGAGTTTGCAGGAGGTCATGGTACGACTTGTCGCCGAGACAGTGGTATAAAATTTGATTCCTTCATGGTGAGTCAGGAATTGTATGTTGATGACATGTACATCGCCAATCATGACATGTCTGAAATCAATATACTAAAGACTTGGTTAAGTGGGACATTCAAGATGAAGGATCGGGGGGCTGCAAAGAAGGTTCTTGGCGATGATATTTATAGAGACTGGAAGAGAAGCAGGTTTTGGTAATCACATGTAGAATACCTTGTGTAGGTATTGATCAAGTATGTGATGGACCAGGCAAAGCCGGTGAGCGTTCCATATGCGTCTCTCCTCAAATATTCCTCAGGACATGTCCCAAAACAGATGAGGAAAAGCAGGATATGTCTCATGAGCCTTATTCGAATGCAGTTGGCAATGCATGCCATGGTCTGTATTAGACTAGTTATTTCATAGGCTATTGGTGTTGTGAGCAAATACCCCAGCAAGCAATATTGGGTGACAGTGAGATGGTAAGAAGACTACGTCTTATCTTTTGAAGAAGACAGGAACAAAGTTGGAAGGGTATGTGGATTCAGATTACGCAGGCAGTGTGGATTCCAGGAAGTCGACTTCAGATTACTCGTTTGTACTAGCAGGTGAAGCAATTAGTTGGATGTCCATGTTATTTGATAGGTGCAAGAGGAAGGAGGCGTAACATTGGAGAAGATTCACACCAGCGTGAATCCGGAAGATATGATCATCAAGGTCGTTCCAACAGAGAAGTTCAAGTTCTGTGCGACTTCTCTAAGCTTGGCGATGATGTAAAAGGAAGACGAAGTGTGCATCAGAAGCATTGATAGAGTTATGATGCAAGACATAGATAAGAGAATGGGTTAAGAAGCTACACGTTTGAAGATTGAAAACATAGTGGAGGTTGTTGTTGATAGATGTCTTAAATCTGTCAAAAAAGCTTAATGTCATCAAGGAAATTCGGCCAGCCCAAGATAGTTCGACTAAAAATCCATCAGCATATTCTTTTGAAATTTGCGGGAAGTTTGGCCAGCCTACGGTCAAGTTCGGCTAGCCGAAGTGTCGGTCGGCTAGCCCAAGCTCTGCTTAGGCCAGCTGAAAGTTACACAGTTTGTGCGCGGATTGCTTAAATTTGAAGCAGTTTCCGGATTATTTCAAGTCGGTGCAAAAGTAAGATTTCCTTATCTATAAATAGGAGTTCCTAGGGCCATTCTAAAACAGGTTAAGGCTTTCTAAAGGTATTCTAAGGGTTTCTAGAAGGGGTTCTAGGGTTTCAAAGGGTGTAGCAAGGGTGAGATTCGAGGTTGTTCGAATTGGGTAAGTCCTTTCTCTTTGTAATTTATGCTTTCATAGTGGATTTCTGTCGCTTTGTGCCGTGGTTTTTTCCCGAAAGGGTTTTCCACGTTAAATCTTTGTGTTCTCTTGTGTTTGCTTGTTGCTATTGGATTGTTATCCTAAATCCATATCTGTGTGATTCCGCAGTGCAAATCCCAACAATTATTTCCACATTATGAGAGCTAGTAATCACAATTCATTTTGATAGTGCATCCAAACATACCCTCAATTACACTTCTGACTGCAAAACTATTTTTCACCTATTGAACGAAAAATGTTGAAAAAATATTTTGATCACGTGATACCAAGTTTAGGGCCCATGAACAAAAATCAAGTTTTTGAGTATTGGTATCAGCTTCCAGGCTGATACATACAGCCTTTGTAATGGCTGGACTTCTTCCTTGGTCAGAAAAAAATCGCCAAAAGAAGAAAAAAAATCAATTAAAAGAAAGGGAGTAGACCAAATATGTAGTTATTTTTGGTTTTTGACATGTATTTGATGGTGTAACGGGCCATTCGTTGGTAAGATGTTGTTTGTCAGGCTACCTGTTTAAAGTAGAGTACCAACCAGTCGACTGACACTAAAATTCTAATTTGTAATGTTCTAACATCAATACATAGTAATTCCAGAAATGAATCATGATGACACAAACCACAATAACAACTCACAAGCATAATATATGATAAACAGATAAATTAAACGGCCCAAACTTTGTGAAATCTGTGGGTTTCATCCCATTAATGCTAATGATATATCTAATTTACATGAAACAAATTCCCTGAAGAAATCATAAGAAAAATAAAAAACTGGACAAGAAGTGCCAGCCTGATTTGGGTACTTGAATGAATGAAAAAGTGCCCAAAATTTGTGGAATCCTTGGGTTTCATCCCACTGGTGCATATCTCTATTTTATATGCACCATTTCCCTCAAGAAGCTTTAAGAAAGAATTAAAAATTTTGGATGAAAAGTGACAGCCAGAAAATGACCTAAAATTTGTTAAATCCGTGTGATTCACCCCACAATTTCTTTTTTTTATGCTAGATCAACAATTTCTCTCAACAAATTAGAGGGGAAAAAAAATCTGATGAATGGTAACATAGGTTACGATTCATCTCCCTAAGAGCCTTGATTTGTGAAAATCAAGTAAATAGGTCCCAATCGAACACAAATCAAGCATGATTTGGTTGATTGGGCCCAATTACATTTGAATTTAACAAAAAAAAAAAAGGAAAATGATTTTAAAAAATCTAAGGAAAAATGTGGTGGTTTAACGAATTTTCAATTTTCCCCAAAACGGGGTGAAAATGCTTCAAGCCTTCAATTCACAATCAAATCCTCACTTTCAAGATCTAAATAGGCAGCAAGGTGGTTGAATCTAACACCCAACAACTCACTTTTTATTTTTTATTTTTTTGTGTTGAGAAAAGAGGTGATAAGTGGAAAAGATGAGAAGAAATGGGGTCTTATCATGCTATTTATGAACAGTAATGGTGGCCATGATGGAAAGCCTCATGGTTGTTATGTCAGGGATGTAAAGGCCGTTATGGCCCTGTAATGGTTGAAATTCTTTTGAAGAAAAAAAGATTTTTTATTATTTATTATTATTATTATTTTTAAAAAAAAAAAAAAAAAAGGTATCGGCCCATAACTTCCATATGGCTGTTAGAGGCCAATTACAGACCATCTTTTTTTTTTCTTTTTTTTTCAAATTGGGTGTTACGGCCCTGTATCCTGTAACAGTTGCCACCATTACCATTATGCAACAGCTGTTGCAGTCAAACGTAACCGTTTTTTAATAGCATAGGTATTATAAGCATAATGTTGACACATTGTTACGCACTGAGCATAAAGATATCGATACACCAGATACAGGCTGTTACGGCCCTTTTTTTAACACCCACCGGTTCAACCCCCATAACATGTAATGGGAGTGACCTATATGGTTAGGTAACAGTGGATACAGCTGTAACATAATTGATTTTCCAAACCTTGCCAAAAATTGAGACGCAAACAGGGGAAGATATTTTCCAGTGTTCTCTGATTGGCCCTGTACAGTGTATCCCACAGAAAATAAATCCACATGGCCATTGCCCTTTCACTTGCTTCAGAGTAGGCCCCACTGCACAGGATCAATCAGCACCCAATCAGGACTCTTTTGATTGGGTGTTGTTGCCTGCAGAGTGATCCATCTGATGGAGGGCTGGTCATCTCATGCTTGGGGCAATCCCACTCGTTGGATGTGGAAGATGGTGGGCCCCACAACTTTGTGGTCCTTTGGGAGAAGCATACAAAGAGAAGCTCAAATTGGATTGATGTTGAAATACATATTCAGAGTCGCTGTCAGTTGGGCCAAGGTACATGTCAGTTTCAGGGGTATATCCGATACCATCCCAACACAAATTGGGAGGACGTGATTAACTTGCAGAATAGTGTTGCTACGAATTGGATCAGATGGAAACCTCCCCCAGGTGGTTTCTTCAAAACAAAATATCGACTGGAATGGTTTGATGTTAGTTTCATTTTCTAGCCCAATCGGAAGATGGGATTCCAATAACACAGCGGCTGTGACCTTACTTCAAGCAGTAAAAAAAAAAAAAAAAGTGAGTGCATTGAATTTAGTCCCAGCAATAGTATAGAGAGACTCCAAAAATGCGAACATGTGGAACAAGTCTGGAAACTGGCCGTGGAGAGAGTAGTAGACCTGGTGGACGAGATGGATTTGCAGAAACAAAATATCAAGTTTGCCCATGTCAAGAGAGAAGCTAATGAGATAGTGGATGAGGGGGTCAAATTAGGTGCTTATCAAGATGCATCCTAATTATTATTTTTTTGAAAGATAACGGTTCTATTTTAGATGAGAAAGGATTACAAAAGCAGGGAGAGTCAGCCCGCTGAGGTAGCAGGAGGACTACTTGCCTGAAAAAGAAAAATTACACCCCTTAAGAAAAACACCATTAGAGGCCCATTCTACTATCAGATAAATCACCCTCTTAAGAAGGGACTCCGCCGAGTTAGAGGTATCCCTGAAGCACCTCCCATTCCTTTCTTCCCATTCGGACCACCAGACAGCTAGAAGAGCCATTCTCCAAATCTCTTTTCTGTTGTTGCCTACTTCAGCACCTTGCCAGGCATTGAGCGGCCGATCAATAGATTCTGGAAAGGACCAATACAAGCCAAAAGGGACAGAATTGCTGACCAGATATGATTGACGAGCGGGCAATGAATGAACAGGTGGTCTACAGATTCTTCGTTTGCCGTACAGCACAGGCAGACATTTGAGATTGGCATACCCCTTTTTCTCAAGTTGTCAACTGTCAGGACCTTCTTCATACCAATCCGAAGGCCGCAATCTTTGGAGGAACTTTAGTTTTCCACAATCACTCTTTTAAGTTCTCAAAGTTGGTGGAGGATTCGCTGCCAATAGAAGAGTATAAGGACGTTACCGAAAACGTGTTGGATTTGTCTAGTTTCCATACTAGGGTGTCCTCGCTATTCTGATCTGGCTGGCAAATATTTACGCGGCTAAGGAGAGCCAAATATTCTTCAATCTCCCAGTCCTGGAGGTCTCTTCTGCACATAAGATTCCAAATGATTTCATCCCCCTCAACTGAATAACAGTCCGCAACTTTGATGGATCGCTAAGGACATGCATCCTAATTATTGACAGGAAATCAGAGTAAAGGTCCCTACTGACCAATGGCTGCCTGCTTGGCTAGTTTTATTGGTGTGTCATGTGTTTCTACTATCGAATCCAGTGATTTGTGTTTTATTGTTCAGGACTAGAGCTTTGCTCCTTTGGACTTTTTTGTTTTATTTTTTTTTTTTTCATTTTTATCAATAATATATCAAAATGTGTCCATCGATTTTATTTTTTTTCTTACACATAACTCCCTTCATGATTCCCATATAGACACTTTGAAAACAATACATTCACAGAAAAAATGCTAAATCACATACAAATCTCAAAGAGGATCAATGGAGATATATAGCATATAAGCATGGTGCCTGGACTGTTCAAAGTTCAACTGGTGGCCCAGCAACACGGATGGGCCACGCTAAAAATCAAACCTTTAAATTATCATTACCATTCAATTAGAGTTCTAAGGAGGAAAGGATGGTTCCAAAGCTCGCATTCAATGGGAAGCTATGATTGCCCAATACTCATGAGCTTTGTACCAATGTTTTAAAACTGGACAGGGGGTCAACTTGTTTTAAATTTAGTCTGGTCCAAACTGGTCAAACTACCAGTCAGACCTGGTCGACCAATGATGCCATGTCAATTGAGCTAGACTCCTACATCATGTTTGCACCATTTACAAAATATTAGTGATTTTACAACAACACACATGGCATAGTTGTAGAGCAATTCGGACCATCCGAATTGTTATGCACAACCCAAAAAAATTCACGAAGAAGATATCAACCAACTGATTCTTCTCTTTGAATTTGAACAACTGACTATTTTATTTTTAACCATGCATTTGAAGCCATTAATTGGATGGTTAGCATTTTTTTACCAGTGTGATTTAGAAATACGCTCAATCTACAATGGGGCCTATGAGTTGGATAGTATGGTTAGCAGTACATTAATGCCACATGTGAGGAGATGAGTCACTGCCATTTCTAAAATGGTGCCAGACAAACATACGAGTCTAGCCAATTTATGGTATCTCACGCAAGGTCCCTTCTTCTACATTCACTGTAGATGATACAGAAGAGCCAGAAAAATGGGAGTATCAGTCAGGACTGTTCATCTATCTGGACATTGCATATGTTAAATGATTAAATATACATGCAAATCAAGTGATCTATCCCCCTTGAAAAGTCGCCTTCAAAGCAATGGTAGTGAAAAAACTGTTAAAAATGGTCAATATTA
Source organism: Magnolia sinica (assembly GCF_029962835.1). NCBI lineage: Eukaryota > Viridiplantae > Streptophyta > Magnoliopsida > Magnoliales > Magnoliaceae > Magnolia > Magnolia sinica. The sequence continues at coordinate 12,629,421 of NC_080586.1, forward strand.
AATGACTTACAGAGAAGAAAAGTGACTTCCTGATCTTTAGATTGGTGCGATAATCGAAATATGGACCATCCATGATGAGTCTGATGCAGACATCAGTGGTGCACCCTTTAGAGTGTACCAAAGGAAGAGGCATCACCGACAGAGTACCGGAGCGGAGGAGTTGATGTGGATGGACGTTGGGTTCATCGAACCCATTTTCTAACGCGTTATGAGTGCAAGAGCAGCATAACCACAACCTGACTATAGATCTACGAGACGGATTTCACACCCTATCACACGGGTGTTTTAGTTTTAGGAGTTTTTGTTCTATTTTCTTGTTTCATGGGCTTTATTGCATTTTCTTTATTTTTTCATCTTTTTGTTATTTTTATTGCTTTCAGGGGTTTTAGTGCACTTTTTACTTTTTCCATAGTTTATATATACATTGTGAGAAACCTTATTTTCATTATTATTGAATGAATAGAAATTCGTATCTTTCTTCCTCTTTATTCAAGAGATTAGCGTTTCAGGATTGGCCCTTGGGTGTTGAGGATTTTACCCCAATTTCAGGTTTCCTTCTTTATAGATCTTCGGGGTGCAGGAAGAGGTAAAAATCATCCTCCTTTTCTTTTGACGACAAAAGGACCTGTACTTTCTTCATCTCGAACATTTCATTCTTCACCCCTTTCGTTTCTCTTTGGATACCCCATTTCTAGTTTGAACGGAAAAGAGGGATGATTAGTCAGTATAATCAGATCCAAACTTGATCGTGGATTGACTTATGCTAGATCTGGGATATCCTCATATCCCTAAGTCCTTCATTTTTACTATTTATGTGATTTTATGCTAAGGGGCACGATCTTGACAGAATGACCTCATCTTTGTGTTGAGATTTACCTAATCCCTTTGATTGGAAAGGGATAATTAATTGGTGTATTTATTTGAACATTCTTTAACCTGATTATACATGCATCTAGGGTTAGGTCATCACATGTCCCTACATCAAATTTGGTATTAGAAAAGGTTTAGCGTAGGTCAGTCTATTGTCAATCTGTCTTTGTAGTGAAAATTTTCTGTAGAAACCCTTTACCCAAAATTTTAAAAATCGTTTAGGTTTCAGGCGCTCCGCCCCGAACCTCGGGCAGGGGCGTGCCGCCCCGTGCACCCTTGGCGAGTTAACCATGCAGCTCGACCCGCGTGACTGGCTCTGCAAAGGGGACATATTTTATTGAGTTTAGTTAGCCCATTTTCCTAGGTTTTGTTGAGTCCCCATATAGATCTAGGCTATATAGGGTAGTTTTATTGCATTGGTTTCATCATTTTTATCCTTTCTCGCACATAGATATAGGACCATTCACTTGTCATTCCTGGTGTATGCCTACGCTCACTGGTCGTGGATTCGGTCTCCATTACACCATGGACTCCGATCAATTTGCCAAGGTTATGGAGGGCCTAACTAAGAGAATGGATCAACAATTTCGAACCTTGAGGGATGGTATCGCACAGTAGTTTGTGCATCAGGATGGTAAGTTCACGCGTCTAAAGGAGAGAGTTGTTCGTCCAGAGGCTGGAATTCCGACCGCCATTGTAGGTGGAGCCCAGGCGACCCCCAACACCGGGATTGTCGATCAATCCCAAGTTATGGGCCCTGATCCGCCTAGAGATGGTTTAGGGAAATGTGGAGCGTCGCCGTGAGCGATATAGAGAGGGGTCAGTTCTCTTTTGGATTGAGATGAAAGAGTCGTTGTGAGAGAAGTATGTTTCCCCTTCTTATAGGGAGAGGCTGTTGGATTAATGACACATTTTGCACCAAGGATCTATGACGGTAACAGAATACATCACCAAGTTCGATGAATATATGATGAGGTGCAATGTAAATGAGAACCCTGTTATGATTCTCTCCCGTTTCCGTATAGGCTTCAGGACTGAGCTTCAGCGGGAGCTCACGCTTCACGTGGTCACCAATTTGAAACATGCTTACCAGGTGGTGCAGGAACTGGAGCACTGTGTGCACAAATCCAATGTGAGGGGGATTGATTTTCGACCTACTATGCCTAGAGTAGCTCCGCAGGGTGCGAGACCCCAGGTCGGAATTCAACCCAGAGCTTAACTTGGTATTCAGACAGTCAATGGAAATCGAAGTAATAATATGACCGGACCAAGTACTAGGCCCATGATGCCAAGGCAGTGCTACCGCTGTGGTGGCATGCGTCACATCACTGCCAAGTGTTCAAATAAGTGTGGACGTATTGTCTTTGTTTCCGAACACCCCCACAGAAGAAGAAGTGGCAGATAAAGTTGATGGTGACCAGAATGATGAGGAGATCATTATCCCCTCCCTTAACCCGGTTAGTGATGCAGAGGACGATACCGTGGAGACTATCCCACTTGCAGTGGTGAGGTGTGCCTTAACCCAGATGAAGGAAAGAGAAGATTGGCGCAGAACCACCATTTCCACACTTACACCACGTGCGGAGAAAAGAGTTGCAAAGTGATCATAGACAGTGGGAGCTGTGAGAATATAGCTTCCCCAGTTACTTTGAGTCGCATGGGGTTGAAGCCAGTCCCTCACCCCAACCCATACAGAGTTTCTTAGGTGAATGCAACATCCCTCCCTGTGACCCAGCGATGCCTTGTTCCGATTGAGTTTGGACCATACAAGGATAAGTTGTAGTGTGATGTGGTCACGATGGACGTTGGTCATATCATCTTGGGAAGGCCATGGCTATATGACAAAGATGTCACAATATTCGGGAGTACGAATAATTGTGTATTTAAGCATGAAGGAAATAAGCTTGTCTTGAGCCCGCTCCTTCCCAAATCGTCAACAAGAGCGAAAGATGTTGCGTCCCTAGGCAGTCCTAAGAGTCAAAGGGCGCCTTAGTCGAAGTCTCTCCACATCATAGATGTTAAGGAGTTTAAGAGAGAGACCAAGGCGGGGACTATGGTGTACAGCCTACTGGCTAGGAAAAGTACACCTGAGGTTGCTATAGGGATAACCCAGGAGGCTTGTCCAGTTCTACAGGAGTTTCGGGATGTCTTCCTTGAGGACCTTCCAGACGAGCTTCCATCGATGCGAGACATTCAGCATATGATAGATCTCATCCCAGTGGCAACCCTACCAAACCTCCCTCACTACAAAATAAACCCCACCGAGCATGATGAGTTGAAGAGGCAAGTGGATGAATTGCTTTAAAAGGGATTCATTCGTGAGAGTCTGAGCCCGTGCGCCGTGCCCGCGCTTCTTATGCCCAAGAAAGATGGCACATGAGGCATGTACGTGGATAGTAGAGCCATAAACAACATCACCGTCAAGTATCGGTTTCCCATCCCGAGGCTTGATGACATGCTTGACATAATGGCCACCTCTACTATCTTTTCAAAAATTGACCTCAAGAGTACTTATCACCAAATTCGTGTTCTCCTGAGAGATGAATGGAAAACTGCCTTCAAGACGAAGGACGGGTTGTACGAGTGGCTAGTTATACCCTTTGGGTTAACCAATGCCCCAAGTACGTTTATGAGGGTGATGACCCAGGGGCTTCGACCCTTTATGGGCAAGTTTTTAGTTGTGTACTTCGATGATATCCTCATTTATAGTACGTCCCCTAGCCAGCACATTGAACACTTGAGGCAGGTCTGTAACACCTTACGCACAAAAAAGCTCTATGCGAACCTCAAGAAGTGTTCCTTCTTGACCTCCCATGTTATCTTCCTAGGGTTCGTGGTATTGTCAGAGGGTATGTCTGCAGACCTTGAGAAAGTCAAGACCATTGTCAATTGGCCTGAGCCGCGTATTATACACGACGTGCGAAGCTTTCACGGCTTAGCTGTGTTCTATCGGCGGTTCATTCGTAGATTTAGCTCAATTATGGCTCCCATCACAGATTGCATACGAAAAGGGGGGTTTCAATGGACTAAAGCCGCGGCACGGGCTTTTTCAGAAATTAAGAAGAAGATAACGGAACTGTCAGTCATGCGTCTACTTGACTATACCAAAGCATTTGAGGTAGTATGTGATGCGTCAGGAATTGCCATAGGCGGAGTGTTAAGCCAAGAGGAACATCCTGTGGCCTTTTTCAGTGAGAAGCTGAACGAGGCTAAACAACGCTACTCCACTTATGACAAGGAGTTCTATGCGGTTGTGCAATCATTGTGCCATTGTCGGCATTATTTATTACCGCAAGAATTCGTCTTGTTCTGTGATCATGAAGCCTTGAAATATTTGAGCTCTCAAAAGAAGTTGAGCCATAGGCATGCCAAGTGGGCACAATTTTTTCAAGAGTACACGTTTGTACTTAAGCACAAGGCCGGAAAAGAGAATAAGGTTGCTGACGTGCTTAGCCGTCGAATCATGACGTTGTAGTCTATGAGTATTGAAGTTACAGGCTTTGAGCAACTCAAGGGTGAGTACTCAAACTGTCTTGATTTTGGAATCATTAATGCATCATTGTCTAGTGACCCGCCCTCGAGGAGTGTCGATTTCGTCCTTACAGATGGATATCTTTTTAGAGGGGACAAGATCTGTATCTCATGCACATTCCTCCGTGATTTTCTAGTTTGGGAGCTGCATGCTGGAGGGATGGCAGGTCACTTTAGTCGAGATAAAACAGTTGCCCTTGTGTCTGATCATTTCTATTGGCTTAATCTCTAGCGAGATGTGGCTAAAATTGTAGGGCAGTGTCGAACATGTTAACTGGCGAAGCAAAAGAAGCAAATTATAGGTTTATATACTCATTTGACAGCTCCACATGCCCCATGGCAAGATGTCAGTATGGACTTCGTGCTTGGGCTTCCCAAGACTATTCATAAGCATGACTCCATACTCGTGGTTGTTGATCGATTTTCTAATATGGCCCATTTCCTACCCTGTTATAAGACCTCAGATGCCTCCCACGTTACTAAGTTATTCTTTCAAGAGGTTATGCGACTCCATGGAGTACCTAGATCCATCGTATTTGACAGAGATACTAGGTCCACTAGTTATTTTTGGAAAACTCTCTGGCATCTTTTGGGTACAAGGCTCCAGTTTTCTTCAGCATCTCATCCCCAGTCAGATGGTCAAACAGAGGTAGTGAACTGTAGCCTAGGGAATTTGTTAAGTTGTCGGGAATTTGTTAAGTTGTCTGGTCAGAGACTACCACAGGACCTGGGATATTGTTCTTCCCACAGCAGAGTTCACGTATAATTCTTCGGTGAACAGGTCCACAGGAATGAGCCCGTTTGAAATTATTTCAGGTCTTAGACTCCGAGCCCCCATAGATTTGATCCCCATGGCTACCCTACAATCTCCTTTAGAGTTAGGAGAGTTATTCGCCCAGCATATACATGCATTGCATAGTGAGATCAAAAGGAAGATTAATTTAAGTAATGAACATTATAAACTTTCTGCTAACACCCATAAGAGATTTAGAGAATTTCAACTTGGAGATGACGTCATGGTTCGTATTAGGTCTGATCGATTTCTACCTAGATCCGTGAAGAAGCTTCATGCCCGTAGCATAGGCCCACATAAAATTGTAAAAAGGTTGGGGTCTAATGCTTACATTGTTGATATCCTTGCTACCATGGGCATCGGTTCCACATTTAATATAGAAGATCTAGTTCCCTTTCACGAGCCATTACCTCTATCAACCGGTTCCCTTGTTTCTTCCCAGACCCCTCCTATATATGGACCTTGGCCACAGCCTGATTTTCCTGTACCCATCTTACCTTCTCTTCCACCTGCACCAAGAAGAGACTAGATAGAGGAAAATTTGGACTCCGAGGCGGTTTCCACTCGCTCCAGGGGTTTCTAGAAATTCCTAGTCAAATAGAGGAACAGGCCCATTACAGATAACTCTTGGATCACAGAGGCAGAGCTGCAGCGCATCGACTCCAATTTGCTCGAGAGATATAGGAGTTCACTTTCACTAGTGGCAAATTCTTCCAACCCGGGGAGAATTGATGCGGACATCAATGGTGCACCCTTTAGAGTGTACCAGAGTAGGAGGTGTCGTCGACAGAATACCGGAGCGAATGAGTTGATGTGGATGGACGTTGGGTCCATCGGACCCATTTTCTAACGCGCTATAAGTGCAAGAGCGACATGACTGCACCCTGACCATAGATCCATGAGTCGGATTTCACACCCTACCACGTGGGTGTTTTAGTTTTAGGCATTTTTGTTCTTTTTTTTTTGTTTCAAGAGCTTTATTGTACTTTCTTTATTTTTGCATCGTTTTTGTTATTTTTCTTGTTTTCAGGAGCTTTAGTGCACTTTTTACTTTTTCCATGGCTTATATATACGTTGTAAGAAACCCTGTTTTCATTATTATTGAATGAATAAATTTTGTATCTTTCTTCCTCTTTATTGAAGATATTAAGGTTTCAGGATTGGCCCTTGGGTGTTGAGGATTCTACCTCAATTTCAGGTTTCCTTCTTTCTAGATCTTCGAGGTGTAGGAAAAGGTAAGAATCATCCTCCTTTTCTTTTGACGATAAAAGGACCTGCACTTTCTTCATCTCGTACCCTTTATTCTTCATCCCTTTCGTTCCTCTCTGGATACCTGATTTCTAGTTTGAATGGAAAAGAGGGATGATTAGTCAGTATAATCAGATCCAAACTTGATCGTGGATTGACTTATGCTAAATCTGGGATATCCTCATATCCCTAAGTCCTCCATTTTTACTATTTATGTGATTTTATGCTAAAGGGCACGATCTTGACAGAATGACCCCATCTTTGTGTTGAGATTTACCTAATCCATTTGATTGGAAACAGTTAGTTAATTGGTGTATTTATTTGAACATTCTTTAACCTGATTATACATGCATCTAGGGTTAGGTCATCACATGTGCCTGCATCAGAGTCCCCTTAGATGGACTATCCCAATTGAAGTGTTGTCTGTAACAGCCCTAAATTTCGGTACACTCTAAAATCATAATTAATGGTTATAAATTTAATTTTTTGAATGCGAAAAAATAAGTCACTTGGTTGGTAGAAACACTATTAGTTGAGAGAGAAAACGAGGGATTGACTCATGCTGCCGAAGGATGTATCTGGAAAGGGCTTTCTCTTTAAAAGCATTTGGGATAGAACTCTCTCTTGTAGAAAACCCAAAAGAGAGAAAACCCTAGAGAGAGAGAGAGAGAGAGAGTTTTGGGAGTTTAGATATAGTAGGTCCCTAATTTTTGTTTTTTAATTTTTTTATTATATTACTTTTATTTTTACCCGATCTATGCGATGGATGGTGTGGATAGACCACATGGTCATTGCATTGGTCCATAGAGAAATCTTAGGAAGAGATTACTTGGAATCCAGGTTTGGGTTGCAGTCATTTCTTGTAGAAATCGGTATGGTCTTATTTAAGGGCCTTAAATTTGATTTATACGGAACATTTAATCCTGAGGGCCAAACGATACAATGTTCCTAATTTCTAGATCAATCTGACCATAGGTTGGATTCCATCAATCAAATCTAACTGTAGATATTATTTTACACCTTCAATTTTAAGATGATGATTGAAAGGATCGGATTTGATCCTCACCATGCATGCATAATCTGAGACAGATTTAACTTAATATTTAGAAAGTGTGGGTGGATCTAACCATTTGATGGGCCATCGTACATAACATGCTTAGATCTAAAAGTTAAGATCATGGATGGTTTGGATCTAAACAATCTATGGACCCATCCCTAATACGGGATTTTAGGAGTCAATGTATGGTTCAGATTTTTCCCCTATGATCAATGGATCATTTAAAACAAGAAAAATAAGGAAACACAAAGTTGTGAGATTCAGATCGTCCAGACTATGTCCAGCGGTGTCTGATCGATCGATTGAAGGTGGCCCAAAAGTATCCAACAACCAAAGTCTGAAATCCGAATAGATATCGACCGATCGACAGGGTAGTTCGATCGATCGAAGGGGATAAAAAGTGTACAGAGAGTTGAGTTGAAAATTCAAATTAATCTCTATCGATCGAAGTGGATTTCGATTGAACCTCAATCGATCGATGACAACGTCGATCGACCTTGATTAACCGACAGTTCGCTGGAAATTTTTATTTAAATTGGAAATTTGATATTTCAATTATAACATATGAAATGATCATAATCCTTAATTATCTTGAGACATTGGAATGGTCAGAGCACTTTAGTAAATCAAGTAGACCTCACATGGAAAGATAACTATCTACATATATTGTGGGTGAGATCTTAAGAGATTTCAAATCTTACGGTTGGATTCTCTGTGTGTGCGGCCTTGAGTTAGGATTTGATCTACCCAAGGTGAATTGATCGTAAAGGTCTAGATAAATGTAAACAATGAACTAATTGAGCTATGTAATTAGATAGTTGTCAATTGATGGAAAATGGGGTGACATCTCAAAATTCACATAACCAAGATTGAGGTGAGTGATCCCAACATGTTTCCTCTCTAAGTGTGGATGGTGGATGTTAATGAGAATCTAGATTAGAGATGGTACTATGCCTCTAATCAAACCAGAGGACTCACTGATTTAAGTACACTCCGTGTGCGAGTCATGTGCCGTAACTCAGGTCTAAGGGTGCACACTCTATATCCGCATTTTGGGGCATGACACTGTTCGTTCATTTCAATACTCAATTCATTTTTAAAAACATATACAACTCTGCAGTGACAAACACCAAGGCTGCATTTGGATACGCAAGCGAGTTGCATTGTGAGTATTCTTCTCCTTAGTCAAGAGGACATTGTGAAGAGAAAATCAACTATCCAAACGTCTCCCGTTCATAACGAGAAAGCAGCCCTTAAATTGCAGTTACATTCCGTCCAGCTCGGACCTGAAAATACCCAAATAGCAATTTGGAGCTCAGAAAGCTAACGAAGTAGCAATTCAGCCACTTTCACTTCCTCATACTAACAATTGCAATCCAATCGAATAATGCATCCAAACGCACCCTTATAGCACATAAATTGCAATCCCAACACTACATAGAAATTGCATCAAAATCCACTCCACCTGAAATTCCCTTTCGACGGCGTGCGCGGATTCTAACAACTTCCCGGAAGGCTTCTTCCTCAAGACGTAGCGGCTGACGGACGCGCCTTCGGAATCACCGACTTCGATTAGAAACGTTGGATTCGATTGCCCATGCCCGAACTGAATATATTATTATTTTTACATTATAAAAGAAGAGATATCTGGAATTACAAAACAAAAAAAAAGAAGGGAGGATTGAACTGAAGGAATCTGACCTGAGAGACTGTGAATTTGGAAGGAGAGGAAGGGAATCCTTCGACGTTTGCTCGTGCATAGCGGATCAGAGACCCCTCATCGAATTGGCGTGAGGGTTGTACGGATGACAGAAGATCGGATGTACGGATCGCCATGGAGAGAGAGAGAGAGAGAGAGAAGGTCCAACTGGTTATACGATATCTTCGGACGGCAAATATATTTGGGGAGTTGTGTGAGGGGACGCGGATTGGGGACTACCCCAGCCTGTCCCGAGCACGGTACAGGGCCCACCGTGATGTATGGGTTTATCCACACTGTCCATCATTTTTATATAATTCCGAAATTACGCAGATCCAACTCTCCAGTGGACAACACTTCAAGAAGCACTTGTGATCATGACACCCAAAGTTGAAACCTTTTTGGGGCCCACCGTGATATTTATTTGCCATCCAACCTGTTTATCAGGTCACGAAGACTTAGATGGAGGAAAACACAAATTTCAACTTAATCCAAAACTTCTGTGTACCCTGGGAAGTTTTCAAACGGTAGGAGTTTAATCCCCACTGCTTTTGTTTTCTCTTGTGTGGTGCAGATGAGCTTTGTATCATCCTCAAAATTTGTCTCATTCCTTCAAAATACATCAAAAAATGGATGGACGGTGTGGATATAATAAATACATCATGATGGGCCCACAAAACTTTGCCACGTAAGCACCTCCTATTGCCGTACCTCGCAGCTATTTTGGAGTACAGAGATTTGGCAGCTCAGCTCTAGGATTAATATTACGATGTGAATTCTTCTAGCCACGTCAACAAGCCAAACAGTACCTAACTCATATTAAACTGATTCGTAGACCATTGGATTCTTTCATTCTTAACCGTTTAATCAAATCTCCACCAATCTAATGGTTAGATAATCAAATAACCTTAGTTTTTGGTTCATGATATATCTAAAGGGACTCATGATTTGGACAGTTAAATATGCCACCAATGCAATTTTTAATAAATTTGGTAGTGCCTGCGTACCCTGCCAGATTGTTACACTTCTTCTCATGTACTTTATGAGGCACGGCACATGTTTGTACCATACACGTGTAGGAATATGCGTCTGATGATCCGGACCCGGCATCTCGTAGCCTCCGCCGTTGATATGCACATTAACCAAAGTTTCTTTGATAATATCATAGCCATCTAATAATTAACATTTCTCCCTCAATGTGAGCCGTTGATACATTTTGTCGTTAAGTGTAAAATTTTGCACTACCGATTCAACGGTTACGATCTTTTAACTGTGTCAATTTTTTGGACTATGGCCCAGGGCATGAGGAAGGAGCGGTTTAGATCTTGTACACGTATTCTAAGATGGCACCAACCTCGCAGAACCTCAAAGGCACGGGATACTTTCGTACGGTCCAAAGCGGATAAACTCAAGTGGATGTCTGGGGAGAGCGGCTTAGGTGCGCCACCGGCCTCACCCAAGATGGTACGGCCCTTACCATGAGCCCACCTTGATATATATATTTTATATCCATACCGGTTATCTGCTTTTATAAATCATTTTACAGCATGGAGTCAAACGTAAAGAAGATCTAAATCTCCGGTGGATAATACTATAGAAAACAGTGGTGATTGAATGCGCTACCATTAAAAAAGGCAAACGTAAGATTTCTTAAATTTTTTAATTACCATCCAATCCGTTGATAAAGTCACGTGAACCAGGACAAGGAATAAAAGGAATAAGAGCTTGATCCAAAACTTTTATAGCTTATTAATGGTTAATCATTACTGCATTTTGTGGTCCACCTTAAAATTGGATTTGCTTAATTTTTGGGCCACGTAGTAAAATAATCCTGAAAAAAAAAAAGAAAAAGATAGACGGCATGGATATAAAATAAATACATCAAGGTGGGCCCCATAGTAATGGTGCACCATCTTGGGTGACGCCCGGACCGTACCTAATTCGCTACCGGATCTTCGCCTCGAGAAGTGCGAAGCGGATTGCCTGGGTGTCCTATCCGATAGAGATGGACGCGGATAGCGTCTTACACGGAAGCGGATTGGCTGGTGTAACTCACACTAGATATATAGCTGCACTATTTACGTCAGTAGGTTCCGTGGGTGTGATCATGAGGTATATATTATATCCAAACCGTCCATACATTTGGCGACCTCATATTAAGGCTTGAGACAAAAAATAAGATAGATCTAACTATCAAGTGGACCACACTGCAAAAAGCAGTGGGGATTGAACGCTTACCATTGAAGCTCTTTTTAGGATCATAAAAGTTTTGGATCAACATAAAATTTGTTTTTCCTCTTCATTCAGGTCTTTGTGACCTTAAAAACAGATTGGATGGAAAATAAACATTATGGTGGGCCCTACGAATTGTTTAATGGTGAAAATCATTGTATGTGTTTCTATTTGTAGTGTGTTCCTTACGAATTGTTTAACCGTGAAAATCATTGTCTGTGTTTCTGGGGTGTCCCAGATGATTTTTCGATATGATTTATTTTTTGAATAATACTCTAAAATGATCTCTAAAAATAGATCAAAGGTGTAAATATAATAAATACATCACTGTAGGGCTATGTACCTTTGAAATCCTTCGAACCGTTGTACAACTCGGAGCTCGAGGAGGGTTCGTGCTCATCTTTGCCAGACACGCATCTACAGCAGCGGTATAGCTGGTGTGCGGTACACTAGCCAATCCGCTTCCGTCTTACCCCGCCTGGCTCTAGCCTCGAACAGGCGGTACCATACGTGTGATTTATCTGTTTATTCGGGCTGTCCCTCCCTTCCCTCCTGTTATCAAAGGAGGGGAGTGCTTGGCAATATGGAATTAGATGGTATTAAGTCGGATGGAATCCTTTTTTTTTTCTTCTACCAAATGCGTTTGTCAATAGATTGCCTATTAATGCCATGGGAATGACCTATTCACTAGAGTGTTTGGATAATGTATGATGTAGGGCTTAAATACATGTTTTGATTCAACTAGCATTTGGTTGTACATGAAAAACAACTACCAATCTCGAAAATCATGTTTGAAATTTTATAGTGAGAAGGTGGGGCCCACCTTGATATTTGTGAGTAATTCACTCCGTCCATCAATTTTGTGAGATCATTTTAAAACGTGCTACCAAAAATCAAACATATCCAAAACTCAAGTGGGTCGTACGAGAGGAAAGAGTGGGGAAAGAATACCGTCGAAACCTTCCTGAGCTCCACCTTGATGTTTATATATCATCCCAACCGTTTATAAGTTCATTCTTGCCGAGATGAACTGACAACAAAGAAAACTTTATCTTGATACAAAACTTCTGTGGCCATATGAAAGTTTTAATGGTGGTCACTCAACCCCCACTGTTTTCTTGTCTAACCCACTTGTGTTTTAAATCTACCTCATTTTTGGTCACTTATCTTAAAATGATCTCGTAAAACAGATGGATGGGATGGATTCCTCACAAATATCAAGGTGGGTCCCACCTCCATTCCCAGTGTAAGAACTTCCTAACTCATACTTTTAGAAGGAAATTCATGTAGTAAATCCTAATTGAATTGTGAAAAGCCCTTCCTAACCCTCCCTACTCCATGCACAGGATCACGTGATTGGAAACTTATGATGAATCAAACAAGATGATTTTTCAAACTAAGAGATTTAAAGTTTCATCCCACTTAATACCATCTAACTCCATGCACCAAACACCCCCTAAGTCTATAAAAATGGGGTAAATTTAAAGCTCAAATAGACCACACCAAATAATAAGTTTCAGATACATTAGATGCAGGGAGTCATCCGTGATGTGGCACACTTTTTAGTGTTTGATCTATTTCATTCTTATGCTCATGTCTTAAAATGATTCGAGAAAAGGTATAGATGGCGTGGATATATATATATATATATATATATATATATATATATATATATATATATATATATATATATATATATATATATATATATAAGGGAAAAGGTACTATATGCTCGACCTTACTGTAGCATTCTGTAAGGTCGAGCGCTGTCAGCGTGCTGGGTGTTGGATGTGGATTTTTGAAACCAATGGTTAAGATATGAGCGTGGATTGAAGGAAGAAAACCGATTTTCCCAGTTATTGAGAAGTTGAGAACATACACAACTGTTTAAAAAGGTGTTTTATCCTAGCCGTCCAGCCTTTTTCTTTCCATAAACTTCTTGTAACACCCCGGGTTTTCAGGGGCCATGTCGGAACTCGGCTCCCGAATTCCCAGGTGTCATGGGTGCCCTAATGAGCTTCAGATTTTAATTACATTTAGATGATCTCATAAACAATGGAGAGTTTAGCAAGGCATGAAGCATAAGTAAACCATAAAGCAGTATTAAGTGCTATTAAATACAAAAATATCTGAACTATAAATCCAAAATCATCTAAATAAGGAACTAGTCCCACTCATACATGACCCAAAGTGACTAGAGCCCTAGCCCATGCTCCGTGGTAGCCCGAACTCAAACTAGAAGGATCCGCCGATAGTCTGGGAGTAGGGAAGTTTTTCTTCTCTATCCATGCTCACCTCGCTCGGCTCGTCGAGCACCGCCTCACTTGCATCTAGAAAATGATCTGGTTGGTGTTTTAAAACACCGTCCCAGTGTGGGAGTGAGCAGCTAATTCAGTGGTTACTATTAACTTTAAGTTACAACAAACATCAATTATATATTGAATTTAATGAAAGACATACATTCACAAATCCCTAACTAGTCTTGTTAATGCATATGCGTGTATTATGATATAATGTATGCCCTCACAACAACACTCACTGGAGTGACTTCGTCTAACGATTGCGCACGACCTTAACCTGAGTTTTGAATGCGGCTGAAACTTGGTCTGAACCCTCATCCAAGTGGGACACACATAATGGATGGGCTGGATTTGCAAACCACATCTCGATGGGCCCAAAAAATGATTATGAATGTTTTAATGGTGTACGACCCCTCTCAACTTCTGTATGTGGTGTGGCCCACACAAGTCACGGATTGACTTGATTTTTGAGACATAGGCCCACGATGGAATGATGCATTTGACTGATGGGGTAGATTTTCGACACGCATCACGATGGGGCCCACACAACTCAACCTCATAGGACATTATCATGAGCTCGAGCGCATAGTATCTTTTCCCATATATATATATATATCTCGGTGGGGGAAATGTCCGTTAATGACTAAATCCGCGATCCATAGATATATCCCTGGAGACCGGAAAGCAAGCTTGAAAGGAGGCGTATTGCCTATTCATCAGGTTTCCCATATATAGTATTAGAATGTCAATCTAAAAATGAAACAGATTCAAAACTTAAGTGTGATGCACAACAGAGCAATAGGAGGATTGGACGTCCACCATTGAAACATTCATGAAACTAAATGTATTTTGAATCAGGCTAACATTTTTACATCACGGTGGGCCCTAGAGAGAGGTTTCAACTGGGGAGCGGATTGCTTGTGACCATGACAGGAGCTTTGTGGGGCCATAGAGATGTCTGTGACAAATTTACTCTGTACAGTTGCTATGAAAGACAATGGTACGACAGGATTCTAAAAACCAGGCAGATCCAAAACTCATGTGGGTCATATCACCCAAACAGTGGGGATTGAACCCCGGGCTGTGAGAGAAGTCTTGTAGCGGGATGATATTTGTTCCTACAGTTTACTTGAATAGTAATAATTCTATGAATGGTTTAGATGGCATTAAAACTCATGGTCAGCTTTAGGAAGATTTCAACGGTGGATGTTACTGTTCTCACTGTTTTGTTGGTGTGGCCCAACTGAGTTTTGAATCAGCCTGATTTTCAAAATCACATCCTTTTGTGATCTTTCAAAGCAAATGGACCGAGTGGATTTGTCATGGACATGTCTATGAACACCACACAGCTGGGGCACTGTGCTGAAGGATGGCCTCACACACAAACCTATATTCTGTAACCCATCCCAAACGTTCATGTGGTGTGGCCCATTGTGGCGCTAGCTGAGCCTTTTTTTTTCCCTTAGCACCTAATCGAGGATAGAAGCTGATGAGCAGAGTGGATTTTGCAATACGTGGGCCTGGTGTTTCACACGAACAGGTGTTGCAGAGCGCACGTGGGGGTGAGGTTGCTTCAAAACATCCCTACGTATTGCAAGAAGATACGCTGGTCTTTCTCAGCGATCCAAATCGTTTACGTGATGGAATCTCATTGCAGAGGAGATGTAGTGTAATAGGACACCTACTCACTCTTGCCATTGGATTTATGTCTTTTAAGGGCCCATTGTTGATGAGAGATAATTAAGAAAGCTTTCTTTAAAGGTTAGGAGCTGTTTCTTTTCCTAGAAATGCTTGTAAATATATATAAAAGGACATAAATGAGTAATTATTGTAAATGCTAGCTGTTTGATAAAAGCCATAAATTAATGATACTTTCGTTCTTGCAAAAGTCATTCGGAAAGGATCAGCGTTCATTCATAAGCCTTACTACGATGTCTGTAACATATCTACCATGCATCTATTTTACCAAACATTTTAGGACATGAGCTAAAAAAATGAGCTAAATCTTTAGCTCAAGTGGCCCACACTATAGGAAATCGTGGTTGTAAAAGGTTTTTAATGGTAGGCGTTCAATCCACTATTTCATGTGGCGTGTCCTCTTGATCTTTGGATCTACCTCAATTTTCTACAAAACCGATGGACAGCGCCTGGATAAGCCACATACATCACAATGAGCTCCAAATGATATTCACACATTTCTCAATTTTAACGTTAAAAAAAGGTAATTCAGTATGTGGCAATATAAAAAAGTGCGTGGCAATTACCATATATGGTAAGTAATTATTATACTCATGTACCAAAACTAGAAAATAAACTCAACAGGAAAAAAGCTAAATGATAAAGTATCAAAATTTTCTAACATGATAGATTTTAACTTTTGGATGTAAACCATCAAAGGTGAGGCTTGTCATTTAAGCTGTTTGGATCATTGAAAGATGAACCAAGATACAATAACCTCTCTTTGGGTAACCCCCACATTTTTTTTTTCTTGGCCCCAAACTCCATGGCCCACCGTTGGTTATAAGGATGAGAACAAAAAGATTGATTTTGATCATTCAGGCCGGGCCGGGCGGGCCGCACTAGGCCAGATGATGATGGGAGGCCCAGTTTGAGGGCCTACAAGTCAGCATGAGTCCGGCTCCAACTAGGTTGTGCTCACAGCCAAGGTTAGCCAGGTCCAGTAGCAACCTGGTGGGTCTGATCTGTTCAATTTTATATCTGATTGGTGGCCTTCAATCATACATTGGGATATCAGTCAACAGTTGAAATTCAGTGCTGTAAATGTGGAAGATTGACCGTTAGGATCCTTCTGCTGTCAACGCCACAGGCATTCGGTCCAATTCACTCTCCTGCCACATGTCTGTAAGGCAATCTCACCAAACATGCAAACTACAATATTGGGCCATGGATCAATCGCAGCATGAGTAACACTGGTGGGCCGCATCAGAAAACTGCACCAAATGAATAACCTGGCCATCCGGTGGCCCGAAAATGAAGGACGCTGATTACGTGAAGCACGGCTTATATATATATATATATGGGTTTCAAGTAATCCATCTCCATCTAAAATATACTCAAATCAGAGTGCAAGGAGCCTGAATTAAAATTTCTACATTCTATGACAACCAGTAGGGAATTTAGTTTTGGGTCTTTTACGTTCATTATTCTACACTCTAACAAATAGGAAAATCCTAAATGTCATGTTTCTAATTTCAAGGGTTTATCAGTTATAAAATTGAGTGGGGTACATAATCTACCGGTTACTCTAGATTTTAGAAAAAGTCTTTCTCTTATACTATTCTGTCACGCACTGAAATTCGAATAGAACACTAAAAGAAATCTCACCTTTAGTGATGTAAATTTTCACCGCTAAAGGCTAAATTTTCGCAGCTAAAAAGTTTTAGCGACGAAAATTTTCGTCGCTAAAAGTCCGAGGCTAACGGTGAAATGGAACCTTTTTAGAGACGAAAATTTTCGTCGCAAAAAAACTTATACAAAACTTTTAACGACGAATATTTTTGTCACTAAAAAGTGAATGTTAAGCTTTTAGCTACGAAAATTTCGTCGCTAAAAATATTTTGCAAAGCTTTTAGCTACGAAACTTTTCATTGCTAAAAATATTTTGCAAAACTTCTAACTACGAAAATGGAAAATGTTCGTCGCAAAAGCTACGAAAATGGAAAATGTTCGTCGCAAAAGCTACAAAAATGTTCGTCGCTAAAAATATTTTGCATAACTTTTAGCTAGGAAAATTTTCGTCACTAAAAATATTTTACAAAACTTTTAGTTGCGAAAATTTTCGTCGCTAAAAGTCTCTTTCAAAAAAGAAAAAAATTCCAGCACAAAATTCCGCACAAAATTCCTGATATACACCTGTTACAATATATTCATCATATTCATCCTGATATACAACTGTTATATAATATATTTCATCATATTCACATTCACGTCCATCTAAACCCAAACAAGTAAATCTATCCAAACATAAACTACATTCATCCAAAAATAAACAATCGTATCCACATCACATTCATTTACGTATAAATACATATAAGCTTAACATCATAAACAAAAATACCCTAAACCTAAACCTTAACCTAAACCTAAAACCTATAACCTAAACCTAAAACTTAAACCTTAACCTAAACCTAACCTATAACCTATAAGTTTATGTTTAGGAAATCGGGTTCGGGTTCGTGATCGAGTTTAGGTTTGAGTTTTCAAGTTTAGGTTTAGGTTTAGGTTAGGGAGTTGAGATTAGGATTAGGTGTAGGTTTAGGTTTAGGGATTTGAGAATATGTTAAGGTTTAGGCTTAGGAAATCGGATTTGGGTTATAGGTTTAGGTTAGGTTATAAGTTAAGGTTTAGGAAATTGAGTTTAGGTTATAGGTTTAGGTTATAAGTTAAGGTTATAGGTTAAGGTTTATGTTATAGGTTAAGTTTTAAGTTTAGGTTAAGGTTATATAGGTTTAGGTTTAGGTTATAGGTTTTGAGATTTGAGAATAGGTTTAGGTTAAGGTTATAAGTTTAGGTTTAAGAAATCGGGTTCAGGTTCGGGATCGGGTTTAGGTTTGGGTTTTCAAGTTTAGGTTAAGGTTAGGGAGTTGAGATTAGGATTAGGTGTAGGTTTAGGTTTAGGGATTTGAGAATACATTAAGGTTTAGGTTTAGAAAATCGGGTTCGGGTTATAAGTTTAGGTTTAGGTTAGGTTATAGGTTAAGGTTTAGGAAATTAAGTTTAGGTTATAGGTTAAGGTTTAAGTTTAGGTTAAGGATTAGGTTTACGTTATAGGTTTTGGGATTTGAGAATAGGTTTAGATCAAGGTTATAAGTTTAGGTTTAGGAAATCGGGTTCGGGTTCGGGATTGGGTTTAGGTTTGGGTTTTCAAGTTTAGGTTTAAGTTTAGGTTAGGGAATTGAGATTAGGATTAGGTGTAGGTTTAAGTTTAGGGATTTGAGAATACGTTAAGGTTTAGGTTTAGGTTATAGGTTAATTTTTAGGTTTGGTTAAGGTTATATAGGTTTAGGTTTAGGTTATAGGTTTTGGGATTTGAGAATAGGTTCAAGTTAAGGTTTTAAGTTTAGGTTCAGGAAATCGGGTTCGGGTTCGGGATCGGGTTTAGGTTTGGGTTTTCAAGTTTAGGTTTAAGTTTAGATTGGGAGTTGAGATTAGGATTAAGTGTATGTTTAGGTTTAGGAATTTGAGAAAACATTAAGGTTTAGGTTTAGGAAATCGGGTTCGGGTTATAGGTTTAGGTTTAGGTTAGGTTATAGGTCAAGGTTTAGAAAATTGAGTTTAGGTTATAGGTTAAGGTTTAGGTTTAGGTTTAGGTTTAAGTTATAGGTTTTGGGATTTGAGAATAGGTTTAGGTTAAGGTTATAAGTTTAGGTTTAGGAAATCGGGTTCGGGTTCGGGATTAGGTTTAGGTTTGGGTTTTCAAGTTTATGTTTAGGTTTAGGTTAGGGAGTAGAGATTAGGATTAGGTGTAGCTTTAGATTTAGGGATTTGAGAATATGTTAAGATTTAGGTTTAGGAAATCAGGTTCGAGTTATAGGTTTAGGTTTAGGTTAGGTTATAGGTTAAGGTTTAGGAAATTGAGTTTAGGTTATAGGTTTAGGTTATAAGTTAAGGTTATAGGTTAAGGTGTAGGTTATAGGCTAAGTTTTAAGTTTAGGTTAAGGTTATATAGGTTTAAGTTTAGGTTATAGGTTTTGAGATTTGAGAATAGGTTTACGTTAAGGTTATAAGTTTAGGTTTAGGAAATCGGGTTCGGGTTCAGGATCGGGTATAGGTTTGGGTTTTCAAGTTTAGGTTTAGGTTTATGTTAGGGAGTTGAGATTAGAATTAGGTGTAGGTTTAAGTTTAGGAATTTGAGAATACATTAAGGTTTAGGTTTAGGAAATCGGATTCGGGTTATAGGTTTAGGTTTAGGTTAAGGTTTAGGAAATTGAGTTTAGGTTATAGGTTATAGGTTATAGGTTAAGGTTTAGGTTTAGGTTTAGGTTATAGGTTTTGAGATTTGAGAATAGATTTAGGTTAAGGTTATAAGTTTACGTTTAGGAAATTGGGTTCGGGTTAGGTTTCGGGATTGGGTTTAGGTTTGGGTTTTCAAGTTTAGGTTTAGGTTTAGGTTAGGGAATTGAGATTAGGATTAGGTGTAGGTTTAGGTTTAGGGATTTGAGAATATGTTAAGGTTTAGGTTTAAGAAATCAGGTTTGAGTTATAAGTTTAGGTTTAGGTTAGGTTAGAGGTTAAGATTTAGGAAATTGAGTTTAAGTTATAGGTTTAGGTTATAAGTTAAGGTTATAGGTTAAGGTTTAGGTTATAGGTTAAGTTTTAAGTTCAGGTTAAGGTTATATAGGTTTAGGTTTAGGTTATAGGTTTTGAGATTTGAGAATAGGTTTAGGTTAAGTTATAACTTTAGGTTTAGGAAATCGGGTTCGAATTCGGGATCGGGTTTAGGTTTGGGTTTTCAAGTTTAGGTTTAGGTTTTGGTTAGGGAGTTGAGATTAGGATTAGGTGTAGGTTTAAGTTTAGGGATTTGAGAAAACGTTAAGGTTTAGGTTTAGGAAATCAGGTTCGAGTTATAGGTTTAGGTTTAGGTTAAGTTATAGGTTAAGGTTTAGGAAATTGAGTTTAAGTTATAGGTTTAGGTTATAAGTTAAGGTTATAGGTTAAGGTTTAGGTTATAAGTTAAGTTTTAAGTTTAGGTTAAGGTTATATAGGTTTAGGTTTAGGTTATAGGTTTTGAGATTTGAGAATAGGTTTAGGTTAAGGTTATAACTTTAGGTTTAGGAAATCGAGTTCGGGTTCGGGATCGGGTTTAGGTTTGGGTTTTCAAGTTTAGGTTTAGGTTTAGGTTAGGGAGTTGAGATTAGGATTAGGTGTAGGTCTAGATTTAGGGATTTGAGAAAACGTTAAGGTTTAGGTTTAGGAAATCGGGTTCGGGTTATAGGTTTAGGTTTAGGTTAGGTTAAGGTTTAGGAAATTGAGTTTAAGTTATAGGTTTAGGTTTAGGTTTAGGTTATAGGTTTTGGGATTTGAGAATAGGTTTAGGTTAAGGTTATGAGTTTAGGTTTAGGAAATCGGGTTTGGGTTCGAGATTGGTTTTAGATTTGGGTTTTCAAGTTTAGGTTTAGGTTTAGGTTAGGGAGTTGAGATTAGGACTAGGTGAAGTTTTAGGTTTTGGGATTTGAGAATATGTTAAGGTTTAGGCTTAGAAAATCAAGTTCGAGTTATAGGCTTAGATTTAGGTTAGGTTATAGGTTATAGGTTAAGGAAATTGAGTTTAAGTTATAGGTTTAAGTTATAAGTTAAGGTTATAGGTTAAGGCTTAGGTTATAGGTTAAGTTTTAAGTTTAGGTTAAGGTTATATAGGTTTAGGTTATAGGTTTTGAGATTTGAGAATAGGTTTAGGTCAAGGTTATAAGTTTAGGTTTAGGAAATCGGGTTCGGATTCGGGATCGGGTTTAGGTTTGAGTTTTCAAGTTTAGGTTTAGGTTTAGGTTAGGAAGTTGAGATTAGGATTAGGTGTAGGTTTATGTTTAGGAATTTGAGAAAACGTTAAGGTTTAGGTTTAGGAAATTGGGTTCGGGTTATAAGTTTAGGTTTAGGTTAGGTTATAGGTTAAGGTTTAGGAAATTGAGTTTAGGTTATAGTTTTAGGTTCATGGTTAAGGTTTAAGTTTAGGTTAAGGTTTAGGTTTAGGTTATAGGTTATAGGTTTTGGAATTTGAGAATAGGTTTAGGTTAAGGTTATAACTTTAGGTTTAGGAAATCAGTTTCGGGTTCGGGATTGGGTTTAAGTTTGGGTTTTCAAGTTTAAGTTTAAGTTTAGGTTTAGGTTAGGGAGTTGAGATTAGGATTAGGTGTAGGTTTGGGTTTAGGGATTTGAGAATACGTTAAGATTTAGGTTTAGGAAATCGTGTTCGGGTTCAAGATCGGGTTTACGTTTGGGTTTTAGGTTTAGGTTTAGGCTATAGGTTATAAGTGTAGGTTTAGGTTTAGGTTTAGGTTATAGGTTTAGGTTTAGGTTATAGGTTTTGGGATTTGAGAATCGGTTTAGGTTGTAAGAATAGGTTTAGGTTATAAGTATAGGTTTAGGTTTAGGTTTTTATGTTTAGGTTAAGGTTCTAGGTTTAGGTTTTAGGTTAGGTTATAGGTTAAGGTTTAGGGAATTGAGTTTAGGTTATAGGTTTAGGTTCAGGGATTTGAGAATAAGTTAAGGTTTAGGTTTAGGAAATCGGGTTTGGGTTCGAGATCGGGTTTACGTTTGGGTTTTAGGTTTATGTTTAGGTTATAGGTTATAAGTGTAGGTTTAGGTTTAGGTTTTAGGTTTAGGTTTTAGGTTATAACGTTAGGTTATAAGTTTAGGTTTAGGTTAAGGTTTAGGTTTATAGGTTTTGGGATCTGAGAATAGGTTTAGGTTAGGGTGTAGGTTAAAGTTTAGGAAATTGAGTTTAGGTTATAGGTTTAGGTAATAAGTTATAGGTTTTTGGTTAAGGTTTAGGTTATAATTATAGGTTTTGGGATTTGAGAATAGGTTTAGGTTAGGTTATAGGTTAAGGTTTAGGGAATTGAGTTTAGGTCATAGGTTCAGGTTATAGGTTATAGGTTTAGGTTAAGGTTTAGGCTTTAAGTTATAGGTTTTGGGATTTGGGAATAGGTTTAGGTTAGGGCGTAGGTTAAGGTTTAGGGAATTGAGTTTAGGTTATAGGTTATAGGATTTTGGTTAAAGTTTAGGTTATAGTTATATGTTTTGGGATTTGAGAATAGGTTTAGGTTATAAATATAGGTTTAGGTTAGGTTGTAGGTTAGAATTTAGGGAATTGAGTTTAGGTTATAGGTTTAGGTTATAGGTTATAAGTTTAGGTTAAGGTTTAGGTTGTAATTATAGGTTTTGGGATTTGAGAATAGGTTTAAGTTATAGGTTAAGGGTGTGGTCCCTGCAAATACAAATATAAACACGGCCTGCTCCAATTGGCTAGACCCTTCCAATGTTGTCCATAGGAAATGGACAGCTTCATCATGGTTATAACAGTGGCTCTCATATTTCAGGGACCCCCGCTCAACATCCGGATAGCTCCGACGCACATCCAGGTCTACTCCATCAATTTCGAGTAAATACATAAACATGGCCTGTCCAAATGGCCAGGCCACTCCAATGCTGTTTATAAGAAATGGACAGCTTCATCATGGTCATAACAGCGGTTCCCACTTTCCAGGGACCCCCACTCAACATCCGGATAGCTCCGATGCACATCCGGGTTTGCTCCATCAATTTCGAGCAAATACAAATATAAACACGGCCTGTCCAAATGGCCAGGCCACTCCAATACTGTCCATAGGAAATAGACAGCTTCATCATGGTCATAACAGCAGTTCCCACCTTCCAAGGAACCCCGCTCAACATCCGGATAGCTCCAACGTACATCCGGGTCTGCTCATTTAAATAAAATGGATTATCAAGATCATTTAAATAAAATCAGGTCCAATCAACAATCTGACCTGGAGGATTTTGTTAACATTGTTGACGGCATCTCGAATCTTGTTTTAGGGCCTAGAAATTCAAAATTAGATACAAGAATTAGAAAAACCAAAGAAATTTAAGAAAGATAGTCAAAGTCCATGTGAATGAGCATAAGTATGCACCTACATATGAATTTTGAAAAGCTATTACATACCACAAAAAAAAAAAAAAATAATAATAATAATAATAAATAAATAATCCTTGCATTTGGATATTCAACAAAATGGGTTAGAATGAATTCATTTGCCTAATTCATGGAAACCTTGCGTTTGGATATTCAACAAAATTGAATTGTAATAATTCAATTCAGTTCAATAAACTCAGATTTCTGAGAAGGATTTAATGGTTTTAAATCCATGGTTTTTTGGAAAAGGTCCATTTCCTGGACGTCAAATTCAACGGGGAAAGTAAGCTGGTTAATATTACTTTTCACAGTGCAAAATTTCAGTTGTCTCTTCTTTACCTTCCATTTTCTTTTTAACAAGAAAATTCATATTTACTAATATTCCTATTTTTCTATTTTTCAAAAGAATGAGTTCGGACTCTAAAAGCATCGGCTCCAGCACTCGTACTTTCAGCCCAAACCCTAACCAAGGACTCGAAAATTACCAGGTACTCATAAACATTCATAGCAAGCATTTTTTGTCTATGTGCATGACGACCATACTGTTAAGATCAATCCTCTTATTTTCATTTACAGAAACTAGTGGATGACAAATTATGTGTAACATATAGAGATGGTTCAGCCACTTGTGCAATTAGGGAAGGTTCAAAAGGACATACAAATTTGAAAGTTGGTCAAATCATAAACAGACATATTATGGACGGAGACATTGCTTTCATGAGTAGGCTACCTAGTACTCATAAAAATTCATTGCAAGCATTTTCTGTCTATGTGCATGACGACCATACTGTTAAGATTAATCCTCATATCTTCATTTACAGAAACTAGTGGATGACAAATTATGTGTAACATACAGAGCTGGTTCAACCACTTATGCAATTAGGGAAGGTTCAAAAGGGCCAGATTTCCACATCAAGCATCAGTTGCATACATATGATACAGAAGGACAAAAGTATCACCTTCAAAATTGGAAACCATATCAGGTAGGAGAGCTAAAATGGTTGGTTATGATTTTGGAATTCTAGATCATATTATGTAGAAGTAGGACTATCGAAGGACTGCATGAGGCAAAGTAAAATCAAAACTTTGAATAGGTCCAGCCTGAATAGTTCAAAATCAAGGCAGAAGCTGACTCTTGAAATCCATATCTGATTAGTTTAACATCATAAATAAAATACAAAAAATTATTCAAAAGTTGATTGGACAGTCCATTTTGTCCAACATAACTTGATATTTTGTTGGCTCTATTTTTTGTTTTCTTGAAAAAGAATGCTCCAAATGACAGATGAATCATGTTTAGAGCCCAGTGTAGATAATGTATAGCAAAGCACCCTCAATCCCTTGATCCAAAAGCCATGGTTTGAAGGTATTGGCTAAATCTTTGACCCTGCACATACGTTGTATCTGAAAATGATCCACCACACTCAAAGCCACAATTTTAATGAACCTGCATAGCTCATGATCATACTACATCCAAATCACGTGCTGTAGATTGACTTTGGTCAGCTAATGTAGATCTTTTCTAACAAATCACCTCAATCCATTGAGTCAAAATCCATCTATCTATAATCTTAGTACAAAGACTATAGAAGCTAACTATCCTTTATTAGGATTAATCTAGGAGCAATTCTAAACTTGCATAGTTCCTGTAAAAGACTCTAAAAATACTAACATGGAAAACCTTCTCCAAGTGAAACATGTGCATAATATGTGGAAAAACTGTCGGGCTATCCCTACTTGTCAAATCTCAGTCAAAAGCATGTGTAGTTGAGCTGGGATGAATTGTCGAGCCTCTTGGAAGACCCAAAATAAGCGGAATAAAAAGGTAAAACTAAAAATAATGATCATAAGGAAAGCATGATTCACATTGATTTTCAGTTACGAATTTGAGTTTATTAGTAGAAAGAAAAGGAAAGAGGAAAAAGAAAAGAAAAAGCATCCAATGAAATGAGCAATACCTGCGACTTATCCTTGTAAGCAACAAACAGGTCAAGTGTTGCTCTAAACACACGTTCCAGTGCTTCACCGGGTAAGTGGTCCACAGGAAGTGCAAGAAGTGAAGTCAATCCCAACAAGCAAAATTTCTTATCATGTTCCCTGCAATCACCATAGGACTATTGAAGCCACAGGAAAAGTTTTACAACATGAGGAGGAAAACAATCTGAGAAGCAAATTAAGGATGTAGGGATGAAAAGTCTTACATGAGCACGATAGAACTCTTGGAGTTTAATGACGTTTTAGTAGAATTTTTAGTTTTACTATTTTGTAATAAATTCCCAGCTGAGTGGAAAATTTAGTTATCTTTTATGATGATTGGAATTTCATTTATAAAGCTTAATTTATTTTAATTTTATATGATGTATATCATGCAAATGTAAAAAAGTAATTCGACCAAAGAAAAAAATTACATGTTATGAAGAAGCATTCTTTTATTCTATAGCTAACACCCACGAATTTAGGATATGAGTCACTGATACTCAAGTGTCGGGTTTTGGGGTGTTACAGGTTTCGAGAGTTTGGATTGTACAAGGATACATGACAACAGGTGTTGTGAAATAGGCGAAATCGATTTTCCAAGTTTCTTATATTGCCTCGACTTCTAACTCATATCTAGAAATCATATGGTGTTCAAGTGAGTCCAAAGTGGTCATTTAAACTCTAAAACAAAGTTTCCTAATGATCAAATGGTGGTGATGTTTCCATCATATAATATTCACTACAGAATATGAAGACAAATCAAGACTTGCAAATAGACACATTCAAAAATAAAACCTTGAACTAGTTGTCCGTTTATCAGCAACAACTTTCCTTTGGCTACGTCGCCAAAAAGCATTTGCAACATTGGGTTCACTATGTGACCAACTCCAACCAAAGACAGAAAATGAAGGTAAGCATTGCTGCAATTGTACTTTTAAGTTTTGACAGATTATAACTGGTTAAACATCAACATATAGAACTGGCCATTCCTTTCAATTAACAAATACAACTGAAATAGAAAAGGAAACACAGTGCTGAACTTAGAAGATTATTTCTACGTGAAAGTAGAACACATCAACATAAACCCCTAGCACTACCTTAACTTCCCCTGATTAGGAATTGTGGCCGCAACATTACATTTCAGAATGAAGGACCTGATGCATTTGATGATGCTTCAACTCTTAGCTGGTACAGGGATTGAAGGCTCTCATCTTGCTCCATACCGCAATGTCAGAAACTATGAAACATAGAACACAAGAAACAGATACCAAAATTAATGTAGCAGCAGTTCAAACAAAGTAAAAAGTACAAAGTAGAAAGATGCAATTAAATTTTTAGGCAATTTACATGAGTTCAACAAGCCAATTAAAAGAAAAAGATATCAACAAGACAAATTAACTTCTGATGTGACTTGCCATTACCAGCCCATTCTCACTTCGAATATCAAAGACAAAACCTTCATCAGAAGAGAAATGAATGTAACCAAAACAAGAACTGAAGGTCACCGAACTTCATGGAGATGGAGAGGCTCCTATTTAAATGATCTTGATTGTCCATTTTATATGGAGAGGCTTCTATTTAAAAAATAAGCTCAAGAGGATCCTTTCCATTGTTTAGATGATTTTTATCAAATATAAATGTAAACTAATGACCCACCCAAAAATTGCCATGTCTAAGCTATCAATTGTGTGCAATGATCAAACACCATTTTATGGAACTAGTAGACACTAACAAAATGGAACCTGAAATTAAAGATACAAGCAGACTCTTGTGAACTTACCTCCAACGGTTTTGTGACCGCCAGTAAAAGTCATCGTAAAAGCACCACCCAAACATCAACATGGACCCCAAATTGCATTCAGTTATACACTTGAAAGGGGCCAGATTTCCACATCAAGCATCAGTTGCATACATATAATACAGAAGGACAAAAGTATCGCCTTCAACATGTGTGTGCATGTGGCCTCAACTGCTGTAGCAGACCATGACTGTCAACCAAATTTCCTCACCAAAAATTCAGATCACAAACCATCATGGCACGTGTCCAATTTTTGTGGAAGCACAAAGTAAATGACTGACACACATTGGGCACAAGATGACCAACCTTGTATACAAAATCCCAATTACTGAAAATCTAAAAACCCAATGTAATCCACATATAAATCAAAATTGAAACAAGATTTCAAATTAAAATAAATCTATTACCTATTGCACATCTCTCCCACTGTAAGTTTGAAGATTCCTTCTCCATTGGGCTTTGTTGCTACCATGTCTAATGGTGAAGAAAGAGAAAATGGTAGAAATCAACAATACAAAAGAAAGAAAAAACAAATGTGTCAGGGAAAATCCGCACTCCAAGAACATCTCGAACTCAAGATACCATATCATTTCCACAAACCACATCTTTAGAAGCTTTATTTCTTCAAAAAGGTTACAAGCATCATTTAAAAGCATTGCCAATCAACGAAATGGACACTTTTAGCTTATTTCTAAGAATATGAAATTTGCAGGCAATGCTGACAGATGGTGATTGAGAAGCTTTTGACCAATCAGGTATGTGATTACTGATGAAACCAACAAAGTCTCATACACTTGTGTGCAGAACAACTCAGATAAAAGTGGAGATGTACAGAGATCCAAACAACCAAGTCTAAACATGCACAACTGCATTTATTATGGAAGAAAAAAATGAGACCTGTTTTGTTCTCATTTCATGAAAAAATCTAAAAAGAAAAGAGAAAAGAAAGAAAGAAAAAGATTCTAATCAAAATAACAAAAAAAAAAAAAAATTCAATTTCATCCCAAATCCCAATTAGATGCCCATATCTAAAAAAGAAAAAGAAAGAAAAGAAAACAATGGAAATGTTGGATAGAAAAAAAAAAAATCAGAGAATCTTAAGAGTACGTACAATATTGTGGTCATAGAGGGTGGTGGTGGATGGCTTCTAGGCATTGGGGTTGAGCGGGCAGCGATAACCGTGGTCGGATTTGATGCTCCTGCAGCCAAAATCGTTTGTTCGGCCTGTGGATCTGGAACTTGGGGCAGTGGCTAGAGATGGGTTTCATCACCAATGGCGGTTGGGGACTGCAGTTGTCAGAAATGGTGGAGAGGTTGTTAAGCTCACTGACGAAGACGGGTTTGGAATTTTGGAGCTGCAGTTGGAGAACACAGGGGTTTGCAAGATGTAGGGGTTGATGTCGTGGGGAAGACGGGGTTTGCAGGGTGTTGGGGATAGGGTTTGCTGGTCGGGGCTGCTACTAATGAAGAAGATTGCAAGGGCTGTTGATGATCGGGGGCTGGAGATTTAGGGAGAGAGCGGGAAACAGGGCCCCCGAGAAAAAAAATAAAAATCGCCTCTTCTTTTTTCGCAGATTGGGGGAAACGGATCGGCTACTCACCCTGCCACTAGCCAATGGCTAGTTGTCGGTGCTCTGTGGGCCCCACCATGATGTGTGTTTCATCCATGCCGTCCACCCAGTCTTCCGGATAATTTTATGGTATGAGCTAAAAAATGAGGTTGATCTAAATCTCAAGTGGACCGCACAGTGTTCATTGAACTCCCATCGTTAACAAATTTTTGAGGGCCACAAAAGTTTTGGATCAAGCTGATATATACTTTTTCCTTTCATCCAAGTTTGTATTACTTAATAAATTGGTTAGATGTCAAATAACCATTATAGTGGGCCCTAGGAGATTTTCAATGGTGGAAATTCACTCACTACCTGAAATTTTGATGCATATGAAACTTGGTTTGACTCCTCATCCAAGTGGGACACATATAATGGATGGGCTGGATTTGTGAACCACATTTCGGTGGTCTCAACAATTGATTATGAATATTTTAATGGAGGGTAACCCCTCTCAACTTGTGCATGTGGTGTAGCCCAAAAAAGTCATTGATTGACTTGATTTTTAAGCTCCAGGCCCACCATGGAATGGTACATTTGACTGATTGGGTAGATGTTTGACACCCATCACGGTGGGGCCCACATAGCTCGACTGTACGAGAAGTTCCCATGAGCTCGATCGCATGGAACCTTTTCCCACATATATATATATATAAAATAAATTATAAAATTATTATATATCCATCATTAAAATCCTCCTAAGGCCCACTGTACTATTTATTTGACATCCAATAGGTTGATTAGGTCATACACGCCAGATGAAGGGAAAAAACAAAAATCAGTTTGATCCAAAACTTTTATGACCCCAAAGTATTTTTTAATGGTTGACACTCATTCAACATTGTTCCTAGAATGTGGTCCACTTAAGATTTGGATATATCTCATTTTTGGTCTCATACCGTAAGAAGATCTTTAAAAATAGATAGACGACATGGATTAAACACATACATCATGGTAGGGCTCACAGAGCACCAACCACCAGCCATTCGATGTTGTCAGGGGGAGTAGTCAATCCGTTCCCCTTATTTGTGGTGTGGTCCATTCAATCTTTGGATATGATTCATTTTTTGGATACTTCTCTAAAATTATCTCAAAAAATGGATGAATAGTGTGGGTTGATCCCAAATTTTCAGTAAATCTAAAACTCAAGTGTACCATGCCAAGTGAAACAGTGTGGAATAATGATTTCCATCGTTGATACCTTCCTTGGGCCCACAATAATGTTTATTTGACATCCAACATGTTCATAATATCAAAAGGATATAAATGAAGAGAAAACACAAACATCAGCTTGATCCAAAACTTCTATAAATGTTATTTTTAATGGTGGACATTCAATCCCTACTTTGTAGTCCACTTAAGCTTTGGACTCGCCCCATTTTTTGGTTAATATCTTAAAATGATCCGAGAAAAGCATTGAACAGTTTAGAGAAAGTCAATCCATGACTTAGGTGGGCCAAGAGCTTAAAATAAAGTCAATCCATGACTTGGGTGGGCCACACCATATAATATAATGGAGAGGGGTTTCCTTAAAACATTCATAATCATATATTGGGTCTGCCTAAATGTGATTCACATACCCAACCCACTCATTATGTGTGCCCCACTTGGATGAGGGGTCAGACCAATTTTCAGCCGCATCTAAAACTCATGTGGGCCTCACCAAGTGCTTTTAAATTTTTTAGGATGTCTTCACATAGTTTTATATGGTATGGCCCACTTGAGTTTTGTATACAGATGATTTTTGAGATATCTCATAACCTAAAGGGGACACATCAAATCCACGGTGTTGATGTTCGACACACATCATGATGGGGCCCACAAAACTTACTAACATCAATTCTTAGGTTCTCACGAGGTCAGTAAGTTGGGTCACAATTTTGACCAGAATATTTGGCCCATTTTACATGTCTGGTCCATTCACTCTATTTTACTGATCAATACCCTTAAGTTGACTAGTTACTCGCTTCATTCAGGTTACATATGAGAACAGATATTGGGTATACCAAGATTGATCAACAATTTCAGTGAAATTTGATTTAAACATCTGAAGTCATTTACTCTTCAATTTGAACTGATTAGATTGTCCAAAAATGTGAACTGATTAGATTATCCAAAAATGGTTAAATGTTGTTCATAATATCAAAAATATGTGAATAAATAGAAAACACAAACATCAACTTGATCCAAAACTTCTATGGCCTCCAAGAAATTTTAAATGGTAGAGGTTCAATCACACTATGTCCTGTGGTGTGGTCCACTTGATCTTTGGATATGCTTCCTTTTTGTTCTTTAGAGCTCAAATTATCCGTTAACATGGATGAATGGAGTGGATAAAATAAATAAATAACAGTGGACCCCATATAGTTTACTCTGGTAAGGGTAACGAGTAACTCACCTAAATGTAGTAGAGAAGGGTTTCCTTAAAACATTCATAATCATATATTGGGTCTGTCTAAATGTGATTCACATATCCAACCCACTCATTATGTGTGTCCCACTTGGATGAGGGGTCAGACCAAGTTTCAACTGCATCCAAAACTCATGTAGGCCCCACCATGTGCTTTTATATTTTTAGGATGTCTTCACATACGTTTAGATGGTTGACCCACTTGAGTTTCGTATACAGATGATTTTTGAGATATCTCATAACCCAAAGGGGACACATCAAATCCACGGTGTTGATGTTCGACACACATCATGATGGGGCCCACAAAACTTACTAACATCAATTCTTAGGTTCTCATGAGGTCAGTAAGTTGGGTCATAATTTTGACCAGAATATTTGGCCCATTTTACATGTCTGGTCCATTCACTCTATTTTACTGATCAATACTCTCAATTTGACTAGTTACTCGCCTCAATCAAGCTACATATGAGAAAGATATTGAGCATACAAGATTGATCAACAATTTCAGTGAAATTTGATTTAAACATCTGAAGTTATTTGTTCTTCAATCTGAACTGATTATATTGTCCAAAAACAATTAAAGGTTCAATTAGTGGTGTGCTTAATAATTTAGTAATTTTATTTTTCACAGATAATTTTCAATTTCCTTTTAAAAATAACTTTTTTTTCAAAATATATATTTTTTCACTTCTAACAAAATATCATTTTTATTAAAAAATAGTTCAAAAAATATTTAAAATACAAATTCTGAATTTTTATTTTCAAAATCTCAAAAATTTTCTCATATTTTAATTTTTTTCTCAAAAATTTCAAATTGCCAATTTTTTTCTTCAAAAGCATCATTTTGTTCTCAAAATTTTTCTCAAACATTGTTAAAATTTCTAAACTTCTCAATATTCTTTTTTATGTGATATTACAAATCATTTAAACATTACCTTTTAATTATATATATACACATATACATACACATACATTTTTACTGACAAATTTTTTATTTAAATTAAAACATTTTTAGATTTAAGAAAAACACTTTTACTGACAAAAATTTTCGTCGCTAAAAGTCTTATCGCAAAAATTTCCAACCCAGTGCGATTTTTTTCAAAATTGAAAACAGCTTTTAGCGACGAAAATGTTCGTTGCTAAAAGTCTCATCCACGTTTTTTAGCTACGAAAATTAACCTTTCGATTTTTTAAAAAAATTGTTTACAGCCATTAGCGACGAACATTGTCATCACTAAAAGTCTCATCTATGTTTTTCACTACGAAATTTTTCGTAGTTAAAAGTAAAATTTTCTATTTTTTCAAAAAAATTTTATAGCCTTTAAGCGACAAAAAGTTTTGTTGCTAAAAGTCTCATTTACGTTTTGTAGCTATGAAAATTTTCATAGGTAAAAGTAAATTAGAAAAAACTGTGAGCACCTTTAGCGACGAAACTTTTCGTCGCTAAAAGTCTCATCAAGGTTTTTTAGCTACGAAAAGTTTCGTAGCTAAAAGTAACCCTTTCGATTTTTTTCAAAAATTGTTTAGAGCCTTTAGCGACGAAAATTGTCATCGCTAAAAGTCTCATCCACGTCTTTTAGCTACGAAAACTTTCGTAGCTAAAAGTAAAGCTTCCGATTTTTTTTTCAAAAATCGTTTACAGCCTTTAGCGACGAAAATATTCGTCGCTAAAAATGACTTGTAGCTACGAAATTTCAATTTCGTCGCTAAAAGTACACTTTTAGCACCATCTTATATTCTTGTAGTGTAAAGTATGCACCTTCAGACTTGAGTTACGGACCATGACTCATATACAATGTGTACAAAAACCATGTACGTACATATTGTAATTCCATAGGCACATTTTAAATTTACTTCTAAGTTCATAAACTCAATCACTCATCAAGACATTTCATATTAAATTATTCTAACCATTCATCCTATACTAAGTATTCACACACATCAACCAATTAAAGATTTCAAAATCGTTCATCCCATATGTAGTATATCTTCATAAAGTTTGAATCATCGTAATACAACTTACCTATTTGGGGCTTTATTAAATTGTAGCCAACTCAAAATAAAATAAAACATTCACAATTGATTAAGTCTTGAATTCCAAACCATGACTAGATAAATAGTGTTAGTTCCATCTCACAAGCTACTGATTCAATGCATTCAGTTCCTCTTCTTCAAGATAGGGCCAATGTCCCATTGGATCATCCACTGGTTCAACCTCCTATCTTGGGTATTGACCAACCATTTCATCTTCTGCAAAATTTATACGGTTTTTCCTTTAATATACGTCAACTTGGCATGTTTAGTGACCTATCATGGTTCATGCACATCATAATTAAAATAGGAATGCATGAATGTTATGCAATGCTTGAATGCATCAAGTGAGTTTATTAGTCCACTTGCTTGAGTTGGATTCCATCAACCTACATCTCCCCTTTTGGGGTAGGTTTTCACCATATTGGCATGCTTCCACACATTGTGAGCATATAGGGATGGTCCCATAGGTCACCAAGTATTATAAGTACCTTCAGGTCCTTTAGGGAGTGCCCTTATGAAATCAACATAGGAATGCTATGCATGACATGGATGCATGGGAATGATTGATGCATCATATAAAAGTAATCACATATATTATCATGGTATAATAATATCATTTCAACTTAGACGAATTCAATAGAGTAATCCATACAAAAGAATACAGTCAACAGAGCAATCACACGACTACTTTAATCACAACAGAGAGGAAATATGTTCGGATCACTTATTTAAAATATGGTGATATGGATTCCAAAATGCATCCCCAATATCAATCAGTTTGCAATCACTTAAATAATCATAATTCAAATTATATTTCTATTGGTATACGACTATGCAATTAGCCCACTTATGGTTAATCATTTTCCTTAAATATGAAATTTGTATAAAAATTGAACATTGATCTTGGTTTTATTGTCAATAAAATTTTGGAATGATTTCTTTTCACTGTGGGGCCTACTCAAGTAACCATGGTGTTCTGACCATCCAATTGTTCCAAGAAAATCAAAGGTTATTACTAATTTACTTCATGCAAATAAAACATCGAAGTTTCAATCGAACAAAACATTCTAGCATACCGTCGATCGATTAAGGTTGATCAACACTGCCATCGATCGATCAAAATTAATTCAAATTTCCAACACAACTCTCTGGACAATTTTTGTCACCTTTCGATCAGTTGAAGTTGCTCGTTCAATCAATCGAACTGTACCTTTGATTAATCGAATTGCCCTGTCGATTGGTTGATCTTGGTTCGAATCTTAAACTTTGGTTGCTGGACATTTTGGAACACCTTTGATCAATTGAATCGATTGTTCGATCGATCGATCAGACACCATTGGGCATCATACAGATGATTCGAATCTTACAACTTTTTGAATTTTCTTATTTCTCTTTTTTTAAATGATTCTTTGATCATATGGGACAAATCTAAACCATCCATTGACTCCTAAAATCTCTCATCCTTGATGAGTCAATAGATCGTTTAGATCCAGACCATCCATGATCACAACTTTTAGATCAAAGCATGTTATGTATAATTTCTTTTATCGATCTTTGTGGGGCCACCAGATGATTAGATCTATCTTAAATTTTGGATATCACCATAGATCAGATCAATCTCTCATCTAGATGGCTTAGATTGAATCTAACACACCTAATGGTCCACAATACAATTTAACATGCGAATTTATGTATATGATTAGATCAGATTAATGTGGCCCATTCGTTGATCAGATCGATTTGAAAATTACAACTCTGATATCTTTTGGCCCTTAGGATCAAATGATCTGTTTAGATCCATTCTAAATCAAGATAAGCAATCCATTCATCTAAATATTATTGCTCAGATATGGATTTTTCAATTATTCATTCCTGAAATCTCTCCACGGACCAATATAATGACCGTGGGTTGATCCACAACGACCATTGCAATCAGGGAAAAGTAACTTATACATCATATAAAAAAATAGATAAAATGGGAGCTTACTAGATCTAGGCCCTCTCTAGGTCTCTCTTTGCTCTTCTGGTTTCCTCTTTAGGCTTTTTTTTATGAGAGGCTTCTCTCTAATCCTTCTTATAGGAGAGAAAAACTAGATAAGGCAATCTTATCTAAAATTTAATTATTATTATTATTATTATTATTATTATTATTTTTATAAAAATTTAATTAGTATGGTCATAAATATTAAACCCCTAAACTGACCCATAATTGAGAGTTATGGTAGCAGTAGTCAATCCCTCAACCTCTCTCTTAATCAAGAGTATTTCTACTAAACCAAGTAGTGATTTTTTTAAAAAAAAAAAATAAAAAAATAAAAATTTAAGGATTAAAATTTTAACTATTAATTACACTTCTTAAGTGTACTAAAAATTCATATTCGTTACACATGGGGTCAATTGTAATATTTATTTACCATCCTACCTGTCTAGGGGGCCCACCAACACGTGGCCCACTGTGATGTTTACTTGTCATCCTACGGCTCAGGGCCCCACCACGATATATGAGTTTTATTTGTATCGTCGATCAAATGGACCCAACCCCTGCAAAGATGTAGTAGTGATAAATGCTCACTGTTGAAACGTGCCTTGGGCCCGCTGTCTTGTTTCTTTGCCACCAAAAAAGGAAAAACTATTTTCCAGCTGGTGGGATCTTATATGATATTTATAGGCTGACCACGCTATCCATTTGGACCCACCTATAAGATGTTCTATATCCCGTTGTCCATTCAAATAGTGCACCCATATCGCTATGTGTCACGTACCCATGTTGTCCATTGGACAGCAGGTCCCAACAAAACCTTGTGCACTTGTATTTCTCGTTGTCCATTCAAACATTACACACTCACTCTTTTATTTCCTGCAATCTTTTTCTCTTTTATATATATATATATATATATATATATATATATATATATATATATATATATATATGTATAAATTTACCTACCCAGGGGTTAAACCCTGTGTAGTAAAGTTGATATGTGATATTGTTAAAGGTTCATTGAAAATCTCCAAAAAAACTGATAAACCCTGTGAAATAAAAACTATACGGCAGGAAAACGTGTCTCTCCCTTTTCTTTCTTCGTAACTGAGGCTGATCTTTGGTCATAGATTAAATTATAGAAATCACTGGAGACGAAAAATCTTTTGATTCCCCGAATCTAAAGTTGTTCTGTAGTTTCTATCTACAGCTGTAGATACTAAACTTGTTTCAGCTTGTGGAGACTCTAAAATATGTGGATACCCGAGCCACCCCGAATGACATTGGACAATCAAGAAAACAAAAGCAAATTTCACCTAGCCAATTCAGTTGCTGAGTGCGTCCACTCGTGTGGGGGCTGGCTTTCATATTTACTAAACAAGCTTAAATTTTCGGCCCGGTCTTGGCTCTTGGGCTTAGTATTCCACCAAAAGTCGTGCCTCAAGCATGCCAGGCTACAAAGCCCAAAAGACAGGCCCATTAATAGCCCTACCAAGAAGAATATATCTATTTCCTTTCTACCTATGTTCTGAAAGCTCCCTGCATTAGTCATATCATGAATGGATTCCGTTTTTCATATCAACATTAATTCCCTGGTGTTACTCACACCAGATAGGGCCTAGGTGGGCTCAAATGAAAGGCAACTAGTTAAATTTCTGATAATTAGGCTAATCTGATCATCAGGTGGGCCTCACATGTATATAGGATTAGACCGTAATTGGTCAAATCTTTTTAAACTAAAGTATTCCTTAGTTAGGATGGGGATTCAAAACCTTGTTTGAAGGTGAATCCTATCTTATAATTGTTGTGATTTGGAGAAATCTAATCTTGGATTGCATCCAAAAAAGCCCTTAGTTGATTTGGGTTTTATGTAAACCTGACCATCATTGGATCCAGTTCAGGTGCAATCTAGTCTAACCCTCTAGTCTAAACTGGTTTTCAAAACATTGGTTCAAATGGATGCCGCCCCAGTAACACTTAGCCTTCTAATTTATTCATTTTTACTTTTGTGGAGTTTTGCGGCCCACGCCTTACTGAAGGTTGACCTCAATCTGAGGCTATGTCTTGAGGGAGGGGCTCTCCAGTGGGATGCTGACTTTCCATAATAGAAAGTAGGATGCAATGAAATGCTTTGTGGGACCCACTATAATGTGTGTGACATCCATTTCCATGTATCATTGGTACTTCTCATGTAAAATCAGGCCAACCCAAACCTTGAGTGGGCTACACCATAGGGTATAGTGGGGACAAGAAACCCCACCATCAAAACCTTTGCGGAGTCACCAAAATCTTTATATGCCATCCATCCAATTGATAAGGCGAGTTCCGCTAGACTAAAGGGAAAAGCCCACAATCTTTTTATGCCATCCATCCAATTGATAAGGCGAGTTCTGCCAGCCTAAAGGGAAAAGCCAAATATCAGCCTGGTCCAAAACTTCATTGTAGGCGTCTTATCTCTACTTTTTTCGATAGCATCTTGGGCTCACATGCTAATATGATCTTCCACAAATGATAGACAGAGTGGGTGACACATACCCACATATCACTTAGGACTGCAGCGGTTGTAAGAATTTTCATCCCACTACTAAAATTAGATATAAAAGAATAACGAATAGGAACATTACTAATAAAAGTGACACATATCTTATATAAAACTAACCCAATAAAACATATTTACATGAGGCACTCTTCACACGTGCACACACAGATAGCCAGATAGACAGACTAACAGACAAGTAAACAGACAGGGAGACTGATAAGAAAGACAGACAGACAGACCGAAAGAGAAAGAGAGTTAAAACGCCTTGCCAGGTGCATACTTAGGATATTTATCTACAAACAAGACACCTCGGTGCGCCTTGCCCACTTGTTTACAATCAACGGTGGCTGGCTGAGGGGGATTTTGTGGCCAAGCTGGGGCTCGATTCTGTTGCCACGCTGGGGCCCGATTCTGTGGCATTGCATTAGTAATAGGTTGATGAGGCCTTCTTGCCTTCCGTCCAAGGTGTTGGTCGATGATTTCAAATGCGTCTCTCCCTATTTTTTCTAACTCTGCATTTCGTGCCATATTTCTAAGTATCAAGTAACACTTGCAATGCAATCACCACTCAAATGCTTTCTTTTGCTCGCTTACATTTCTCCATGGTTCAAGCCCTATATATAGAGCTGGAGAAGGCTTCAGTCATAGTTCACCACTGTTTTAAATGGCAGCGACTTGTCCTTTATACATATGGGTTATATGTACACCAATCTCAGACCATACAGATCGCCTGTCCCTGAAATTTTAACTGATTGAATAATCTTAGCCGTCTAATTCATGGCTATCAGATACGTGGCTACGAATGAAATCATAAGTGGTCCAAATTCAACATGCAGAATCATATGGTTGTGATTGTGCTATCAATGTTTTCTTTGGAATATGGTCGGTGCTCAATCGATCCTGCGTTTTGGGTGGTTCAGCTCCGATTGCTAATTGTATCCCACGTTTACAGTGGATGAGTAGTGCCATCTGAAAAAATGGTGGTGGACTGACACCGTTTAGTTCGCATACGTATCATTCCACGCTACATGTGGAAAGCGCTGAATGACGCGAGTATTATTAGCTAAATGACATTAGGGGCGTTTGGCGCATGGTATTAGATGGGATTAGGTGGGATGGACTTGCATTTGGTCCCGTGCCAATTCCATTCCATGTTTGGGTAGACGATTAGATGGAATTAGATTAATCCTTCCCAATACCATGCGCTAAACACACCCTTAGGGGACGCAGATTTCGTGCAAAAGCGTTTCCAGGCCTACCGTGATATTGGTGAGAAATCCAGCCGTCCATCCGTTTTGCAAACCCATTTTAGGAGATTCCAAAAGCGCATCCAAAACTCAAGTGGGCCACACGAAAAGTTATGGGATTTTTCCTTGTGGCTGCCGGCTTTTTCGGCTATGAACATAAAATCTCTGGCTTTTAAATTATTTCTCAAACCTACTCATAGTTTATACCGTTAGATATTAAACCGTTTACTGTTATCTTATCTGTATGAATAAGCTTATATATTTTGGTATTAATCGGATTGCCCTCGTTACAATCTCCCCCGTTACGATTGGATCCATGGGCATGCCATCCTAAACACCGATCTTACATGGGTCCACCTTATTTTTATTATTTTAAGAAATCCATCCCACTCATATGTTTTTCCAGCACATTTTAGGTACAGTCCCCAAAATTAGACAGATACAAAGCTCAAAGTAGGCCCCAAGATGCCTCTAAGTTTCAACGATAAGGGTTCAATCTCCACTATTTTTAGTTGTTTGACCCAAAATGATCCGGAAAAACAAATGGCTGCAATGAATTTGTCAAAAATATCCTGTGGCCACTCTCTTAGTTTCCACTATTTCAAACCTCTTGACAGGTGCATTGATTGGGAAGCAGATTGCGTAGTAACTCGCGTAGTAAACTATTTGGGGTCCCCCATGATTTATATACTTTATCCGCTCCGTCCATTCATTTTAACAGATAAATTTAGTTCTTGATCTAAAAAATGAGGCATATCCAATTTTCAAATAGGCCACACCACAGGAAACAGTTGAATTGAAATTCTACCGTTGAAAAATTCTTGAGGGCCACTGAGGTTTTGGATCAAGCTTATATTTTTTGTTTTCCATTCATCCATGTCTTTATGATCTCATGAACAGGTTGGATGACAAATAAACATCAATGCCGGGGCCTAGAAAGGTTTCAACGGTGGAAATCATTATCCCCACTGTTTCCAGTGGTATGATCGACTTGATCTTTGGATATGCTTCAATTTTAGGCTCAGCCCTTAGATGAAAAAACGGATGTACGGTGTGGATAGACCATATACATTCAAGGTGGGCCCAACTGAGTTTACTCAGTACGATAAGAGCCCTTCAGAGTAACTCATGATTGACGTTGATGGGTGCGCTAACCTAACCCTGATCACACGTGGGGTCTGCTTTTATGTTTTTCAGAAGGAGTCGAGATCCTCTGTTATCTGGTCAACAGGGATTTCCTGTTTTCCTAATGGTTTGGCGTCCGAAGCTTTTTTTTTTTTATTTGTTCAGTGAGTGGTGACGTGGACCAATGAGGATTAGGGTATCAGGAATTCTCTGTTGACCAGGTAACAGAGGATCCGGACTCCAGAAGAAATCTATCCCGTCCATCAGCTCATTTTAAGGCAAAGACCTCAAAAATAGACCGGTCCAATGCTCAAAGTGGCCCATATGGCCCAGGATGTTTCCATGGTAGGTGTTCCATCCCACCCTTTTCTTTCATATAGTCCACTGGATCTTATCATCCGCATCATTTTAAGGCCCGTTGCATAGAATGATCCGGAGAAAGAGATGGACGGATGGATTTGTCACAAATATCTTTTACCTGCACGAATGTTTTAACGGTGGGCGTTTAATTCCAACTGTTCATGTTATTTTTAGTTCATCTTAAGCTTTAGATCAGCCTTGTTTTTTAACTCATGCCCTAACAGGAGATTTGTAAAATGGGTGAATAGAATGGATTTGAAACAAATGTCATGCTAGGCCCCACCTATGGTCGAGCAACCCTCGCCCTCTCGACTTAAATGTAGGGTTGAAAGTTAGGCGGGTTCAACCCGATTGACCCGTGACCGACCCGACATTAGGTTAGGCTCGGGCAAGATGTAACGGGTTTGGTCTTGAGCTTGGGCTATATAAACACCAACCCAATAAAGGTTGGGTCGGGCTTGGGTTGAGGTCTCGAGTTGCTCGACTCAACCCGAACCCGATTAATATATAAGTTATAAATTATAATTGAGTGTGGAACATATGTGTTGAAGGCATAGGAAATTCTAGTGCCATCCGGTGTCATTGGTCCACGCCATTTCCAATGATTCAAGCTAACAAGATATGCCAGATTTCTCTCTCTCAAACAGATTGCGTACTATATAACACGAGCTTTAAAGGGGTAGTCCTAAATTTTAGCTTGTTTGTTTAAAAAAAAATAAAGTTCTTTACTATAAATAACTACATATATAGTTAATAAAATCATAGTACCAAAAAATAAGAAGTGTATTGAAATATAATAGACTAACGTAATCATGAAAATATTAGCATGTATCCGCCCGACCAACCCGACTGAGCCTACTTGGATTGGGCTTGGGTAGAGATTTTTCAACCCAGGGTTGGGTTGGATTGGATTAGAGTTGAGGTACAGGAACCTTGGGTTGGGCTAGGGTTGGGCACCAACCCGACCCAACCCGCAAGACTGTCAGCCCGACATTGATAGTTGTACCAATCTGGTTCCGACCGTACGTGGGCCTACATTGATGTTTTTGGGAAATCCACATCCTCCATTTCTTTTCCCAGCTCATTTTATGGCATGGCTCCAAAAATGGGGCAGATCTGAATCTCAAA
Organism: Magnolia sinica; assembly: GCF_029962835.1. Lineage (NCBI taxonomy): Eukaryota > Viridiplantae > Streptophyta > Magnoliopsida > Magnoliales > Magnoliaceae > Magnolia > Magnolia sinica. The sequence goes on from NC_080586.1 coordinate 12,671,012, forward strand.
ATCGACTCAACAATACCGAAAATGTTTCAACGGTCTAAATTCAATCCCATTGTTTCCTGGTGTGTGGCCTGCTTGAGCTTCGGATCTTTCTCATTTTTATGCCTAAAATGTTCTGGAAATAACAGATGAACAGATTGGATTTTTCGTAACCGTCATATGGCCAAATGAATGTTTCGACGGTGGGAGTTCAATCCTACCCTTTGTACGTATTGGCCTCATTTTCTGGCCACATCCTAAAAGTCAGATGGCAGATCTGATGGACTGGATGGAGTTGTCATTTTTGGGTCCACGCCCAATGCACTGGTTGGATTTGCATTCTGGTACAATCTACCGTCCAATAGCAGACGGTGCAGCCCTCACCATGGGACCACCTTATGTGTGTATTCCATATCCATGCCGTCCATCCGTTTTTCCAGATCATTTTAGGCCGTGATCACAAAAATGAAAATCCAAATTTCAGGTGGACCATCATAGAGGAAACGGTGGTTATTGAAAGCCCTACCATTAAAAACTACTGCTTCCTATGGTATGGTCCACCTTAGAATTGGATCTGCTATCCATCCCACTCATATGTTTTTCCAGCACATTTTAGGTACAGTCCCCAAAATTAGACAGATACAAAGCTCAAAGTAGGCCCCAAGATGCCTCTAAGTTTCAACGATAAGGGTTCAATCTCCACTATTTTTAGTTGTTTGGCCCAAAATGATCCGGAAAAACCAATGGCTGCAATGAATTTGTCAAAAATATCCTATAGCCACTCTCATCGGGCGGGCATTTAGTTTCCATTATTTCAAACCTCTTGACAGGTGCATTGATTGGGAAGCAGATTGCGTAGTGAGTAACTCGCGTAGTAAACTATTTGAGGTCCCCCATGATTCATATACTTTATCCGCTCCGTCCATTCATTTTAACAGATAATTTTAGTGCTTGATCCCAAAAATGAGGTATATCCGATGTTCAAATGGGCTACACCACAGGAAACAGTTGAATTGAAATTCTACAGTTGAAAAATTCTTGAGGGCCACCGAAGTTTTGGATCAAGCTTATATTTTTTGTTTTACCTTCATCCATGTCTTTATGATCTCATGAACAGGTTGGATGGCAAATAAACATCAATGCTGGGGCATAGAAAGGTTTCAACGGTGGAAATCATTATCTCCACTATTTCCGGTGGTATGATCGACTTGATATTTGGATATGCTTCAATTTTAAGCTAAGCCCCTTAAATTAGATGAAAAAAAGGATGTACGGTGTGGATAGACCACATACATTCAAGGTGGGCCCAACTGAGTTTACTCAGTACGATAAGAGCCTTCAGAGTAACTCATGAATGACGTTGATGGGTGCGCTAACCTAACCCTGATCACACGTGGGGTCTGCTTTTATGTTTTTCAGAAATCTATCCCGTCCATCAGCTTTTACAGCTCATTTTAAGGCAAAGACCTCAAAAATAGACCGATCCAAAGGTCAAAGTGGCCCCATATGGCCCAGGATGTTTCCATGGTAGGTGTTCCATCCCACTCTTTTCTTTCATATAGTCCACTGGATCTTATCATCCGCATCATTTTAAGGCCCATTGCATATAATGATCCGGAGAAAGAGATGGACGGATGGATTTGTCACAAATATCTTATACCTGCACGAATGTTTTAACGGTGAGCGTTTAATTCCAACTGTTTCTTGTTATTTTTAGTTCATCTTAAGCTTTAGATCAGCCTCGTTTTTTAACTCATGCCCTAACAGGAGATTTGTAAATTGGGAGAATAGAATGGATTTGAAACAAATGTCATGCTAGGCCCCACCTATAAATGTCCACCAAACTTCCCACCTACAAATGTCATACTAGATCCAATTTTTTGAGATTATTTTAGAGCATAGGCCAAAAAATCGGGTAAATCTAAAGCTTAAGTGGACTCCACCATAGAAAGCAACGGGAATTGAATACTTACCCTAAAATACTTCTTTAGGGCCACATAAGTTTTGGATCTATCTCATGTTTAGGCCCATGCCATAAAATGAGGTTACAAAACAAATGAACAGTTTAGATATAACATATGTGTTATTCTCAATAATTTCAAATGATGATGGGTATATCTATTCAATGTACCACCGTATTACCAACAAAGCATGGCATTAATCTTATCCCTTGCAACAGGGGACAATCCCTGCCATGGGTAATAATTATGTTTTTTTAATCCCATCCCACCTAATCCCTTCTAAACCCTTCTAATGTCCACCAAACGTCCGAACCTCCCACTCGCATTGATTGACCTTGATGATTGTACCAATCTGAGTCCCGACCGTACGTGGTGCCTACATTAATGTTCATGGGAAATCCACATTGTCCATTTCGTTTCCCAACTCATTTTATGGCATGGCTCCAAAAATGGGAAACGGATTGGCTACTCACCCTGCCACCAGCCAATAGCTGGTGTTCGGTGCTATGTGGGCCCCACCATGATGTATACTTTTCATCCATTCCCTCCATCTATTTTTATAGATCATTTTATGGTATTACACAAAAAATGAGATATATAAAAATCTTAAGGGGACCACATTACAGGAAACAGTGGCGATTGAACTTCAACTATTAAAAACTTTTTGGGGGCCATAAAAGTATTGGATCAATCTGATCTTTGTTTTTTCCCTTCATCTGGGTATTTATGATCTAATCAACCGATTGGATGTCAGATAAAAAGTACATTGAGCCTTAGGAGAATTTAAATGATGGATATCCAATCGCTATTGTTTTCCTGTAGTGAAAAATTTATATCCTTCTTATTTTTAGGATGAGCCCTAAAATGATCTTTAAAAATGGGTGAACGGAATGGATGAAACACATACCTCATGACGGGGCCCACAGAGCACCAACCACCAGCCCCGGGGCTGGTGTCAGGGGGAGTAGCCAATCCGTTCCCCCCAAAATGGGGCAATCTGAATCTCAAAATCGATTCCACAATACCGAAGATGTTTCAACGGTCTAAATTCAATCCCATTGTTTCCTGGTGTGTGGCCTGCATGAGCTTCGGATCTTTCTCATTTTTATGCCTAAAATGTTTTGGAAAAAACAGATGAACAGATTGGATTTTTCGTAACCGCCATATGGCCCAATGAATGTTTCGACGATGGGAGTTCAATCCTACTCTTTCTACGTATTGGCCTCATTTTCTGGTAGAGGTGGGCATTTTTTAACCGATCCGGTGAATCCGACCCGATCAGACCTGATCAGACCCGTTCCGAACAGAACCGACGGCCTGGATCGGGTAGGATCGGGTAAGATCATTTAGATCCGACTAGTTTTCGGATCGAGATCGGATAGTGGTTAATCCGGACCGTTCCGATCCGAATAGATCCGGACCGTTCCGATCCGGCCAGATCCGGAGTAAAAAATAATATTTTTACTTTTTCTTATGGTGTGGTCCACTTGAGCTTTGAATATTCATCAATTTTGGGTTCAACAGCTAAAATAATCTGAAAAAACAAATGGACGGCATGGATACACCACATGCATTCATGGTGGGCCCCAACAGAGTTCACTCAGATATGAAAATGGGTTACTTGCACGGCACGTCAACAGGCGGGAGTAAGCCAGTCCGTTTCTGTGCAAGGACGAGACCGGCGCTCCTCGTGCTCCGAGTTGTACGAACGGTTTCAAAGAGATTAAAGGTATATGGGCCTCACAGTGATGTATTTATTATATCTACACCGTTCATATGTTTTTAGAGATCATCTTAGTATATTATTTAAAAAATTATTAATATCCAAAGATCATGTGGACCACACCACAAGTAGCAGCCTCAAATGATTTTCACCATTAAATATTTCGTGTGGTCCACTTGATAGTTATATCTGTCTTATTTTTCATTGTAAGCCTTATAACGAGCTTACCAAATAGATGAACGGTTTAGATATAACACATACCCCATGATAAGACCCACATAACTTGCTAAGTTCGTTATAGCAAGTCCCACTCACTGTACATATATAAAAAAGAAGCTGGGTGCTTTCGTGCAGTGCACGTTATTTTATACGTTCGGTAAAAACATAACCACAAAAATGGATAGTTTTTGTATAGCTATGTGGGGCCCACCTTGATGTATATGTTTTATCTAAACCGTTTATCCATTTTGACATATCAATTAAGGCATTGAGAAAAAAAATAACATATATTAAAGGTTGAAGTGGGCCACATTATATGAAAAATTAAATTAAATTCATACGAATCCGAATCGTACCCAACTCGATCAGACTCGGTTTCTCTGACCGAGTTGGACTCTGTTCGGGTCAGACGAATTATGTATCGGATCTGTTCGGGTCAAGTGACCCGGATTTGATTCCGGATCTGATCGAGTCCTGGTCCATCCATGGCCATTTCGGATCTGATCGGGTTGAACCCAATCCGCTCCGATCAGGACCGATGCCCACCTCTATTTTCTGGCCATATCCTAGAAGTCAGATGGCAGATCTGATGGACTGGATGGATTTGTCATTTTTGGGTCCACGCCCAATGCACTGGTTGGACTTGCATTCTGGTACAATCTACCGTCCAATAGCAGACGGTGCAGCCCTCACCATGGGACCACCTTATGTGTGTATTCCATATCCATGCCGTCCATAGAAAACTACTGTTTCCTATGGTATGGTCCACCTTAGAATTGGATCTGCTTCTTTTTTTTTTTGGCTCATGCCTTTAAATGATTTGGCAAAAATAATGGTGTGGATATAGGATATATACATCAAGGTGGGCCCCGGCATGAGGGACACACTGTTTTGTGTGAGGCCTGGCTGCATTAATCCCCTTTCGCTGAGATGGGAAAGGCAGTACCGCTACTATTTGGCGAACGGAGAACCATGAAGGTGTCAAACAGCAATAGTTGTGGTCCATTAGGGTTAAAACCAACATATCAGTGACTGACGGCTCCATCAGTTAGGAATTTTAGGTTTTTATTTTATTTTATTTATTTATTTATTTTAAAGCCGAATATATGGCTTTTGATTCTTAAATATAGGTTAACGGATTGGAATCCGTTGCAACACCTGTACGTAGTAGCAGCCAATACCCCACCTTTGCTCTGTGCGTCCCTTCTGTAACGTATATGTCACATCCATTCCGTCCATCAGGTAGATATCTTCACTTCCACCGTAGATCTCAAAAATAATTTCTATTGAATACTCCGGTAAACTAAAACATCTCCAAATACTCACACCTAAAAAAACCTTCAAGTTCAAGCATTGTGGCCCGCGTGATTTCTAGGTCAGGATTATTTTTGAATTGGCTTTCTATACTATCAAGAAGGGCCTGATGAACGGGTTTGAATTTTTATTTTTATTTATTTATTTTTGATTGAATATGCATGCACGTCACACAACATGGTGGACCCAACATAAACCTATGGTCCATGTGGTGTGGCCCACCTGAGTTGTGGATCCGGATCCGATTGATTTTGTCCTCAAGCCTTAACATCAAAGGATGTACCTGATGGATGGAGTGAATGTTACAAACATAACACAATGGGTCCACAAAGCTCAAGTGTTGTATATGCTGTGTAGACACATGATCTCAGTGGCCCAAAAGATTGTAACGATTGAAAGATCCTAACCTTAATCAATACCTTCAAGAAGGCAGGTAAAACCAACATTGCGAAGGCCCACTTATCAGGCACGTTGAGTTTTTGGGGTGGGCCCCATCAATGTGGATGGAACCCATTGCTCCACGCAGCTTGGTTGGATAACATTGTCTATTGGTAGGACCCAGCATGTTATGATCCCTCCAAATTCTTAAATGGAGCTAGCACAGCAACTTTATTTATTATTGGAATATTTTTACATGATTGAAAGCATGCTATGGTCCCTTTAAATTCTAAAAGAGAAGTGCATCAATACTACTTATTATTAGAATATTTTTACATGACTAAAAGTACTTAGGTAAGTTAGAACCTTGAGATAATCTTCTCAGAAAAGTTGCCATGTGGATGGAATTTTCTTTTGGCCTACTTTTTTGGATCTTGCAACTTGTACCATCAAGATATTTTCTTCCAAGAAATTCAATAGGACTTATCTGATCGGCACAACTCAACACCATTTTGTCATTGGTCAGGAAACATGATATGGTTCTAATTTGGGCCAAAACTCCAACAAAGCTCGGTAAAAGATGGATTTATTTGACAAATTTTTAAGAAAAATATTCAATGAAACTCAACTCTTTTCATCAAGATTTGATGTTAATTTTATATTTAATTTTTCAGATATTAAGTATTTTTTAAAAACTTCTTAAAAAACTCCAAAGTAGGTTGTTTCATCACATTTCTTGTAATTTTTTAAAAATGATGTTTCCTTAGTTTTTAAAAAAACATAAAATAAACTAAGAGTGAACTTCTTCCATATAAGAATAAGATTTCTCATATTTTAAAGGACGCCAATTCCATGGTGGATTATTTAGCTCTAATTGAGAATAGTGGTGGGGTAATATAAATTTACGAAGGTAAGTGGACCTTCCTAGCCATTTAAGTCAGTGTGTAACGCCCTTAATTTCCTAGGTCTAGTGTATACTTGGTATCTAACATTTACTTTTATCTTCTACAGGTGCAATTTAATAAGAAAATTAAAATGATATTAAACCCAATCGTAAATAATCAAACCAAACGATGTATTAAGTTTGAAAGTAAAATGGTGGCACATCAATCACACAAAATATCCATACAGTCATCCAAACAAACAGTAAAGTCTACCTTAACTAGGGACTTAATATACATGCCTAAAATCTACTAAATGTCTAATAAGTCTAAATAGCTACTCCAAACGATAATAGTGAAGCAGAAGCATACTGGAACTATGTTTGCTCATCGAAAATCTTGAAGTACGACACTTCCTTTGTTGGGTCCACGTGAGCCTCATCTAAGACAAGGACTTCTATGATACTTATATTAATAATATTTGGGTAGTGTTTTAAAACACCATCTCGAGAGGGAGTAAGTGATCAACTTAGTGTTACTATTCCCCTAAGTTGTTCACACTATCAACACAATTAAGTACATGTAATCAAAACACGACATAACAAATAAAATTTTGATTTAGTTAATTAAATATATGCCATGATATATGAATGCATGTCCTAGGAAAGAACCGATAGTGATATGGCTTGTTACCAAATTAATCACCCGCAAAATAAACAGAACCAACAGGAATATGGCTTGTCACCAATATTACCCATAATGCACAAAGAATCGACAATTATATGACCCTTCACTAATGTTATCTACAAATGCTATGATATGCATGCTTTAACTAATCATTTATTAATCAATTTACAACCAGCCGTATTACGAAAGTTAGGATACCACCACTATATCACTAGTTAATAAACATGATCGCGTGTCACCCGGGTTCTTTAATCCAAATTAAGGTTTTTCACCCAAAGATTTAATTAATATGGTAAAAGTTCATTACCCGATATCAAATACAAATATAATAAATTCAAAGGTATGGGCTTGTTGCTCAAATATTTAATTAACATTGTAAGGGTTCATCACTCGATATAAATAAGATAATGGTAGGCTCGTCATTTCTATTAATGCTCATTGGTCTTGAATATAATGTCTCATACCACCATGCCCGACCCATGAGATTTCATATATAAAATTGTATTATATACTAACAATTATAATTAACGATAACAATGCAATGAAAATCGTGGTATCATAGATTTAATAGGGCATTTAGCAACAATCAAGCACATATATATATAATTAACTTCGAATGGGACCTATTAGGTGGACTAAAGGGAATTTCGACAAAATTGGCATTGGGAATAAAACAACCCTATAGCCCTGATTATTGTCAATCAAATATGTTACGCCTCAGTCGACCGAATACGCCTGTAATGGCCAACCATAAGGTAGGTAGTCTACTAGTCCAAATAATTCTCAGATCTTGATCCACAACATCCATACATTTGAGTCTATCCCTTCGCTATAAGATGAGCCTTGTGTCTCTCAATAGATCTATTAGGCTTAGAATTTTGGATATACACCCTTATGTACACAGTTATAAGCACATAACAGTATAACACATGATAAGTCAATTGGGTATATACTCAAATACTTGATCAACCATATAAGAAGATCTATATAATCACACCACAATGAGTAACATAAATAAATTCTAATATCATGATTCCATACAAATTAGATATTTCATCAAACATATATATTATTAACTTAACAATAATAATATAAGAATTATGATAATAGAGTAATTCTGACATTAATAGTATAAACAATTTCAACATAATTAAGAAATCACTAACTATATCTATTAAGGGTTGATAGAGGGAAACTTAGGAGGAATAATCCTCACCTTTAAAGGAGATTTCTAGATCTGACTGCACCTGAGGTTTGAAATTTTAAAAATGGTCTAAATTCTCAATATCAATTTTAAGAAAATTTCATATAAGTTTGGGTTATTTACAAATTAAATCCTCGATTGCAATGTAAAATATTGATTTACCTTCAATTTAGGTAAAAATTGTTAAGGTGGAGGATAAAGCAATTATGAAGGTGGAATTTCAGCAATACCTCCCCTTTTTAGTAAAAAATTCTCAAATTTTAGCTTTCTCTCACTCTCTCAACACAATTCTCCCCCTCTAATACTCTTTAACCTTTGCTTAATTAAGAAAATTTTGTATGAAAAATGAGGCTACTTAAAAAGAGTATTTATAGTCATTTTTAAAAGTTTGATTGTCTTAGAAATTGGGTTAATGGTTTATTAATACAATGGTAGATTGATTTTGGCTTTTGGAGCCCATTTTGTAGTGAACCGATCAATCTAAGCCATGAAATGGTTATTCTAGGTAGCGGTCTAGACAAGGCTATACTCGTTCTGCATTTTGGTCACGCAGATCGAAAATACAATTAAAAGATCAATTTAACAGTAACCGATCAACAATTAGGGTTACGGCTATATGAATATCCACAAAATGGTAGTTAAGGTTGATATCCTCAATTTGATCACGAACTAATGATCCAAACATCTCAGCATTAAATAATTCCAAATTAATATAACTAGAGCTGGGCAGAACCCGACTCGTTCGGCGGATTCGACTTGTCCGGCTTGGTCTGATCCGACTCGAACCGAACCGAATGCCAGAGTCGAGTTCAGATCGAGTAGACCTAGCCGGATCCAAATCCCGACCGAGTTGAGTTCGGGTCATATAGTAACTAGATCCGACTCGAACCGAAACTCGATTTGGTCTGATCTGAACACGACTCGATCCATGGTGGGGCCCACGTTCTACACTTTTCTATGGTCCAACAGACTACTAATGGCATGTTGTCATTATTGCTTTTTAATCTCGAAAATCGTGGTGAAAATAGTGGGTAAAGCAAATCGGATTGCGCGCGAGTTTCTTGATACGCTTTTATCGTACTGAGTAAACTCTGTTGGACCCACTGTGAATTCATGTGGTTTATCCACGCTATCCATCCATTTTTCCATATCATTTTAGGGGTCGAGCCCAAAATTGAAGTATATCAAAAGCTCAAGTAGACCATATCATAGGCAATAGTGGAAGTATTAATTTCCACCGTTGAAACCTTTCTAAGGCCCCCAATGATGTTTATTTGTCATCCAAACTATTATAAGATCACATAGACATGGATGAAGAGAAAACACAAATATAAACTTGATCTAAAACTTCTATGGCCCTAAGAACTTTTCAACGGTAGACTTCAATTCACACTGTTTTCGGTGGTGTGGTCCACTTCAACTTTGTATATGGTTAATATTTGGGTTAAAGCCCTAAATTTATATGATAAAATGGATGGGACGGAGTTGATATAATGCATGAAGGACAGTGGGCCCTACAGAGTTTAGTCAATACGCTTAGCGTACGTACTGAGTTACTCAGTAGGCAATCCGCTTCATAGGTAAAGGGACTGAAATTATGACAGTATAATTTGTGGGTCCCATTGTTATGCATGTGTCTGATCCACATCATCCATCTGTTCTACATGCCTTTTTTACGGCATGAGCAAAAAAGTGAGGCAGATTCAATGTTCAACTGGACCACACCATAGGAAACAAAGAGAATTGTGAATGCCTACCATTGAAAGTAAAAATGAGGCAAGGGCCCATTAGGATGTGTACCTGTCATCCAACCCGTTCATGGCATCACACAGACATGGATGAAGAGAAAACACAAATATCAACTTGATCCAAAACTTCTGTGGCCCTAAAGAAGAAATGAACGATAAACGTTCAATTTTTCTTATCTCTTATGGAGTGGTCTACTTGAGTTTTGGATCTACCTCATTTTTGGGCTCATGCCATAAAATGAGTGGAAAAAAATGAATAGATGGCATAGATCAAACACATACAAAACAGTGAGTTCCATAGATTTTAATGAAAAAAGGAAGCTTTTCAAATAAGCTTCCGTGAATATCACATAGACATCAAAGAAGCTTTTCAAACAAGCTTCCGTCAACATCACGTAAACATTAAAGAAGCTTTTCAAACGAGCTTTTTCTCACCTGGTGACTTGATCCGAACCATAGCCAACTTGATTCAAATCGGTATCTCTGATAGAGTTGGACTTGTTTCGGATCAGCGCATCTAAGATCCAGTTCGGATCGAGTCAGGCCTGCTAGACTCGGTCCTGAGTTGGATCGAGTTCGGATCAGGGCTTTCACAGTACCGGATCAAGTCGAGTTGGACCTAACTCGGTCCGACTCGACTTGATGTCCACTCTAAATATAACTAACTTCTCTTTTTAAAAATATCTAGGAAACTTTCATTATTTACTAGGGTTTTTCACGTGTTCTCATGTACTCACTTGCTGCTCCAAGTTGAATGATTTGACTTATGATCTCAACCATCCGATTCATATGGGATGTCAAGCACGCAAAGACGAATGCTTTCTATAACTTTGAAGTCCATGGCCCACTAACGAGCGGTCTAGAGTTTGTTTGGTTAATCTGTCTGCGTTTAGGGTAATTTGGAAAGTGGGATTTCTTGATTAAGATGAACATGGTCTGGATGATATAAGTTTAATGTTTGGTCTTTATGAAATTAACGTAATCGGTCATTTGGGCCTGATTATCCTAAGCCATTGATTCTTAATTAGGCCATAAGGGTAGTTTAGTCAATTCAATTTAAATACACAGGATAACCAAGATCTAATCTATTGGTTATGTAAATTTTACGTGGATCTTTATTAAGCTTCGGTTATTTTGATCAATAGATAGCAGGTCCTTTAGATCTTGGCCAAAGATTAATAGATCATATCTTTAGGCACAAGTTTTAGGGAATCAAGCCTATGCATTAGCTTCCTAAAGGTATTTAATCGAATTTGTAGGGTTCTTTAGTGGTAACACCCGCGTATTTGTTAGGATTGAGTATAGTGAAATATGCAGGGTGTTATAGGGTTCTTAACGAATCCAAATAGGTCCTATATTCCATTTATTCTAAATGAAATACAAACAATGCATTTTCTAAAATGTAGTTCTTAAAACCTAATATGGTATCAGAGCCATGTGGTGATGATCCTATCTACATGTTTTCCTTTATACATAATTCCTTCCCATCTCTCACTCACTCATTAGTTTGCAATTAAATTTGCATTTGACCATGCTTCTAATCTTAGACTTGGGTTGTTCGTTTCCATCATCGTTACTACTTGAGGCCTGCTTTAGCATTATTGGCGCTAACAACACTATTTATTTGCACCAACACCCACCTTGCCCAGTAGCCCACTCTTCGGTTGGTGTGGGCTGCACAAGCCATTTGATTGGCTCCAAAATAGCAAGAAACCCTGCTTTTAGGAAACTTGTGCATCTTGTGAATTGTGCATGTTTGTGCCAATTTTTCTACCAATTTACATAAACATCATATTCCATCTTCATACACTTTTAAAGATAGTATATCCACCTTTCGACGGGAGTGGGATGCTTTGTTTGGAGTATTTGGTGGGTCTTGTGTGGAGTAGGATTATTTATTTGGAGTATTTGGTGGATCTTGTGTGGAGAATAAGTCACACAAAGTTAGAGGGGGAAAAAAAAAAACAACTGCCACGGCTAGGACACAGAAATAATTTTTCTACACCCCATTGGAAACCTTGTTAAGATGCAAAAATAGTTCCTCCATGTCTACGTAATATGTCCACCACCCAAATTAATTTTCTCTCTCCAAGCATGCATTGACTTGTGGATAGTTCCAAATCATTTTTTTTTTCACAACTTATACCTTAGTTTATTATTATTAGGGGTGTACATCGAACCGTCAGAACCGGACCGAAACTGTTGGATCGATTCAGTTTGGTCCGGTTCTAGATAGCATCAGTTCCGGTTCTGGTTCTAAAAATTCAAGAACTGTTGGATACGGATCGGTTCCGGTTTAAGGCCCTGTAGAACTGAACCGAACTGTTAATCCAAATTGTAGATCCGAACCGTTGATCCAAATCGTCAATCCGAACCTTTACTTAAAAAAAACCCTAAATATCTAATCTCTCTACTCTCTAGCCCGACTGCCGCCACCCCTACCTGCCCTCTCTCTGGCCGACTGCGCCCCTGCTCCTGCCCTCTCTCTCTCTCTCTCTCTCTCTCTCTCTCTCTCGCCGTTAGAACAGGTATGTGTTACTGTTTATATTTATCCCATCTCCCTATGAGTTTTTTTTTTTAAAGGGAGGTAGTAGTTTTCTTTGAAGTTAATGTGTGACTTTGGGATTTGGTATGGCCCCACATTGTATGCATCTGAGCTGTGGATAATGTGGGCCTCACTTGCAAGGTGACCTAACATCGAGAATGTTAGGTGGAGATGATTTACAAGGAGCATGTCCTCACGATCTGGGATGTACATCAGACAGGTGCATCTCGATTTTTAATATATTTTTTATTTTTTAAATTTGAGCATTCATTCTCCAAATCATGCTTGTTTTAGCTACTGCCATAGACAACATGTGATTTGGATTCATTTGAAATGTGGGATCATTGATGGAACATGTTCCGAAGATTGCACTGATTTACCACTCTAGAACCGTGGAACCGATTCGAAATTGAACCGTTTTTCACAGTCCAGTTCCGATTCGGTTCTGGTTCCGGTTCCAAAAATGGTAGAACCGTTAGGAACGGTTTGGTTCTGGTTTCACCCCAGAACTGGACCGAACCGACTCGTGTGCACCCCTAATAATAATAATAATTTTTTATTGGTTATTAGGATTAGAAATATATTTTGATTGGTGAGGAGTAGAGTTGTACATGAGTGGAGTTAGATCGGTCAGCTTGCTCGACTCGATTCGGAAAAGCTCGACTTGCCTCGGCTCGAAATTAGATTCGGACCGAGTTGAATTGGTTTTTGGAGCTCGAAAAAATTTTGAGCCGAGTTTGAGCTTGCCTGAGCTTGACTCGACTTGGATCGAACCTCAACTCGAATACACTCTGATCGAATCAGATTGGTGACTCGGTTATTTTAATATTGACACTACTCATCGAGCGTTTGATGAAATGACTCAACGAAGTGTTGTTTCGGGTGCATATATTCTCCACGGGATTGACTGGTGGCGAGGATGGAATGGATACGAAATAAATCACTACAAAAAAATACTTTACATTATAAAATTACCCCCATAGCTTGATTTTGATGCTACCTTCTGAGTGTTTGATGAAATACCTGTAAACTGTTATTATTGTTTTGCATTATGTGAAAAATTGAAGATGCACTCTATGTGTTTGAGAAAATGTCACACATGATCAAATTGGCCCGAGATGCTAACTGAACCAACCCGAGTTGGCTAGTCAGGCTTGAGGATTGAGCTGAGATGAGTTCAAGCTGGGGTTAGCAACTGGCCGAGCCGAACTGTGCCAAGCTCGACTCTGTTCGTCTCATGTATAGCTCTAGTGAGGAGAGTAGGTATTCTCCTTATCTCATAGTATGTTATGTTAGAAAAGAGTATCATGGTTTCTTAATAAATAATTCTTGTAGCTAGAGAACTCTAAGTACTCATCGTTTGGAATAGAAAAATAGTTTTTTTTTTCCCTTTCTTCAGAGAGAGAGAGAGAGAGAGAGAGAGAGAGAGAGAGAGAGAGAGAGAGAGAGAGAGAGAGAGAGAGAGAGAGAGACCTCAACCCTCAATTATCCCTTTGGATCTCACTATTAAGTTGATCCAACCCTTTGGAATAACTTAGTGCATCTTCCATTAATAAATCCCATACACTGGTGATTCGCATATTTTTTATACATTGGCAATCCCACTAATTGGGCTCTGTATTAAATGAAGGTATACGTAATATGGGTTTCTTACTATTAATATGTGTTAAATTAATGCACTCATGGGCACATCTATTGGTTCTAATACACACACTTTATAAGATACATATATTTGTTCCCATGCATGCACTTTATGGAATACATGTATGTGTTCCAATACCCCGTGCATGAGAAGAATGATAAGGGTTTTGAACATACATATATTCTTAATTACTTAGATATTTGTGATAGAGATGAAAAGATGCATGTCTCTTAGTTTTTTATATTCATATATTAAATAGCTTTCATGTGCTGCTTATAAAAGGTAAATGGTTGCCTATAGATTAGTGTCTTAAATAGTTTGTATTTAAGAAGAATGTATTTAAAATTTTATAAATATGTACATGTAATTCATTTTGAAGTATGAAGATCAATACAATACAAAATTCAGCATTCTCTTATTCTCTTCTAAGTTCTTCTTTCAAAGTAAAATGCTATAAGAGCCTATAATCAGTATAGCTGAATGTGTAATCTTTAAAGGAACATTTTTTTAGTGGATCACATTCAACTCAATAAATCAATTGTTGGGATAATTTCAGTGCCACTATTAGATCAAAACAATAGGCCAATTCATACAGTGCACATATGATGGATGCTTCCAATTATACAATCATCTTTGAATGTGGACACTATGGGGCACAATGCTGCTGATCCTTAGTCATCCTCCATGCAAAACTATCTCTAGAAACTAAGGCTGTCAAGTGGCTAGCTAGCCTTGGCTGGGCCAATGTCTGTCCAACCTAGTTCTCAAAGTAAACCTATGCACGAGCTTTCCATGGGCCAAAACAAAGAGGACCAAGCGTGGCTGTGATGATTATGCATGTCCGAGCCTGAGCATAGCCACCCACTTTATTTATTTTGTACATGTGTGGCCCACCAAATAATCATACAAGCCTAGATTTTTAGACATGGCATCTACTTTACTTTGATGGCATATGTAAAGCCAAATATTCCTTAGTTAGATGGGGATTCAGATCCTTTTTTAAGGAAAATTCCAGCTTATAATTGTTGTGATTTGGAGGAATCTATTCTTGACTGGTCCCTCCTCAAGTGCTTCCGTGTATGGTTGTCCACAAAGATATGGAGGTATTGATTTCGAATTTTGTTAAGGTAACCTTATTAATTCTCCCTTAAGTTGTGACAATTAATAGAGCAGGTTTGGACATAATGTTGGTTGTTGCTGTTTACTGCAGGAAGGTACCCACAATCGTCATTTTTCCAGCTTTTGGTGAAACAAAGATTCATTTCATCAGATCGAACTGCTGCAAAATCCGGGATTTGGATCGAAATGAGGATTTCATCTCTAATCCTTAGGGCGTGTTTGGTCCGTGGAATAAAATGGTATTGAAATGTATTAGATGGGATTAACATTGTTATTGCACAATGATTTGATGTCTGGAAATACCATGGTATTTTAGCCATCCACTCTTATGTTTGGGATAAAATTCTTGCCATGGGAAAATACTGAATTAAGTAAAATCCTGTTTGGTGGCCCATGGAATTGTAATCAATGGTCCAAATTCATAATGGATGTTGTTCACTTGTACACATATATAAGCAGAGTGTCACATGTAAATAGTGTACATGAACGGATGGCATGGATAAACGCATGCATCAATGTGGGGCCCACATGTGTAGTGGATTTCAAAATCAACATAAATCCAGCATGAGACCAAATGCAATTCCATGGGACGAAATACAATCCCATCCCTTCTAGTGAGGGGTCTCATCTTCCTTGACAAGGTTGGTCTCGGGTCAATCAGAGAGAGGAGAAATTAAGACCTCTGTCCTTTTGGTGTTTCTTTGTTTTGTTTCTTTTAGCCAGGGGGTCCCGGCTCTTTTACGATAGGTCTTCTACAGGTCCTTTTTTCCTACGAAGACCCGAAAAGTTGTAATCTTTTTGTCCGAAAATGATATATACCTTAAACAAAAAAAAAAAGAAAAAAGATTCAACTTTTCATGTAAAAAAAAAAAAAGATTCAACTTTTCATGTAAAAAAAATAAAATTAAAAAAATACAATCCCATCCTAACTAATCCCAACCTTTCTCATCCTCCCCCCAGTTGCTGGATAGAATTTGCATGGGACCAAATGCAATTCTATGCCACCTAATCCCATCTAATAACCCGCGCCAAATGCCCCCTTAGTTTTGTCGGACATGCCCTCAGTTGATTTGCGTTTTATGTGAACCCGATTGTCACTGGATCTGGTGCAGGTGTAATCTGGGCTAACCCTTCAGTCCAGACCGGTTTTCAAAAC
The DNA here is from genome assembly GCF_029962835.1 of Magnolia sinica. Lineage (NCBI taxonomy): Eukaryota > Viridiplantae > Streptophyta > Magnoliopsida > Magnoliales > Magnoliaceae > Magnolia > Magnolia sinica. The sequence continues at coordinate 12,687,565 of NC_080586.1, forward strand.
ATTGGTTCAAATGTTTGCTGCCCATTAAAATTAGTGTTTGGGGATACTTCCAAACACTATTATTATTATTATTTTGTTTTACTTTTGTGGAGTTTTAGTGGCCATGCCCCACTGAAAGTAGACCTGATTCCAATGCTATGTGTCGAGAGAGGGCCTCTTTAGTGGCGTGCCAGCTTCCAGCAATAGAAAGCCCATGCAACAAATAGTTTTGTGGGGTCAACAATGATGTGTGATCCGTTCCATCCATCATTAGTGTCATCTCACCTAAAACATCCACCACCAGAACCTTCATGGGGTTACCAAAATCTTTATATGCAATCCTATCCATTGATGAGGTGAGTCCCACTAGATCCAAGGGACAAAAATATCGGCTTGGTCCAAAAGTTCAGTAGACCCAAGAAGGTTTTCATGGTAAGTGTCCCATCCTCACTTTTTCTTGAAGTGTTTAGGCCCACATGCTAACATGATCTAGCACAAATGATGGGTGAAGTACATCCACTCCGGTGGTAGACTCTTAGGAGTTTCAACACCCGGTTGACGGTTCGAGTACCCATAGGTGGTGAAATCCCACCAAGGCATGAGTGTGTGGTGGTGTGTGTGCATGTCTTATATAAAATAATAATAATAATAATAATAATAGAGGCCATATAGTGTTTTTTGTTGCAACACTAGTAGGAAATTTGCGTCGCAGTACTAAAAATAAAAGAATATTACTAGTAAAAATGGCAAAAGAGATTACATATCTTATATAGAAATGAACCTAATTAAACCTATTAAGGTACTATTAAGAGAGAGAGAGAGAGAGAGAGAGAGAGAGAGAGAGAGAGAGAGAGAGAGAGAGAGAGAGAGAGAGAGAGAGAGAGAGAGAGAGAGCTAAAATGCCTTGCCAGGTGCGTACTTTGGATATTCATCTACAAACATGATACTCCCATTTTTTTTGCAGTCTGCTGCTCGATGAGGATTTTGTGGCCATGCTGGGGCCTGTTTCTGTGGCACTGCATGCATGGTGGGTTGATGATTTGGCGACTATGCTGGGCCCAATTTTGTAGCACTGCATGAATAGTGGATGGAGATTATTTAAATTTGTGGCCATGCTGGGGCCCAATTCTGTGGCATTTCATGGACATTTGGTTGATGATTTTGTGGCCATGCTGGGTCCGTACATTTACAGTGGATGAATAGAACCATTTGAGAAAATGGTGGTGGACTGACACCTTATAGTCTTATCCTAAACACGAGATGCGATGTTTTCAATGCATTCAAAGGCTCTCGGAAGGTGGATTCGGCATATTTATAAATCTTTAAAAAAAAAAAAATAAATAAATAAATAAATCGACCCAAATATATAGCTTTTGATTCTTAACAACTACGCAAATATAGGTTAGGTATTAACGGACTGGAGTCTTCTACAAAACCTGTAGTAGGCAGCCAATACAACATCCGTAGTCCTGTGCGTCCCTGCTGCACTGTTTGTGTCACATCCACTCCGTCCATCAGGTAAAGCCTCTCATGTTCAACTTGCATCCGAAAAACAATTTCTATAGAATGGTCAGGGAAGCTACAACATGTCGAACAACGCAAACTCACACCTAAAAAACATCCATGCGTTGTGGTTCACATGAGTTTGGATCAGGATTATTTTGGAGTGTCTATTCATCTTGTTGAGGAGGGCCTAATGAACGGTTTTGATGGAATATGCACATTACATAATTTGGTGGACCCAATAAAAACCTATGGTCCATGTGGCGTGGCCCACCTGAGTTGTGGATCCGATTGATTTTGTTCCCATATGGCTAATTAAGATTGAAGGGTGCAACTTATGGATGGAATGGAAGTAACAAACAGGCCCCACAGAGCTGGGATGTTGTATATGCTGTGTAGATTGTGTTGAGGACGGTTAATCACATGATCCCACTGGGGCCCAAAAGATAGTAATGATTGAACAAACCTAACCTTTGTCAATAGCTTCATGAAGCAGGTAAAAGCAATATTGCCAAGGTCCACTGATCGGGCACGATGATTCATCGTGTGATGAGGTTTTTGGCCTGGGCCACATCAATTTCTGAGCGACCCATTCGTCCACGTGGCTTGGTTGGATAACATGCCCATTGCTGGGACCAACATGCTATGATTCTTCTAAACTCTAAAATGGAGCACACCGACTTTATTTATTATTAGAACATTTTTACATGATTAAATGCATAATTCCATGATTCCTTTAAACTTTAAAAAAAGTAAGTTTAAATTATTTATTATATATTGAAATATTTTTACTTGATTTGAAGCTAGTTAGGTAAGAAAGAATTTGCAAATAATTTTCTCAAAAAAGTTGCCACGTGGAAGGAATCTCCACTTTGGCCTACTTCTTAGAGCTTGCAACTTGTACACTTGGGATATTTTCTTCCAAGAGATTTGATTAGGCTAATCTTGTCCACTCAACTCGACTCCATTTTACTATGACTTGGGAAACATGATTTAGTCTCAGTTAGGTAGAAAACTAAAACCACATGGGTCCGGCTGGGCTCCAATGAAAGGCAACTAGGTCAAAATTTGATAATCAGGTTGATCAAAGCAACGGGTGGGACTCATGACCATTGGTTGAATCTTTTTTAACCTTTTATTTATTTTGTACATGTGTGGCCTGCCGTATAATCATATTTGCCTAGATTTTTAGAATTGGCATCTACTTTACTTGGATTATTATTATTATTATTATTATTTTAAATCAAAAGTGCCTTCCATTAATCATAGGAGTATGCAGCATTTCGGGAGGGGCACAAACAAAACCAGGCCCCACCTATCATGTAGGAAAACAAGAAAGACAAAAGAAAATAACGCTGCTCAAAAGGGATCGAGGTGAAAATTAGGCCTCCCTTATCGTACCGGCCCGACTCTATCGAGGAAGATCAGCCCTCTGAGCTATGGTGGGAGGTCTTGGAAGGAATCGAACATCGAGACAGATTGGGAGTCACTCCCCAGGTGAGCCAAAAAATCCGCTGGGGAATTGGCTTCCCTGTAGGTGTGCATAAAGAGAAACTGCCCTTGGAGCTTCAGACGATTGATTTTATGTAGCCAGTAGCACCATTTCTATGTTGGCTGAGTATCCCCATTCAGGACATTAACATGAAGATGCGAATCCGATTCGATAATCGCCCTGCAACAACCTTTTTGGAGGCAAAGGGACATACCGTTAAAGATGGCTCTCAGTTCGGCAAGATTGTTCGATCCCACTCCATAGCCGGCTGAGAAGGCAAAAAGAAACTCTCCCCTGTCTCCCCTGCAGATCCCACCTCCCCCTGATTCCCCCGGGTTCCCTCTAGCAAAGCCGTCCACATTTACCTTAGCCCATATAGCCTTTGGGGCACCCCACTTAACTATCAAAGAAGCACCACCCGAAATTCTGCCTATCGTCTGAGCTTGAGAGTGGGAGGGGCTGGTCGGACGTGATGAGGTCGATCACTGTCTTCCTCAGGGAATAACTACACAAATTCACGGAGCTCTCCAAAGAGCTTCCTCAAATCCACGAGGAATAAAAGCAAAAATAATTCATAATAAATTCAAAATAATTTGATTGATGATAAAAATAAAATAAAATTACAACTCTTTAAATAAGGAACTCATACCTAGGATGAAGTTTTAAACTTAGACTCCAACCCAAACACTCTAAAAATGTGACTTACTATAAATAATAAACTTACTATTTATAGACAACATCTATTCCTACCAGAATTCATAGTTTTGGGCCAAAAAATAATAAATGTCCTGTTTAGCCCAATCATGTTATTCTTCTAACTTTTCTAAGCACTTTTCGTGTCCAGCGTGAATTCTATAACTCAAAGGATAAAAAATTATATTTGAACTAAAAATTACTATTTATAGTAAAAGTGAAAATAAATGGAACTTTTGACCATCGATCTAATGAAATATCACAAATCTTGTGTGAGCAACCCAGCAGGGTTTGTTCGCTTAAGTAGGTTCTCCTACCCTAAAAGCATATATAATAAGTTGAAAAACTCATCCCAATTTGCAAGATATGATTGATTTAAGGTTTCGACGGTCCAAAATATTTTTGCCTCTGATTGTGCCTTCTCTAGTCCATCTTTGCCATAAAGGTATTTGTGACCTGCTCTACATCAGATTGCATGTGTAAATCAAAATAGTCATTGGCATGAGGATTCAAAACCTTGTTTAAAGGTGAATCCCGGCCGATAGTTGTTGTCTTTTTTAAGAATTTAATCTCCACCCGTCTCTCCTTAGGTTCTTCCTTGTGTAGTCGTCTATAGAGAAACGGAGATGTTGATCATTTGAAAATTTTGTTAATGTAACCTTTTCTTAAGTGGTGACAATTAAATAAGGTATGTTTGGACATAATATCATTTGTCATTATTAACTGTAGGAAGGTACCAGCAATAGTTATTTTGCCATTTTTTTGGCGAAATGAAGATTTATTAACGTTTAGGGGTCTCAAACTTGATATTGCTAGTGTGATCCAAACAGAGTGCAAAAATGAGAGTTTTGCATCGAAATGAGGATTCCGTCTCTGATCCTTAGTTTTGATGTAGTCGCCAAACAGTCTCTTAGTTGATTTGGGTTTTATATGAAACTGATTGTCATTGGATCCAATTCAGGTGCAGCCCTCTTTGACCCTCTATTCTGGACCAGTTTTCAAAACATTGGTTCAAATGCCTACTCATTGACAATAGTGTTTAGCGGTACTTCCAAATACTATCCTGTACTTTTCAACACTGCTTTTTGTTTTGTTTGTTTGTTTGTTTTAATTTTAATTACCTACGCCCCATATGTTTTCTTTCTTTCCTTTCTATCTCTCTTAATAATTTTGTGCAGTTTTGATGGCCATGCCCCAAAGAGAGTAGACCACAATCCGAGGTTGTGTCTCGACGGAGGGGCTAGTGGGATGCCACTTTGTGGGGCCCACCATGATGTTTGTGACATCTGTTCCATCCATCTTTGCTGTCATCTCACATAAAATCAGGCCTACACCACAGGTAACAGTGGGAATGGAAATGCCAATCACTGAAACCTTCACGGTTTCACCAAAATCTTTAATATGCCATTCAATTCATTGGTAAGGTGAGTCCCACAAGACCAAAGGGAAAAACCAAATACCAGCATGATTCAAAACTTCAATGGGCTTCAAGAAGGTTTCATGGTAGGTGTCCCATCTCCACTTTTTCTTGTAATGTTTTGGGCTCACATGCTAACATGATCTATCACAAATGATAGCGAAGGTGGATGACACACACATGTCACTATAGTCCTTCATGGCTTTTTGTTGTAGCTGTTGTAGGAAATCTGCCACCCACTACTAGAAATATATAGAAGAAAACAAGAAAATAAATAAGAAGAACATTACTGGCAAAAATGACAAAGGAAATTACATATCTTATATAAAAGTTAATATACTAAAACATGTTTACATGAAGGAAGGACTCATTTGAGAGAGAGAGAGAGAGAGAGAGAGAGAGAGAGATTACACGTACTGTCTACATAGAAAATGTTTACACTAGGGACTGACAACTGAGAGAGAGAGAGAGAGAGAGAGAGAGAGAGAGATTACAGTACGATTACACGTACTGTCTACATAGAAAATGTTTACACTAGGGACTGACAACTGAGAGAGAGAGAGAGAGAGAGAGAGAGAGAGCTAAAATGCCTTGCCAGGGGCATTCTTGGGATATTTATCTACAGCTGCTGCTTGAGGAAGATTTTGTTGCCATGCTGGGGCCCGGTTCTGTGGCACTTCGTAAGCATTGTATTGATGACGAGGCCTACGTTCGAAGTATTGATCGACGATTTCAAACCCTCTTTTCCCTATTTTCTCTAGCTTAGCCTTTCGTTGCAATCCAGCTATGATTTCAAACTCTCTTCTCCCTATTTTCTCTAGCTGATCTACGTTTCTTGCCATTCCAAGTATTAAATGACACTTGCAATCAAACCACCACTCCCAAATGTTTTCTTTTTTCTCACTTACATCTCTAAAGGTTCAAGCCCTTTATATAGAACTGGAGATGGCATATTCACCACTGTTTATCGCAGACTGTATAAATCGTCTGTCTAAAGAATCTAACTGATTGAACAACTGTAGCCGTCCAATTCATGGCTATCAGATGCGTAGTTAAGAATGCTGTCATAAATGGTCCGAATTCAATGTTTCTTTGGAAAATACTCCTGTTACAATGGGACATGCAATTTGGGTGGTCCGGATGAGAGTGTTTGTTTCCCATATTAATTTACAGTTGGATGAGTAGCCCCATTTAACAACATGGTGATGGACTGACACCGTAGAGTCGTAGCCCAAACGCGGATGTGATGTTTTGAATGCATTCAAAGGTATTCTCCATTTCCTTTCCAATGGTGGATCAGGCATATGCATCTCTATAGACTAAACGTAGAAAGAACTGAATGGTGTGAGTATTTTTAGTAAAATAACATTTTAAGAACCTTACACGCATCCCCTTCCACACGCACCAGGCATGCCAACTCGGACTGGTGTTGAACGTCGGAGCGGTGAATAAGGTGGCCCACCATGATGATGACTGTATACATAAATCAGGACGGTCCACTGATCGGCCAGGTCCCATGTGTAGTTCAATAGTGGAATATTGGAAATTGCATTTCAACCGTCCATTTTTTCGTACAAGGGTTGCCTAGCTGATGAGTGTACGCAAGGTTATATTATGGGCCACCATATATGACGCAGGGATGGATGAGATGAGGTCGATCACCATCTTCCTGAGGGGATAATTACTCCAAATTCTTCACAGAGCTCCTGTAACTCACAAAGATTCTTTGAATAAAAGATAGAAATAAATTCTAATAAATTTGAAAATAAATTGATTAATGATAAAAATGAATTTATAATCTTTTAAACAATAATATCAAACTTAATAAAAGTTTTAGAATCAAACTCTAACTCAAACTCCCTAAAAAGCGTGACTTACTGTAAATAGTAAACTTTCTATTTATAGGCGGTCATAATTTCCACTAGGCTTTATGGTTTTCGACCAAAATAGTAAATGTCCAATTTAGTCTAACCACATTATTCTACTAATTTTTCTAAGCCCTTTTTATGTTGGACATGACTCCTAAGGCTGAAAGGATCAAGAGTTATGATTGAACCAAAAATTACTATAAATAGTAAAAATGAAATTAAAATGGATTTTTGACCGTCGATCTGATGGAATCTTGCAAATCTGGCATGGGCAACCTAGAGTAGCGGGCTTGGTTGGCTAAAGTAGCTTCTCCTACCCCAAAATCATATATGATACATCGAAAAACTCATTCTGGTTTCCAAGATATGCATGTTTTAGGGTTCTAATGGTCTTGATTACTTCCACATTTGATCGGGCTTTTTTGGTCTATCTTTGCCAAGAAAGTGTTATTACATGAAAAAGGAAAAATAAGACGAATTTTGAGACGGTTGTGGAACATTTGCAAAATTACTTAGTTTAAAGACAGCTATGAACCGTCTCTAAAATTTGAGATGGCTCTTAATCGTCTTTAATATGAAGTAAAATTTTTATAAATATTCAACTTCCACAAATCATTTAAGATGGTCAGAATTTGTGGGTAACTGCAGAGAAAAGATGATTATCGACCGTCCAGAATAAAAGACAGTCTTTAGTTGTCTTATTGGTAATCATCTAAGAGAGTCAGAGATCGTCTGCATTAGATACGGTTATTAGTTATCTTATAGTGGTCATCTGAGACGGTCAAAGACCGTCAGCATTAGAGACGTCATTAGCTTTCTTATAATGGTCATCTGAGACTGTCAAAGACTGTCTGCATTAGAGATGGTCCTTAGTTGTCTTATAATGTGGGTTATTGTGGAGGCCACTTTGATGTATGTATTACGTAAGGTAGAGCATGCTTTAATGTGGGGTTACTGTGGAGGCCACCTTGATGTATGTATTACGTATCCAGGTCATCCATTAATTTCCCACTCTACATCCTTATTTGATTAAAAATTGAAATTTTAAGAAATGAAGTTCGAAAAAATTGAGATTAAAAAAAAAATCGAGATTTGATATATAATTGACATTTCAAGAAAGAAAATTAAGAATAATAAAAAAAAAAATAGTTGAGAAGCTTAGAAAAATAATTAATAATGTTAGAGAAAAATTGAGATTTTGAAAAAAAAAAAATGTGATTTTATAAAAATCTAGATCTAAATTTTGAAAAAAAAAAAAAAAAAAAATTTGAATAAAGTTGATAAATTTGGAAAAAATTAGATTTTGAAAAAAAATGATATTTTGTAAAAGAAAATTAAAAAGATTAACAAAATTGTGAAAAAATTGACAACATTGAAAAAATATATATTTTTTTAAAAAGAAAATGAGATTTTGTATTTTCAAAAGAAAAATTAAAAAATTTAATAACAAAAATGAGATTTTGATGATGTGTTGTATATCCATGCCATCCATATGTTTCTCCAGCCCATTTTTGGGCGGAGTATAAAAAATTGTGTAGATTTAAATCTTAAGTGGACCACACCACTGGAAAGAGTGGTAATATAGTACATCACCATTAAAAATTATAAAGAGCCCATTGTAAGGTTTTAGTAATGTTTATTTGCAATTTAACTTGTTGATAGTGTAAAGAAGATTTGGATGAAGGTAAACTACACATATCAAATTGATCCAAAACTTTTGTGGCCTTCAAAATGTTTTTAATGGTTATTCATCACTGTTTTGATTGGTATGGTCCACCTGAGATTATTGAGTTCTTACGATTTGAAATCACATCCTAAAATATGATGGAAAAATATATGGACGGTATCGATATACATAAAATATATCAAGGTAGGCCCTACACGATTAGGGTAACACCCATGAAGGAGTTACCTAAATAGTGAAATGGTACTATAAGGTCACCTCATGGAACTTCCCATGAGGTTAATCTGGAACTTCCCATGAGGTTAATCTGTGTGGGCCCTACCATGATCAGTGTAGAACATCAACACCATGCATTTGATGTGTCCCCTTTAAGTTATGGGACATCCCAAAAATCAGTCGTATACGAAACTCAGGTGGACTATAACATCTAAAACTATGTGAAGACATCCCTAAAACATATAAAAGTATTTGGTGGGGCACACATGAGTTTTGAATGCATATGAAACTTGGTTTGACTCCTCATCCATGTGGGACACACATAATGAATGGGCTGGATCTATGAACCACATCTAGGTGGGCCCAATAAGTAATTATGAATGTTTTATTGGATGGTAACCCTCTCAACTATAGTATGTGGTGTGGCCCACCCAAGTCATGGATTGACTTTATTTTTAAGCTCGTGGCCCACCATGGAATGGTGCATCTGACTAATGGGGCAGATCCAAAGTTCAAGTGGACCCCACCATAGAAAAGAGTGGGATAGTGACACCCACTATTGAAACCTTCTTAGGGCCCACCGCGATGTTTATTTGAGATCCAACCTGTTTATAAGTTAATACAGGCGTGGAATAAGGGAAACATAAATATTAGCTTGATTGAAAACTTCTATGGCCTAAAGAAGGTTTTAATGGTAGGCATTCAATCCCCACTGTTTTTTGTGATGGGGTCCACTCGAACTTTGGATCTGCCTCATACTTTGGCTAATTCTCTAAAATATCCTTTCCAAATGGATGGATGATGTCGATACAACACATACATCATGGTGAGGCCCACAGAACGTGGTGGCATCACATTGGTGGCAGCTTTGGGATTGTGTATTACTCAGTACTCTTATCCAGCTGAGTAAACTCTGTTGGGCCCACCATGAATGCATGTGCCTGCTCCGACCATCCGTTTTTCTATATCATTTTAGGAGTTGATACCATATTTTAAGCATATCCAAAGCTCAAGTGGACCATACCAGAGGAAACAGGAAGTATTGATTTCTAAAGTTAAAACCTTTCCAAAGCCTCCAGTGATGTTTATTTGTCATCCAACCTGTTCATAAGATCACACAGACATGGATGAAATGAAAACACAAACATCATCTTGATCTAAAAACTTCTGTGGCCCCAATAACTTTTCAATAGTACACATTCAATTAACAATGTTTCCAGTGGTGTGGTCCACTTGAGCTTTTGATATGTTTCATTTTTGGGCTAAAGAACTAAAATTATATGATAAAATGGATGGATGGAGTGGATAAACCACATGCATTCATGGTGGGCCTCACAGAGTTTACTCAGTATGCTAAGCGTATCGAGTTACTCGGTACGTAATCCTAGCCAGCCCCCTGGCTCTCACCGGACACGGAATGCGTCCTACCCGTGCCCGTCTCCAGCTGGGAACGGGCACAACTTTCAGCGACCACATTATGTATGGGTTTTATCCACACCGTCCATCCATTTATCTGTATCATTTCACGATACTAGCCCGAAAATGAGGCAAATCGAAGAAAAAGGTGGACCACACAATAGGGATTAAACTGTTACTGTTGAAAGCTTCTTGGGGGCACAGAAGTTTTGGATCAAGCTGATATTTATGTTCTCTCCATCCAGTCCATGTAACTTTACCAATAGGTTGGATGGCAAATAAACATCACGGTGGGCCCTTGAAAAGTTTCAACGGTGAGAATAATTATCACTGTTGCTTCCTTTGGTGTGGTCCACTCAAGCGTTGGATCTGCCTCAGTTTCGGGATAATATACTGAAATGATACAAAAAAATGGATGGACGGTGTGGATAAAATCCATCTTCGGTCTCACTTCTTTTGTAGAATTTACTCACTTCCTTACGAAGAGGTTTGTTTAATCTAATTTAACTATTTAAGTACTTCTCATGGCAGGGTGTAGATTATTTGAACTGTGATTACTGTTACCATGATGGATCAAGGCCTCAATACAGGTACCTTTCTCAGAAAATGAGTTCCTGCTGCGTACGTTTCATGTATGAACAAAACGGGAAGTCAAACAAGTGATGTTCATTGGGATATCTATATCATTTTAAATTCATTTTTAAAGAAATGGGTTTGACTGAATTGTTCCATTTCAATCAGCAAATGTCACATTGCCATGCATATCCATCCTGTCTTGCAGGTATGCAAGGATGAGTTCTGCATTACGGAAGTTTGGCCAACGCATTTTGTACTCTATATGTGAATGGTAAGTCATATTCTACTAAAAGTTACACCCTTCGGCACTAATAGCTCATTCATTGAGAGTATCTCTTTTATGCTTCCTATTTCAGTTACAAGAGAAATAAAAGTATTCTACTTCTCTTTCTACTTTCATCTTGTGGCCCTTTAATTTTTTCTTCAAGATCCCTGCTTCTTTAGCTTTTCGTTGTCATTGATAACCCACCTGGAATGTGTACCTTTACGTCTTATACTACTACGTGAAGTCGAAGATCTCGAGCTTCTTCTAGATGAGCTTCTATTTTGGCTACACTCTAATGTTTTGTTTGGGTTTAGGAATCCTTAGTGGTGAGTTGTCTGCTTTAGTAGGGTATATCTTATTGGGATTTGTGTTGCGGAATTACACAGATATGGATCTAGGATAACAATCCAAGAGCACCAAGCAATTACAAGAGAACACAAAGATTTAACATGAAAAACTCTTTCGGAAAAAAACCACGGTACAAAGCAAAAGAAATCCACTATGAAAATAGAAATTACATAGAGAGATGACTTACCTGATTCGAACAACCTCGAATCTTACCCTTGCTACACCCTTTGATAACTCTAGAACCCTTTTAAAAACCATTGGAATACCTTTAAGAAGCCTTAGAATACATTAAAATGGCCTTAGGGAATCCTATTTATAGATGGGAAAACCCCACTTACGCACCTCCCTAGAAACCGCCTCAAATTTACGCAGTCCGCGCACAAACCACGCACCATCTGCGTAACCCTCAACTAGTCGAAGGAAGGCTTCGACTGGTTAAGCCTGACCCTCAACTGGTCGAGCGTCCCGAAAATCTTAAATACATCGTTGCTGGCCTTTGAGTCGAACAGGCTTCGACTAGTTGAGCCAGTCCCTCGACTGGTCGAGCACCTCGGAATAAACAGACTTAAGACATCTGTTTTGACAACAATCTCCACCATGTATTCAATCTTTAACCGTGTAGCTTCTTGACCTCTTCTCTTATCTCTGCTTTGCATCATAGTTTCATCAACGCTTCCCGTTTATACTTTGTCTTCCTTTTACATCATCGCCAAGCCTAGAGAAGTTGCACATAACTTGAACTTCTCTATAGGAACAACCTTGGTGAGCATGTCTGCTGGATTCACACTGGTGTGAATATTCTCCAGTGTTACGTCTCGTTCTTTAAACACGTGTCGGATAAAGTGGTGACGAACATCAATGTGTTTAGTACGTGAGTGATAAACAGAATTTTTAGCCAAATTGATAGCATGCTCGCTATCACAGTTAACCGGCACGACATCTTGCTAAAGTCCCAACTGATTTATCATACCTCTTAACCAAATACCTTCTTTAAATGCTTCCGTCATTGCCATATATTCTGTTTCGGTCGTAGAAAGAGTCACCACGGACTGAAGCTTCAACATCCAACCGATTGCTTCACCTGCTAATACAAATGAGTATCCTGAAGTAGATTTTCTGGAATTCACATTACCTGCGTAGTCTGAATCCACATTCCCTACTAATTTTATCCCTATCTTCTCAAAAGTTAAGAGTAGTCTTTTATACCTCGAATGTATCGAAGTAGTCATTTCACCGTTTTCTAATCACTATTAGAAAAATGGGCAAATGCTACGGATATAAACCATAGCCAAATGTCTATTGCTACGGTTATAGTCCGTAGCATGATCGTATCAATTGGTGTTAACAACAAAAAATCTACGGCTACGGATTAAATCCGTAGCAATAGATATCGATAGCTACGGATTATCCGTAGTTATACTTTCTACAGCGAAATGTACATACATGTACGGATAATATCTGTAGCTAAAAGTAGACTAAAATCCGTAGCAATGTGTTGAAGTTAACAATAGCTACGGTTTTCGAACAAGAACTACGGATAATATCCGTAGCTACTTTTAAAAAATATATTTTTTTCATAACAATGGTGTCTGTTACCATTGCAAGAACCTGGTGTGATTGATAAACTCATCTAAGCTAATACAATTAATGCTACGAAGAATAGTACGTAAAGTGCAATTAGGAAAGAAAACGATGCATTCATATTACAAATAGCAATCAAATCAAACAATGCATCCTACATTCACATTTCTAGATAAACAAATTTCAGAATACAACATATCGTCGGTTGTAAGCATAATAGGAGCAGAGATCGTCCAAACGCAGGATCGTCCAAATGCCTTGTCAGCTCCGACACCACAATAGTATGGCCCCTGCACAAATCGACACACATAACCTCAGTTCTGGTGACATGAGAGATCTAAATAGCAAAGATACACATTGGATGAGATCCTTTTTTTAAACAATGGTTTGTGTAGTCAGTGACATTTGGGACTATTTATGCAGATCGAGTATCTCAGAAAAGGAAATTTTTTAACAAAAAACCTGAAAAATTTGACGAAGCAAGGTACCAATTAATGCTGCAATTGAATGCTCACTACACTTAAGCCTTTCATCAAGGACGGTGCGTCTTGGGCATGTGAAACTAGTAGCAATCTGAAAGTGATTCATTCTTTAATTCCATCATGACAAGAATGATGACAATGATCCTGTTCGAAAATTAGTTTCCAAATGGCATTGCCAAAACCAGCATTCATTTTACCACAGATCAGAAGTTGGAACATGAACTAGAAACTTAAAGCAGCTATAGGCAACAATTACCCGTGTTCCAGACACAAGTATGTCCGGATGAATGATGACAAGATTGTCATCACGGTCCACAATGCATTTTCCCTGGTCATCAAATTCTCCAATCACATTTAAAGTATATATAGGTCTAATGAGACTGTAAAACCTAAAATACGTAAAGAAACTATCAGGATGCTCAAAACAGAATATGGTTGCCCGAAGAATGAAGTGAAGCAACAACAAACTTGGGTGTGAGGGTGGGGAAGCATTTGTTTCAAAAAAAAGAAAGAAAGAAAGAAAGAAAACACAGGCAACATTCAATAGGACAGTGAACAAGGAAATCGTATGCATACTTGTTTGAAATAATGAATAAGGTGAGCATCCATTGCCCCACTAACAGCTTCCAAAAACTCAAACCTCTTCTTGGCCTCAACATTAGAAAGAACTGTGATCTGGAAAGAGCGAATATAACAATTAATGGCACCGGCCACTGGTTATCATTAGACATCTGTATCCAGGATCTCATATCAATGCATCTCTGCTAGAAGTATTAGTGTTGAACCTACTCGAATGAAGACCTTGCAATGTGGAGGTCCTGAAATATGCCTATAACTAAATTAATAGTTCTATCTTAAGGAATTAAGCTGACAAATGAAATACCAAAAAAAAAAAAAAAGTCAGATTTTCTATGAGTCAGGATTAGAAAAAGGCCTCTCAGTTGAAAATAGGACAATACCTCTTCTAAGACAACAACAAAATCCGACTTTGTACCTTTCCTCAATGATAGAAACTTCTCACGAGCCTGTAGCACAAAAAAGACATTGCAAAATAGGCCATTTGATATCTTATTCCTGTCTTCTTCATGCAGAGGGAATCCAGAAAAAAATCCATGATCCAGTAGACTTCTTGGCAAGAGACACCTCATTTCAGCCTTCTGTAAGATTGATTCAGATCCATTAATATTACAAAAAACAAATTACTTCTAAGGAGAGAGCTAATTTCAACCATTTCTCACTCATCAGAATCATAAAAACCAAGTATTAGGCTATACGCATAATATTGCCTGAAAATTGAAATACTAAAACCAGGAAACATTTTGGAGAAAAAGCTAACCTGTATTTCTAGAAGCTGCACTTTGGAATCAGCTATTGGAACACTCTCAAAGGCTTCCATTGGATAATGAACTTGTACCAAATTGTAATCAGATTGCCAATTTTTTCATCCAACTGCATGTTGATTAGTTATATTAATTGTCATTGTACTCTGCAAAACATAGGATGGAATGAAATTGGACCAAATAAGCATTTTTTGGAAGGTAAGCTCAAATTGTACTGGCGTCCTCACAATTGCGGCTAAAATCGCTAAAATAGCTAATGGAGGAATGTGAAGGCTAGTAGTACTGGAAGGCATTACCATGAGATAGTCATCTGGATTATTGTCGATGACAAATCCATACAGGTACAGTAACTACTGCAACAAAGGAAATAGGCTGTAGTAGTTTAGAAGTTCTGTTCGGAACCATTCAATCTGTGGACATTCTGATGGCAGCGTGGACCTTCTTGTATAGCTCTTCAATGCCATCAAGCTCAATTCCTTTCTTGATGTACTCACTAAAATGCGACTGGTATTTCTCTGGCTCATCCTCCATCAATGTCTGCAAAATTCCCATTCGTATTAGTGGCGATATAACAGTAAAGAAATTGCAGGTTTATTAGAGGCTTGGTGGGACGTGTTCAAATCTTATCTCGGATCCAGTACTGTGATTTTAATCACTAGCAGAGTTTTCCTAGAGGAGAGGTTCAATTTAACTTTGCATGATTACACGATTAGATAAGACTGTTTGGAGAAAAACAATTTGCAATTTTCAAGAGTTCAACTTTAAAATCAAAATAATATTCATGTAGATACATATGAGCTATTTCCTTCTTTATCATGGTTGCACATCATCAGAGTTAAATTGAACCAACAAGTTGCAGGGATATGATCAAATCTACATGGTTGCACTGCAAAAGTCCATCACAAACAATCCACAACTGAACATAGCTGGTGGGAAGATGATGGGCCAGCTCACAAGAATTTCAACAAACACAATGAACGTCTAAAAAGAGTTGTCAATCAGGATAACTAGCGAATTTGGATTCTTGAATTAAATAGAGGACACACCTCCAGAAAAATTGGTGTGCAAAATCTTGAAAAGTAGTGGCGGAATGTTGTTTTCCTCTGCTTGGCTTCCAAATTTTCTTCTACCTACATAATTTTTTTCACTCCCATCTTTTAGAAAACCAAAATTTTCATTCTCCAATTTTCTCCTGTTTCGATATCTTTGACCATATCAAAAGTGAACATTTCCTGTACTGCTTCTCTACAGTATGTAATTTTGCTATGGTTAGGGAACATAGAACATGGTCTAATATAAATAGGGAAAGTTAAACCAATTGACAGATTGGATCGCCCAATGAAATTTGATCTAAAGTAAATAGGAAAAGGTGTGGCTCAAATCATCCAATGAAAGATTATCTGCAGTTAATAGGAAAAGTTGTGGCTTGGATCATCCAATGAAAGATTCAACAATAAATAGGAAAAGGAGTAGTTAGGATCATCCATGGAATCATTTGAAACATATTAATTGACTAGATGAATGGCCCAACTTCGTTAAAGCATAAAAAAAGGATCCACAAGGGCTTTGAATCACCCTGTTTCCTGTAGTGCAGTCCACTTAAGCTTTGGATCTGCTTCATTTTGGGACTTATGCTCGAAAATGTGCTGGCAAAAGGGATGGATAGGGTGGATAAAACACACGCATCACAGTGGACCCCACAGTTCCTGCCACAAGGCAAGATTGGGAGATCTGCTTCCCAATCATTTGGGGGTCATTGAGTAGTGGCTGGTAGCTGCATTCCCTATTACATGTATTAGATTTGCATGGTCCTTGACTGAATGACTGAATAACCTGGAGCATGTACAAATGTAGCTCATGTACACAAACAGTGAAAAATATGCCTATCTAGATCTAACAATAATAAGAACACTACAATCTCCATGCCTCATCAACGAATATTGACAAATTTTAAAACTGGATTATCTTGCAATGTCTTGCAATGCTGCCAAAACAATGGTTAGATTGTATTATCTTTCACCATGGCAATGGCATGCTTTCTAATTTATGTAGAGAAACAACAGACACGATCAGACTAATGCTTGCCCCAGTAATATAGTACACAATATAGAACAAAGTGACTGTTTGACACAATCAGATGTTAGAACATGAGCTAAAAAACAAGGCAGATCTAAACTTGAGTGGGCCAAAGCACGGGAAATCATTAATTTGGTAGAACTGTACAGTTACACAATTAGAACATCTGAAATTCAAAGAAATGACAAAAACAACTGATTTACTAATCATTGTAATTTTTCTCTTGCCCCCATGCTCTCTAGTATCGATTCTAGCCAAGTAAACATGAGGATTGCTACTAATTGCATTGGAATAATTACTCCAATGTCAATTAACCCATCAATATCACATGACAGGTGTGTCATGTGCAACTCACAAGTGAGATAAGAATGGGACCTTCATGCTCTTATCTAAGTTGTAATTTGTAGCATCAAAAGTGGGAAATGGCAGCCTGCATAAAGACTGGTTATGTTTTGCACTCTGCCCCAAATTGAAAATGGGTCAAACCTTAGCCTGTGCTTGGTGCACTTACATTCGTGGAATGGTCTAACTGCCTAGTGTAGACAAGTCCATTTTGTTGAGATCCTAAGATTGACCAGAATTGTATTTTCATGATGCATTTAGAGAGTTTGATTAAAAATTTGGCATTAATGTGGCAAGAAATGAGCATGAAAGAAAATGGAAATTGGGAGAATATCAGGTAAGAGAATTGGTATAGATGATTTACTAGTGCAACCTCTTCATAGTTATCCACCACTTGAACGCAAAGCAACTTCCCCTGCTACACCATGTTACTTAAATCCTCCTTCTAAGTACTCAGAAGGTAATTACAATTCCACCATTTCCACTCTATCAAACTAATCATCACAATCCAATTCCTTAGTGCATTCAAATTGAACCAAAAGTAGGCAAATCACCTAAGGAGAAGGGATTGCCTCATTTACATGGTCTACTTACCTTACCTCCTTCACAGATTATCGACTACATTAGGAAATCTCACTAAATTTAGACAAGTTGCCTTACATTAAGTATACAACAATCCATGCATGCAACAAAACATACAACAAGAGTTGGAAACCAGTCCTTAAACACAAACCCATTGAATTGCAAATTCAGCCAACTCCTTGTTGTTATTGTTGTTGTTGTTGTTAACAAAGTTTTGAAAAAAAAAAGAGTCTAGTATATAAAGATCTAGAAAACAAAATCTAAGTGATAATTAATATTTTAATTCATAGCAGAGTACAGAAACATCAATAGATTTCATTACACCATGCATGTGCTATATATTACTACGGCAATGCAGATAATGCAGTTGAATCAACAGGAACTAACAAAGCTATTCCTTACCCAGCAGATCATTCCTAATAGGCAAATGATCCTTGAATAAAAACTGACGGAAACCATTAGGCATAGAAGTAATTCCTAATAGGCAAATGTTCCTTGGAGCCTATAGAGATTTAAACTGCATCCATTGCATTATAGGAAACCATTAGGTATCATCTTTATGTAACCTAGAATGTTAAATACAAATCCCAAATTGCTTACAACATTGTAATGCCCAAACAAAGGTTTGACTCGATATTTATGGGAGTTTTATGCCAATTTAAACAAAAGGCACAATACCAAATTGAAGAATAAATCAAGTATTGTACTACTAAACAGATCAATACATTTTATTTTCAAAGAACTATCAATGCAAGAAATCTCTACTTGAACACAATGCCCAAACCTTTCAAAGTCTTATGCAACTTTCATCAACCTTCCCGCAGTTTGCATGCAAAATTGCGAATACCTGGTTAGAAACACACGAAAAAACCACATTTGATTGAGGAAACACCAAAGCTTTAATGGCTAAGATCTTCCAATTGGGGGATTTTGGGGGAATAGCCCATCCATGATGGGGCTGTCAGATCAATGGCTTAGGCAGATGAACCATGAGCCCCACATCTACAAACTAAGCTCCAAACATGGAAGTTCCTTATTTGGAATGAATAGGGAATTCAGCCTCCAACAAAAATAAGTGAAAATACAAGTGGGTCATAAGATGAACTTCTAAAGATCCATTTTACCTGCTTGTTGGCTAGATTATGACCCCATGAAAGACGAACCGTCTGGTTCCCAATGACTGTCCCATTCAACCTCTGCAATACCTCCTCAACATGGTTTCTGCCAAGAATAATAAAGTGCAAAATTCAAAATAACATTAAGAATTGTAAAGATATTGTGAAGGGGATTCCATCATGTTTTCTATTAAACCATGGTCAGAAATTATACCGCTGAGCAAATTGAACGAACCGGCATCCTTTCCCAACTGGTATCTTTACAGAGATAATCTCACCATATTGAGAAAAGTCTTATCTGAGATCCTCATCGCTGGTATTTGGGCCAAGGCCTCCAACAAATATCTAAATAAGATGTGCTTTATTGAAAAACATATTTAATATGAAATGACACTAAACTCCATTGTTAGTTCTTCCAACTAAAGAATGATGGAGGCTCTTTAAATGTACAAATGGCATAGTTTTGCAACCATTCAAACAAATTTTTTATCATGATATTTCATCAAACAGATAGCATGCCATTTCATCAAACAGATAACATGCATGAAACAAATTTTTTATCATGATATTTCATCAAACAGATAGCATGCCATTTCATCAAACAGATAACATGCATGAAATCTAGCCATTTCATCAAACAGATAGTATGCCATTTCATCTAGCCATTTCATCAAACAGATAGCATGCCATTTCAACAAACAGTTAGCCTGAAAGACAGAAAAAGTGACACAAAGAGAGGAGGATATCAAACCTATGGACAGGAGCATCAGATTCCTTCGGTTTTAAAAGATGCCTTAAAGATATGAGAAGGGTTTCGAATGGCATGTGTTTCTTTGGGTAGGAGCTCACGGCTGCTGCAATGGAGAGAGATGGAAGAGACGACGGAGATGCATTGGAGATAGAGGGAGGAGAATGAGAAAGATGGAGCAGAAATCGGAAGGGAGAGAGAGGATTGGGGAGCGGAGAGAGAGTAGATTAGGGAACAGAGAGAGAGAGAGAGAGAGAGAGAGAGAGAGCGGGTTTGGGTGCGCTCAAAGCCCAATTTTTTGGCGTCGTTTCGTGAGATGGACCATGGACGGTCCTGTTAGGGGCTCCGTGGGGCCCACCAAGATGTATTTGGTTTATCCATTCCAACCATTAATTTTAATAAATTATTTTAGTTCATGATCCCAAACTTAGAGTATATTTAAGGCCCAAGTGGACCACATCATAGGAAGCAAATGTGATTTAATCTCCATGTTTCTTATCATATGGTCCACTTGAGCCTTCGATCTAGCTTATTTTTTATTTCATACCCTAAAATAATATTTCAAAATAGATGGACAGCTTAGATAGAACACACATATTTTTAGGCCCTATAGAGCCCCTTACAATACCGTTAATTATTAACTGTGTGACAACTTTTTCGTTGCAGATTAAAACCGTAGTAACTATAGCTATGGTTTATATTTGTAGCAAAAGAGTAATGTGGTCTGTATCCTTTGCCCTCTTTTTTGGTAGTGAATGTTGCTTGCCGGGGATTGACATGTATCTGCTCATAACACCGACCACCTGTGAAATATCTGGTCTCGTACAGACCATAACACATTAAACTGCCAATCGCATTTGAATAAGGCACATGAGATATAACCTGCTTTTCCTCATTTAATTTAGGACATTGTTCTGAGGAAAGCTTGAAGTGAGCCGCGTGGGGAACCTCACTGGCTTTGCTTAGTCCATCCCATACTTGATCAATACCTTTCAAGGTATTCTGTCTTTGATAACCAGAGCCTGCTCCTCTTCCCGTCTCTATGAATATCTATACCGAGAACCCTCTTTGCAGTCCCGAGATCTTTCATCTCGAATATCCCTGATAACCGAGTCTTCAGTATAGTGATTTCAGGTATATAATGATTGATGATCAACATACAATACTAGGATGATGAATTTGTTATCACTTAGTGTCTTGTAATAAACATGGTGATTGTATTTACTCCGAGTAAGTTTTTGATTCAACATGAAAGAATGAAATTTTTTATACCACCGCCTAGGCGACTGTTTCAGGCCGTATAACGACTTCATTAACCTGCAAAATTTTTTCTCTGCCCCTTTAACTTCGTAGCCCTCTAGTTACTTCATGTAGATCTGCTCTTCCAATTCCCCATGCAGGAATGTAGTCTTGACATCCATATGTTCCAGCTCGAGATCGTATTGGGTAACCAATGCCAACACGAATCTGATAAACACCTGGTTAATCACCAACGCGAATATCTCTGTGAAGTCAATTCCTTCTCTTTGAGCACAATCATTCTCTACCAACCTTGTTTTGTATCTATCCTATTTTCTTTTGAATAACCACTTGCATCTGATCCATTTCGGCCCACCAGAAGCTTTACTAGATCCCATGTGTGATTTTTATGCAACGAGTCCATCTCATCGTCTGTAGCTGCCTTCTACTTTCTTGCATTAGGCTCACTAAGAGCCTCCTGAATAGTAGACGGGTTGCCCCCATCTGTAACGAGGACATATGCAATATTAGAGTCGTCTATGTATATTGCCGGTAACTTGCGATCACATGTTGGGTTCTTTCTCACAGGTGGCTGCTCCGCCTGATCTTGTACCTCTATCTACGCATCTGTCTCTGCCTGAGTATCATCTATATCAATCTGGATGTAAATGGTCAACCTTTCTAGTTCCTCTTGCTCCTCTTGGTCATTCTTGTGGAATAGGGAGCTTTTATCGAATATGATATCACAACTAGTGATGAGCTTGCGTGTGACCATGTCAAATAACCTGTAACCTTTCACACCAATAACATAACAAACAAAAATATACTTTTTGGCTCTATGGTCTAGCTTATCTCTCTCGACCGATGGTACATGAGAGTATGCCTCACAACCAAATATGCGCAGATCTGAGTAGTCGATCTTATGACCACTCCATACTTCTCTGAGATTTTACATTCAATTGCCGTTGAAGGAGATCAGTTCACCAAATAATAAGCCGTGTTAATGACTTCTGTCCATAGGCCCTTGCCCAATGCAACATTACTTAACATGCATCTGGCCTTCTCTAAGAGAGTCCGATTCATCCGTTCAGCCACCGTTTTGTTCGGGCGTGTGACGCATTATGTTGTGCCTAATGATCCATTCATCTTTTCAATATTCATTAAATTCAGTGAAATTAAATTCTCCACCATTGTCAATCCTCAAAACCTTTATTTTTTGCCCTAATTATTTTTTCACTATTGCCTTCCATTGTTTGAATATGATGAAAACTTCAGATTTATATTTCATGAAGTAAACCCAAACTTTTCTAGAGTAATCGTCAATGAATGAAACAAACCATGATGACCCCCCAATGGAAACTTCTGGTGATGGCCCCCATTCGTCAGAGTGCACATAATTAAGAACTCCCATACATACATGTTTTCTAGATTTAAAAGACAATCTAGATTGTTTACTATATATACAATATTCGCATATATCTAAATCAGAATTTTTAAAAGCTGGATTCAAACCTCGATCAGAAAGTACCTTCATGCCCCGCTCACTCATGTGGCCCAGACCAGTTTGCCACATACGTAGAGACGTGGAGTCTGCAATAGGTGTTGCTGCTTCACCTACTGAAGTGCTCCTGATCAACCTGTAAAGTTTTCCGTACTTTTGTACTCTCATAACCACAAGTGCCCTTTTTGAAACTTTAAGGACACCATTAATACCAGTGAACTTGCACCCTATAGCCTCGAGTGCACTGAGAAAAACTAAAATTTCTTCATATTAGGAATGTGCCTGACATCAGGCAAGGTACGCTCCATCCCATCAAACATCTTGATGCTCATCGTACCAATAGCTACAACATTACAGGCATTGTCATTGCTCATAAAAACCTACCCATCATCGCATTCCTTGTAACTGACGAACCAACTCCGATGAGGAGTCATGTGATATGATGCTCCAGTGTTAAGTATCCACTCGTCTTTATGATTGTCATATAAGTGACCAATCATGAAAATAGACAGAACATCATCACCACTTATTTCTTCATAAAATGTGACAACATTGGCCTCCTTGGAAGACGCCGCTGAATTTTCTTTCTTTGCTTTAGGATTTCTACTATCCTTTTTCATGTGTCCAGACATCCCACAGTTACAGCACTTTAATTTTCCTTTGCCCTTGCCCTTGGATTTGGATATAGGTCTAGAAGATTCTGTACCTCGCTTAGAATCTCCGCTCTTCGTAATCAGTACATTGGAAAATGTTCCTATGTCACCGTTTAACTTTTTCATGGCATTCCTTTGAGGGTTGAGATAACGATGTTGATACTTAGGGTTTTATTTACGGTGCACATTGTGTTCTTAATGACTCATATGATGGAAGAAGAGAATTCAATAATATACATTTCTGTTCCTCATCTTTGACCACTTCCTCCATATCCAACAATTTACACATCAATTTGTTAAAGTTGCTGATGTGGGCTTCTAGATCTCCACCCTCTGCCATCTTGAAGGTATAACACTATAGCTTCAAGTGTAAATGATTTTTAGAGGACTTCTTTGTATAAATGTTATCTAACTTTTCCCACAAACTAGCAACAGTTTTCTCCCTCAAAACATTATAAAGAACCTCATCCGTGAGACATAAACGGATAGAGGCTAAAGCATTACTATCAAGGTTTTTCCATTCTTCATCTTTCATGGTAGATTTTCGCTCTTCAAGAGCCTTAATCTCGTCTTGCTTGGTTAATAGGCTAATCATCTTAACCTTTCATAACTCAAAATTATTTTTGTATGAGTATTTGTCAATATCAAACTTGCCGTTTTCCACTATTACCAATTTTGCAGATTCAGATCTGTGCTCCAACGATAGCTTTAATACCACTTTTTGGGATTTGTGTTGCGAAATCACACAAATTTGGATCTAAGATAGCAATCCAAGAGCACCAAGCAATCACAAGAGAACACAAAGATTTAACGTGAAAAACCCTTTCAGAAAAAAACCACGACACGAAGCGACATAAATCCATTATGAAAATAGATATACAAAGAGAGAGGACTTACCCAATTCGAACAACCTTGAATCTCACATTTGCTACACCCTTTAATAACCCTAGAACCCTTTTAAAAACACTTGGAATACCTTTAGGAAGCCTTAAAATACACTAGAATGGCCTTAGGGACTCCTATTTATAGATGGGGAAACCTACTTATGCAGCTCCCTAGAAATCACCTCAAATTTATGTAGTCCGGACACAAACTACGCACTGTCTGCGTAACCCTCGACTAGTCGAAGGAGGGCTTCGATTGGTCGAGCCTGACCCTTGACTGGTCGAGCGTCCCGAAAATCCTAAATACATCGTTGCTGGACTTCGAGTCGAATAGGCTTCAACCATTCAAAGGGACCTTCGGCTAGTCGAGCCAGTCCCTCGATTGGTCGAGTACCTCAGACTAGACAGATTTAAGACATCTGTTTTGACAACATGTCTGTACTCCACCTCTAATGTTTGGTTGAGCAATTCACTCAATCGAACAAACTTTATGTAAGGGACTAGTTGTTGTACATATCTATTTGCAAGGCCCCAACAATCTGAGTAGGGCCCAGCTTTGGTAATATAAGCCGCTCATCCAGTGGGGATGTCCATCTCATGATGGCACCTGGATGAATGGCTTATGTTACCAAAAGCTGGGACTTATGGGTACCATTGCTAGTTCAAAACAAGAAATGCCATTTCTGAGGTCTTTTGGGCTTGGGGAAACCGGATTGTTGTTGTTTCATGAAGATGTGTTTTTTTTTTTTCTTTCAGCTCACATCATCCAGATAATTATTCTATTGGCTGGTATATAATATTCTGGTTTCTACTTGACTGTCGTGGGCATAATATCATTGAGGTGTATTCAATTCAGCAATCAACAAAGTAGTTGCCTTGTGTAGTTAGGTTCAAGTTGTCTGGAAAATCGAACAATATGGTGTTACAGCTACCAACTTAGTTTTAACTGTGACGCAAATGTTGAGGAAGCATGGGGTTGTTGGCAAGTTTGTTGAGTTTTATGGTAATCTCATTTTCATGGAGCTGAATAGATTAGGCCACAGGCTTTCTGTTCCATTTATTCTGACGTAAATCTGTTGTTCTAAATCTTTAGTACTTTCCTCATATAGGTGGGGGCATGGGTGAATTATCATTAGCTGATAGGGCTACTATTGCTAATATGTCTCCTGAATATGGAGCAACCATGGGTTTCTTTCCCGTAGATCATGCCACTCTATAATATCTCAAGCTAACAGGACGAAGTGACAAAACTGTTAAGTATTGTACGTGTGAATGTTTTGATTGGGGAATGGGCGGATTAGAAATTTGGTTGATGAGGAAACCACCCTCTTATGTACCAGGTGGCAATGATAGAAGCCTATCTGATAGCAAACAACATGTTCGTTGACTACAACGAGGTGTACATCTTTCTTAACCATTCACTTTTAATTGAGCATTTGACTTTGAAATGTAATTGATTTCTTTTTGTGGTTCCAGCCTAAAAAAGAGAGTATATTCATCTTATCTAGAGCTGGATCTTGCAGATGTTGAACCCTGCATCTCAGGTCTAAAGCGGTATGTTCGTGTTAGTCTAATCTATGTGTTATATTCACTCGGTTGTTGAATCATTATATTCAAGTTGGAGTTATTGCAGGAAAGGTATTTTATTTGGGTCAGTAGGCTTTTAGATTGAGCTTCTCTTGTTTTTGGTATGACTTCGTAATATGGCTTTAAAGTTGCTAGTATGGAGTTATACATTATGGCAAATTTGTTATTATTTTTTATTGAATAAATTAGTTTCACCAAGTGAATGAGGTGCAACAAACTGCCTCATTGTGTTCCAAATGAATGATTGGATCTCACCCTAAATGCATAGCGCATGAGAGTAGCATTCAAAATCTTGCTCAAGAGAGTATAGCCATTGCACTTCTTTAATTTGGCCAACTGTTTGGACCTCTATATTTCCATTTACTTGATTTAATCCTCTTTGGTGGAGGCCATCCAGTTGTTTCACTAATAATCCATAGCAATTATTAATCTAACAAAGAAGAAATAACTGTTTATTTTGCAATTCCTTACTATTTTATGTGCCTCATAACTAGACTGGATGATTAGGGAGCTAAGGATAGCATGTACTAGTTTCTTTTATTGTTGAATCTGAAATTTTTAGATGAGTTGATCTATCAGGCATGTATTAGCAATGGTAAGAGACGCCATAATTATTATTATTTTAAAAAAAATGCATTCGCTACGGATATGGGCTGTAGCCTTAGATTAAAACCGTAGCCATTGACAACGTAGACATAGCTACGGATCTAGTTACACTTTTAGCTACAAATATTATCCGTAGCTGTATGTACATTTCACTACAGAAAGTATGGTTACATTGGAACCTATGGCTACGGATTAAATCTGTAGCCATATCTTTTTGACCATAGATATAATACTAATGGATACGGTCGTGCTACGAAAGATAAAAGTAGCCATATCTTTAGCTACGGTTTTCATCCATAGTTTATAACCGTCTAAAATCAAAGATGGTCCATAACCATCCTTTAAGTAATACGATGCAACAAAATAGGACGGCCCGTGCGACAATTCAAAACCATCATTTATTAAGATTTGA
Organism: Magnolia sinica; assembly: GCF_029962835.1. Lineage (NCBI taxonomy): Eukaryota > Viridiplantae > Streptophyta > Magnoliopsida > Magnoliales > Magnoliaceae > Magnolia > Magnolia sinica. The sequence goes on from NC_080586.1 coordinate 12,714,170, forward strand.
GACGATTTTCAACTATCCCTTTTTCACTGTTTTGTCATAGTGTCTGTGACCCGCTCTACGTCAATATACTAATTTAATATGCTGCTGCGTTTGGGTTAGCGAACCTCATGATATAACATTGGCACTTTGAACTGATTTTTTTTTTCTTTTTTAAAAAACCCGAATATATGGCTTTTGATTCTTACCAACGAGGGAAATGCAGGTTAGATATTAACGAAATCGGATTGCGTACTGAGTTACTCAGTAAGCTTTTATCGTACTGAGTAACCTCAGTTGGGCCCATTGTGAATGTATGTGATTTATCCACTTTGTCATCCATTTTTACTGCTAATTTTAGGGGTTGACCCCAAAATTGAAGTAAATCCAAAGCTCAAGTGGACCATTACACACAAAACAGTGTAGAATAATGATTTCCACAGTTGAAACCTTCCTAGGGTCCAAAGTAATTTTTATTTGTCATCCAACCCGTTCATAAGATCACAAAGACATGGATGAAGAGAAACCACAAAAATCAGCTTGATCTAAAACTTCTTTGGCCTCCAAAAAATTTTCAATTGTAGAGGTTCAATCAAACTGTTTCCTTTGGTGTGGTCCACTTGAGATTTTAATTTGCTTCATTTTTGGGATTGAGCTTAAAATTATCTGTTAACATGGATTAACGGAGTGGATAAAATAAATAAATAACAGTGGACCCCACACAGTTTACTCAGTGCGCTAAGGGTACTGAGTTACTCAGTACGCAATCCGCTTCCGATATTAACGGACTGGAATCCTCCGCAACACCTGTAGCAGGCAGGCAACACAAACCCTAGCTTTGTACATCCGTGCTGCATTGTACGTGACACGTCCACTCCATCCATCAGGTAAAGCCTTTCAAGTTGACTGTGCATCTCAAAAATAATCTCTATCCAGTACTTAGGTAAGCTACAACATGATGTCAATGTAAATTCACACTTTAAAAACCTTTAAGTCCCCACATTGTGGTCCGCGTACTCTGGATCAGGATGATTTTTGAACTGTCTTTCTATCCTGTTGAGGAGGACCTGATGAACTGGTTCGATGGAATATGCAATTACACAACATAAACCTATGGTCCTTGTGGAGTGGCCCACCTGAGTTGTGGATCCAAATAATTTTGTCCCCAACGTTTGACATTGAAGGATGCACCTCATGGATGGTGTTGATGTGACAAATTAACACAACACAATGGGCCCTACAGAAATTGGACAGCTTACCACATGATCCCACCGGGGCCCAAAAGATTGCAATGATAGAAATGGCCCTAGCCTTCATCAATACCTTCAAAAGGAAGGTAAAATAAACGGGAACGGATTGGCTACTCCCCCTGACAGCAGCCCCATGGCTGGTGGTCGTTGCTCCGTGGGCTCCACCATGATGTATGTGTTTCATCAATTCCGTTCATCCATTTTTATAGATCATTTTAGGGCTTGATACCAAGCATGAGAGGGATATAAATCTCAGGTGGAGCACACCGCATGAAAGCAATTGAGATTGGATATCCACCATTAAAGTCCTCCTAAGGCCTACTGTACTGTTTATTTGACATCCAATCTGTTGATTAGGTCATACAGGCCCAGATGAAGGGGAAAAAACAAAAATCAGCTTGATCCAAAACTTTTATAGTCCCCAAAATGTTTTTAATGGTAGACAGTCATTCAACACTGTTTCCTGCAATGTGGTACCATTGAGATTGGGATATACCTAATTTTCAGTCTCTTACTGTAAAATGATCTGTAAAAATAGATGGACGGCATGGATGAAATACATACATCATGGTAGGGCCCACATAGCACCGACCATCAGCCATTGGAGTAGCCAATCCGTTTCCAAAATAAAGAGAAAATGACCACTGTAGACAAAACCTTTTACCCAGCGGTTTTTATGAAGGAATGCAAACTTAAGTGACACTTAGACTAGCACGTGCGGACAGCGACTTTGAAGACGAAACTACCCCTCCTTTTCACTGCGAAGACGAGCGCTGACGCTCCTCCAACTGAGAGTTCTACGAACGGCTTAAAAGAGATCAAAGTTACATGGCCCACAACTATGTATTTATTATATCCACAACGTTCACCCATATTCCGAGATCATTTCGGAGCATTATCAACAAAATAAAAATCATATCCAAAGATCAACTAGGCCACACCACACAGAGCAGCGGAAAATTGATTTTCATCGTTGAAACTTTTGTAGGGCCCACCATAACATTTATTTTCCATCCAATCTATTCATAAGGTCACAAAGACCTGGATGAAGAGGAAAAACAAATTTCATAATGATCCAAAACTTGTGTGGCCCCTAAAAGGGTTTCAACGGTAGACGTTCAAGTAGAATGGTAATGGCATATGCACAGGGATACGGATATAGCTACGGTTATAATCCGTAGCCATAGTAGTAGTTCAGCGATCAATCGTGGATCCCATAATTCCACCGCAAGTCGCTGTCCCTGTCAGCAATTAATCGTGGAATCCGCGATTCCACCCCCGATCTATGGCTACGGATTATAACCGTAGCTATAACCGTATCCCTATGCACTTTCTTTTTTCTTTTCTTTTCTTTTCTCTCTCTCTTTGTTTTTTTTTTTTTTTTTTTTACATGGAGAATTTTATTCTACCTACATTTTTTTCTAACACATATTTATATAAATATGTAAATATAAGCATATAAAAAAAATTTCTCTCTCTGTTTTTTTTTTTTTTTCATTTCTTTCTTTATTCATATAAAAAGAATATTTTCTAAATCAAAATTAGTTACTTGATGTAACATATATAATTTTAGGGTTGAAAGTTGGGCGGGCTCAACCCGACCAACCTGTGACCGACTCGACATTGGGTTGAGCTTGGTTAGGATGTATTGGGTTTGGTCTTGGGGTTGGGCCATACAAACAGCAACTCGATAAAACTTTAGTTGGGCTTGGGTTGAAGACTCTAGAATTGCCAGGAAATGCATGAAAATGACCATGAAATGCATGAAAATGACCATGAAATGACCGTGAAATGCATGGAAATGATCGTGAAATGAAATGGAATCGCCGGGATTGACCATGAAATGCATGGAAATGACCGTGAAGTGAAAGGAAATGACCGTGAAATGTATGGAAATGATTGTGAAATGAAACGGAATCGCTGGGATTGACCGTGAAATGCATGGAAATGACCGTGAAATGAAACGGAATCGCCGTGATTGCTCGTGAAATGCATGGAAATGACCATGAAGTGAAGGGAATTGACCGTGAAATGCATGGAAATGACCATGAAATGAAATGGAATCACTGGGATTGTGTAAGTGCTATAGTTTATATCCCTGTCTGTTGTCAAATTTGTGATGACAAAATCACTGTTATGTTATATATAACTTGCTTAAGTGAAGCTCTTTCAAGGATCAACATTCATGAACAAGCTAAGCTCACATCAAGCAAAGCTCACAAGTACAAGAATCAATCTTGAATGAAAGAACTGCTCATAAGACAAGACTCAAGCTGCAAGACTTCAAGAAGAGTACAAGGCAGTTGGTAAAGAACTCAAGACCCTTTCAAGATTGAGCTACATCAAGATTTCAAGATTGAACTCATCAAGACTTCAAGGCTCATACTTCAAGGTCACTTGCTTCCAATGTTTCAATGTCCATACTTCATGGTTGAGGTTTGATTGACCATAGGTTGACCTTAGAAGTATGTCATTTCGGATACATAAACCGAATGTTTATTTTACATGTGATTGGTCTGTTCTTCGACTAGTCCTAGGTCTTCTTCGACTAGTCCTAGACTTGCTTCGACCAGTCTAAGAAATTCCTCGATCAGTCGTAAGTTTGTTACAAATTCTGGATAAAATCTGTTAGGCTTCGACTAGTCCAGGAAATTGTTCGACCAGTCGTAGGAACAGTGTCGACTGCATCTTCGACCAGTCGAACATCTTCGACTCGAATTCTAGCGAAGTTTTTCAGGACCTACGACCAGTCGAAGGAGACCTACGACCAATCGTAGGAAAGCTTCGACCAGTCGTAGAATGGTCAGAGCATATCCCGCCGGATTTTTCAAATATCTGTTAGTGCTTCGACTAGTCGAAGAGCACTCTAGACCAGTCGAAGACCCGATCTTCTCACCTACAAATAGTGCACGAATCTCAGAAGAAATTATTGAATTAATTAAAGTATTCAAGCCAATCTTCGTCGAACTTCTGAGAGATAATTCTGTGCTCCATCTAAGCTAAGTGTGCTTATTTAATATTCTCTTTCCTTAGCTTTATTTAATTGATTTTGTTTCTGCTATTCCAATCTGATTTGATAAGAGGAATTGTTATTCCCTTTCTTTGGAATCAAAATCAATTAAGGCAAGCCCTATTTGGTTTATTTAAAATCTATTAGAATTAGAACCATTGTAATCGAGTACTGGACATTGAACTTGGATATTCAATCATCTACTTTGATTTGGTTCTACCGAGCTGCTACAACGAAGGAGATAATCAGGTATTTTACATTTAATTGTAAATCCCTTTCTATTTTAGTTTCTTTCAAGATTTGCCAGAAAAATCTTGTTGTATTGGTTTTCTGAGGAGAGCCAGGAAAACTCAGAAGTGGGGTTTTTTTAATTGTGTAAGCCCACAGACAAAGACACAATTGTAAGGGTTTTGGGTGAACCTGGGAAAACCTATTTTTAGTGAACGCTAATATCCCCTGTGTGAGGATATTAGGAGTGGAGTAGCTTTTTGTGTGGCTGTTGTTTAATAGTTGGTGAACACACAGGCGAACCACTATAAACCCTTGTGTTTAATTGATTTATTCTTCTAATTTTTAATTATTCTTTTGTGGGATGTATGTATGGTGGTGAATGTTGTAATTATTTAATTCAAGCTTTGTGAGAATGTTGTAATAACTTAGAATTTATTTTCTGCTATTCCTTTATCGCTTGATTTTCAATTTCATTTGAAAGTTGTTCCAGCAAGGTTGCCCTGCCATTTTTATGGTGTATGGCTGTCCCTAGAACAATACATTTTTAATTACAAGTTATTTCAATTTAGTTTATATTTATTATTGTATTCCTCTTCGGTTTGAGACTTGATACAACGATCTTTCTAGGAATAAGGATGTCCTACCATAAACTCCGTTTTTGGTGTAAGGTTGTCCTTAGAACAACGTTTGTATCAACCTTTCAAGATCTGAATTTTGAGGTTATTTTAATTTACTGCATTGTGATTTACTTTGGCTATCATATTCATTTTAATTCCACTGTTATAAGATTTAATTTGGCACTGTCCTATTCACCCCCCCTCTAGGACATATAGCTTGGCCTTTTCAGATTGACCGTGAAATGCATGGAAATGACCATGAAGTGAAAGGAAATGACTGTGAAATGCATGGAAATGACCGTGAAATGAAATGGAATCGCCGGGATTGACCGTCAAATGCTTGGAAATGACCGTGAAATGAAACGGAATCGTCGGGATTGCCCGTGAAATGCATGGAAATGACCGTGAAGTGAAGGTGACCGTGAAATGCATGGAAATGACCGTGAAGTGAAGGGAATTGACTGTGAAATGCATGGAAATGACTGTAAATCAAAACGGAATCGCCGGATTGACCATGAAATGCATGGAAATGATCATGAAGTGAAGCGAATTGATCGTGAGTGAGGGAAGCTAGAAATTGAGCGAGGCAACGTACAAATTAAATGAGACAACCTAGGAAATGAGCGAGGAAACCCGGTCGACCCCGCAAATGGCATTCACACCCCAAACATTTGAGATCGTTTTTTGTTCCTCTAATAATTGAAACAAGGAGAAACAAGTTTTTAAAATAAGGCAAAAACCAACTTTGGTGTATGTGAAATCTTTTCGTATTTCAATTTTTGACTCAAGGGCAAGGGCTATTGATAAACATAAACTGGAAATTGAGCGGGCCAAACTGAAAAATGAACGAGACAAACTAGAATTTGAGTTGGCCAAATTGGAAATTGAGCTGGCCAAACTGAAAAATGAGCGAGACAAACTGGAAATTGAGCGGGCCAAACTGGAAATTGAGCAGGATAAATTGGAAATTGAGCGGGACAAATAGGAAATTGAGCGGGCAAACATGGAAATGAGCGGGAAAAACTAGAATTTCAGCGGGCCAAACTGGAAATTGAGCAGACAAACATGGAAATGAGCAGGACAAACTGAAAATTGAGCGAGACAAACTGGAAATTGGGTGGGCCAAACTGGAAATTGAGTGGGACAAACTGGAAAATGAGCGGGCCATCCACCTCTAGAGTCATGAACAGACCTGAACAAGGAGAGAAGGGCTAGCTTTGCCAACTTCAATTGCTCTTGGGAGTAGTTAATAAACTCTAAAAGATTGAAAATCCATTGTCCTTACACAAATGTGCAAGTCCTGAAACATGGCAAATATTAGACTGGTCATAGCATTTTTTTAGGTACGTTAGAATTGTGCTTTGACATAATGAATACCCTGGGAAATAAGCCACTTTCAAAATACCTACCAATATAGCTTCTCCAATTTTACCAATTATAAAGGTAAGTCTTTAGAATTTTAAGAAAGAAAACTATGTGAGATTACTTCAGGATCATTTGAATTGGGGGCATCTAGATGCATTGGATATTTCAATTACCAGGCATTGCAATACCTGGATGGCGTAACTGCTGGCAATTGAACATAAAACAATGAAAAGCTGAAAAGCTGCAAACATAACATAAAACAATGGCTCTTCGATATAAACCCATAAAACTTGTAGTAGAAGACATAGAACATTGTGGGGATGTTCTATGCACAATGAAGCCAAAATGTGAACTATTTAGACCACTTAAAGTGGATCCCACATTTATAGGGCTAGGGTATATCCAAGATTCTTCATCAGTTATGGGGGATGCGCCTAATATAAGTTTCCAACAACCCAGGGTATATTTACCAGATTACTCAATTTTTATGAAAATGTTCCTCAAACGAACATCCTAGCTTATCCTCTTGAGGCTGCATGCCTCTAGAATGCCAAGAATATCACCTGATTGCTGAGAAACCAGTTCTGAATGGTCTCTCAATTTGGTGCTAGATGTCTTAGAGGGACCAAACATCCAACCTTTTCTGATTCAAATCCTTTTGAATGAAAAATCAGAATAATATTGGGATACTCCATTATGAACCAACCCTATTGGTTCATCGATAAATCCGTGATCACTTCTTTGTTAATTATGTAGTGAATTGGTTGTAGCATCACCCGTGGAGGATTATATTATATACATTGACGATCTCCCATGTCCTAATAAGACTCCTCAACTCATTTGCCAGTGTTGTTTCCGCCCTTTTCTTAGGATTATACATCATATGTTGTAGGAAAAATTTCAATCCTTCTATGAATAAATTCCATCCTTATTGGGAGTATTTGAAATTTTATTAGGGTGAGAAGTTGGGGTTCTCCATCTTTGAATTGGTTGTGTGAATAATACTAGAATACCTTGTTTACTTTTAGTACTTGTATGTAATGGTTATGGGTTATCTACAAATGTGATGTGAAGAGTTGATCCAAATTACTTGTCTTCCTTTTTTAGCAACTAGCCAAGGAAAACGTACCTAAATAAGACTTTAATTTCACTACTAAACTATGGAGGTGTCCCAAAAGAATACTTTATGGATCTTCTGAGGAATGCTTTGAATGATGCTCAATTTCCAGTTTGTCCCACTCAATTTTCCAATTTCCAGTTTGGCTCGCTCAATTTCTAGTTTGTCCTGCTCAATTTCTAGTTTGGCCCACTGAAATTCTAGTTTAGCCCACTCAATTTCCAGTTTGTCCTACTCAATTTCTAGTTTGTCCAGCTCAATTTCTAGTTTGGCCCGCTCAATTTCTACTTTCCGAAATTCCTCCATGCTACAAGTTCTCCAGATGCAAATAACTGAAAAATCATGAAAACATGTCCCTCATAATGTTGTTCTGTTTTCTCTGCCACCCCACCGAATCCGTTTTCCATGCAACCCGAGACCTCAACCTGAGCCCAACCCAAGTTTTATCAGGTTGGTGTTTGTATGGCCCAACCGCAAGACCAACTCCCATAACATCCTGTCCAAGCCCAACCTAATCTCGGGTCGATCACATTTTGGTTGGGTTGAACCCGCCCAACCTTCAACCATAAAATCATATATGATACGTCAAGTAACTAATTTGGGTTTGAGAAATTTAGGACTGTGGACCCCACCTTTTATCCAGCTGTGTTTTATGAAAGAAAACAAACTTTGTTTTGCAACTTAGACCTCCACGTGCGAATTACGAATTTTAGGACGAAAATACCCCTTCTTTCATGGAAACGGATTGGGTACTCCCCCTGCCACCAGCCAATGGTGGATGGTCGGTGGTCTGTGGGCCCCACCATGATGTATTCTTTCATCCATGCCGTCCATATATTTTTCCACATCATTTTATGATATGAGACCAAAAATAAGGTATATCCAAATCTCAAGTGTACCACATTACAGGAAAAAGTGTTGAATGAGTGTCGACCATTAAAAACTTTTTGGGGGCCCACTGTGATGTCTGTGAGAAATCCTCCCCATCTAAGTTCATTCATAGGGTCACAAAGACCTGGGTGAAGAAGAAGAAAAAAATTTCATAATGATCCAAAACTTCGATAACCCCTAAAAGGGTTTCAATGGTAGACGTTCAATTCCATAATGCCTTTTACAGTGTGGTCTACTTGATAGTTAGATCTATCTTATTTTTTGTCCCAAGCCTTAATATGAGGTCGCCAAATATATGGACGGTTTGGATATAACACAGACCTCATGATGGGACCCACAAAAGGCAGTGGGGATTACAATAGCAAAAAAAAAAAAAAAAAAAAAAACTGGGAACCTGTAGCTACAGTTTTCTATAGCTACGGATTACAACCGTAGCTATAGACGTAGCTCCGCGATCAATCGCAGCTCCCGCGATTCCACCGCAAGTCGCTGTCCCAATCGGCGATCAATCGTGGATCCCGCGATTCCACCCCCGATCTATGGCTACGGATTATAACCGTAACTATAATCATATCTGTATCCTTTATTTCGTTCTCTCTGTTTTTTTTTTACATGGAGAATTTTATTCTACTTACATTTTTCTCTAATGCATATTTATATAAATATGTATATATATGCATATAAATTTTTTTTATCTCTTTTTTTTCATTTCTTTCTTTATTCATCTAACTACTTGATAGTTAGATCTATCTTATTTTTTGTCCCAAGCCTTAATATGAGGTCGCCAAATCTATGGACGGTTTGGATATAACACAGACCTCATGATGGGACCCACAAAAGGCGGTGGGGATTACAATAGCAAAAAAAAAAAAAAAAAACTGGGAACCAGTAGCTACAGTTTTCTATAGCTACGGATTACAACCGTAGCTATAGACGTAGCTCCGCGATCAATCGCAGCTCCCGCGATTCCACCGCAAGTCGCTGTCCCAATCGGCGATCAATCGTGGATCCCGCGATTCCACCCCCGATCTATGGCTACGGATTATAACCGTAACTATAATCATATCTGTATCCTTTATTTCGTTCTCTCTATTTTTTTTTACATGGAGAATTTTATTCTACTTACATTTTTCTCTAATGCATATTTATATAAATATGTATATATATGCATATAAATTTTTTTTATCTCTTTTTTTTCATTTCTTTCTTTATTCATCTAACTACTTGATAGTTAGATCTATCTTATTTTTTGTCCCAAGCCTTAATATGAGGTCGCCAAATCTATGGACGGTTTGGATATAACACAGACCTCATGATGGGACCTACAAAAGGCGGTGGGGATTACAATAGCAAAAAAAAAAAAAAAAACTGGGAACCTGTAGCTACAGTTTTCTATAGCTACGGATTACAACCGTAGCTATAGACGTAGCTCCGCGATCAATCGCAGCTCCCGCGATTCCACCGCAAGTCGCTGTCCCAATCGGCGATCAATCGTGGATCCCGCGATTCCACCCCCGATCTATGGCTCCGGATTATAACCGTAACTATAATCATATCTGTATCCTTTATTTCGTTCTCTCTTTTTTTTTTTTACATGGAGAATTTTATTCTACTTACATTTTTCTCTAATGCATATTTATATAAATATGTATATATATATGCATATAAAATTTTTTTATCTCTTTTTTTCATTTCTTTCTTTATTCATATAACAAGAATATCTTCTAAACCAAAATTAGTTACTTGACATACCGTATATGATTTTAGGGCTAGAAGTTGGGTGGGCTCAACCCGACCAACCTGTGGCCAACCCAACATTGGGTTGGGCTTGGGCAGGATGTATCGAGTTTGGTCTTGGGGTTGGGCCATACAAACACTAACCTGATAAAACTTGGGTTGAGCTTGGATTGAGGTCTTGGGTTGCCTGAACCAACACGAACCCGATTAATATATAAGTTTCTTATAAATTAATTATAATTGAGTGCAGATCATCTATGTTGAAGGCAAAAGAAATTCCAATGCCTCCCCTCAAGCTAACAAGATATGCTAGATTTCCCTCTCCCAAATAAATTGATTGATACAAAATACGACTTGTAATGGAGTAGTCCTATACTTTAGTTTGTTTGTTTAGAAAAAAATGCATGGAAATGATGGTGAAGTGAAGGGAATTGACCGTGAAATGAAACGGAATCACTGGAATAGACCGTGAAATGCATGGAAATGACCGTGAAGTGAAGGGAAATGACAGTGAAGTGCATGGAAATGACCGTGAATCAACACGGAATTGCTGGGATTGACCGTGAAATGCATGAAAATGACCGTGAATCAACGCGGAATTGCCGGGATTGACCGTGAAATGCATGGAAATGACTATGAAGTAGAGCAAATTGACCGTGAAATGCATGGAAATGACTGTGAAGTAGAGCAAATTGACCGTGAAATGCATGGAAATGACTATGAAGTGGAGCAAATTGACCGTGAAATGCGTGGAAATGACCATAAAGTGAAGGGAATTGACCATGAAATGCATGGAAATGATCGTGAATCAACACGGAATCGCCGGGAATGACCATGAAATGCATGGAAATGACCTTGAAGTGAAGCGAATTGACCGAAAATTGAGCAGGCCAAACTAGAAATTGAGCGGGCCAAACTGAAAATTAAGCGGGACAAACTGGAAAATGATCGGGACAAACTGAAAATTGAGTGGAACAAACTGGAAATTGAGCGGGCCAAACAGGAAAATGAGCTGGCCAAACTGAAAATTGAGTGGGACAAATTGGAAATTGAGCGGGCCAAACTAGGAAATGAGCGGGCCAAATTGGAAATTGAGCGGGACAAACTAGAAATTGAGTGGGCCAAACTGAAAATTGAGTGGGCCAAACTGGCCAAACTAGAAAATGAGCGGGACAAACTGGAAAATGAGCAGGGGAAACATGAAATCAGCAGGGCAAACTAGAAAATTATTATGCCCACTGTTTCCTGTGGTATGATCCACTTGATATTTTAATATGTTTCAATTTGGGGCTCAACCCCTTAATTAGATAGAAAAACAGATCGACGACGTTGATATACTACATGAAACGGATTGACTACTCCCCCTGCCACCAGCAATGGCTGGTGTTCGGTGCTCTGTGGGCCCCATCATGATGTATGTGTTTCAACCATGCTATCCGTCTTTTTTTATATATCATTTTATGATATTATACAAAAAAATGAGGTATATCCTGATCTCAATTGGACCACATTATAGAAAAGAATGTTTAATGAACATCGACCATTAAAAACCTTTTGGTGGCCATAAACGTATTGGATCAAGCTGATCTTTGTTTTTAGCCTTCAACTAGGTCTTTATGACGTAATAAACAGATTGGATTTCATATAAACAGTACAGTCGGCCTCAGGAGGATTTAAATGATGGATATCCAATCACTATTGTTTTCCTGTATTGTGGTACATCTAAGATTTATATCCCTCTTATTTTTAGGATAAAGCCCTGAAATGACAATATGGAAGGATGAAGATTTCCTATTAGGCAGTTTCAGCAACATATCCATTGGAATGTTGTCTATCTAATGAAGGACTTGGTCCCATGGCTGGCTAGTGGTAGACTCAAGACATGATTTAAGGTTCAATTTGAGGCCCACATATCCAATCAAATTCCATTGATTGGACTTGGTCCCACATATCCAGAACTGGTAGCCTTATTGTTGGGTTTATGCAAAAATCTATAGAGTATGGGAGGGTTTCATACAGCCGTACACATATCCAAGCCCATGCGGTTGTCCATAGTGGGTTTTTGGATTCATTAAGTTGGGACCTCTTATTAAATTTTCTTTCCTTCATGATGGATGGATTAAGTCGAGATCGACTCGAGTCGTGGTGGGCTAAGCTTAGCTTGACTCGTCCATGCTGAGTCAAGTCGAGTTTGAGTCGAGTTGAGTTGCAATACACCATGGTCGAACTCGGCTTGAACTCCACTTTACTCGCCTCGAGTTGGCCTTTCAATCCGAGCTGTCTTAGGTTTGATGTAAATTTTGTAGGAGCTGTATATTGTGTGTGAATGATGTCTTTACTTCACGGTCATTACCATGCATTTCACGGTTAATTCCGGCGATTTCGTTTCATTTCACGGTAATTTCCATGCATTGTTCAGGCTTGTTCATGGCTCTGGAGGTGGATGGCCCACTCATTTTCCAGTTTGTCCCGCTCAATTTCTTGTTTAGCCCACTCAATTTTCAGTTTGTCCTACTCAAATTCTAGTTAGGCCAGCTCAATTTTCAGTTAGGCCCGCTCAATTTCCAGTTTGGCCTGTTGAAATTCTAGTTTGGCCCACTCAATTTCCAATTTGTCCCGCTCAGTTCCATGTTTGCCCGCTCAATTTCCAGTTTGTCCCGCTTAATTTCCAGTTTATCCCGCTCAATTTCCAGTTTGTCCCGCTCATTTTCCAGTTAGGCCAGTTTGACCCGCTCAATTTTCAGTTTGGCCTGCTCAATTCCAATTTGTCCCGCTCATTTTCCAGTTTGGCCTGCTCAATTTTCAGCTTGTCCCGCTCGATTTCCAGTTTGTCCCGCTCAATTTCCAGTTTATCCCGCTCAATTTCCAGTTTGGCCAGCTCAATTCTTGTTTGGCCCGCTCATTTTCCAGTTTGTCCCGCTCATTTCCATGTTTGCCCGCTCAATTTCTAGTTTGTCCCACTCAATTTCCAGTTTATCCAACTCAATTTCCAGTTTGGCCCGCTCAATTTCCAGTTTGTCCCACTCAATTTCCAGTTTGTCTGGCTTAAATTTCAGTTTGGCCCACTCAATTTCTAGTTTGTCCCGCCCAACTTTCAGCCATAAAATCCTATATGATACGTCAAGTAACTAATTTTGGTTTAGAAGATATTCTTGTTATATGGTAAAGAAAGAAATGGAGAAAAAAGAGATAAAATTTTATTTATATGCTTATATATACATATTGATTATAACTATGTGTAGGTGGAATAAAATTCTCCATGTCAAAAAAATGGATACGGATATTGCTACGGTTTTAATTCGTAGCTATAGATGATCCGCAGATTGGCGATCAATCGCAGATCTTGCGATTCCACCGCAAGTTACTGTGACGATTGGAGATCAATCGCGGATTCGGTGATTCCACCCCAACTCGCTGTGAGGTTCGCCGATCTATGGCTATGGTTTATAACCGTAGCTATAACCGTACCCTAATTTTTTTTTTTTCATTTCTTTTAGATGGAGAATTTTATTCTACCTACATTTTCTCTTAACACATATTTATAAAAAGTAAATCCCACATGTGACTAGCAGGCATTTTCCTACATTTAAAAACATTATAATCATTCATTCATTTAATTACCACCTGCATAATTATATATACATTCAATGACAATCATTCATTCAATAATGAATCAATTACAATCCTTCATTCAGACTGAAATTTACAATTATAATCATTCATTTAATAATGAATCAATTACAATCCTTCATTCAATCAATTACAATTACAATTACAATGCTAATGAAAATACAAATCTTGGTGAGTCTGTGTGCACTCGCAATGGCCAGGTGCATCCTTCATCTACCCTAGATAGAAAATGGATGCAAGTATCAGTAGTCCACTTGCACATTCGACAACTATACCGATAACTTCTCTTGTGTGTCTTCTGTAATTTTTCAAGGGTGAACCACCGCTAGAAGACTTTGCAACATAAAAACAAAGAATTAGTCAATTGAAAAAGGATGAAAACTAAATGCAAGGAAAACATAGAATTCCTCTTATGTAAACTGAATTAATGCTTCAAACAGCGTTCCCACAAACAAATTTTCCGAAAGGACATTCATCCAAACATGTTATGAAATAAATTTTCAGACTAAAAATTTGTTTTCGCTTGGCCTGGGCCTGGCTCATTGACAGTCCTACAGGTGACCAGCAAGCAACAAATGAATTTGCGTATTTGAATGCAAAGACCTTTTGGTAATGAATTTGTCTTTAAAAAAAAACATTGAGTTTGTCTGGAGGCTGAATTACTCTCATCAAACTAGTGTTTTCTAATTGCCATGTTTACTTAATGTCATTATTACATTGTAGGGTGCCATGAAGAGACAGGAAGCCTCCAAAGATATTTTTAGGCCACAATAGCAAAAAAAGGCTAGGATCTTCTAGAGTATGAGATTTCAGTAAAGATGATATGACCTCAACAAGCAAGAAATGTGCTGTGTAGAGAAATAGAATAATCATTCAATCACCTATATCTTGTTTGTAGAATGCCTAGGGATATGGAACTTCTTCAAATGCTTTTTAATTTGTTGGGTTCTCCAAAAAAGTGGCCTTGGTCATAGGTGGGAGGATGAAATTGTTGTTTAATCAAGTAGCTAGAGAGAATTTTGAGGATGCTTTCATTTGACATAATCTGGTGGATCTAGAAGGAAAGGAATAAAAAATTATTTGAAAACAGAGTATCATTAGAAGTGAGTGAGAGACATGATCAAGAATTTTTTATCAGTTGGTTGAATTTAGTGAAAATGGGTTTTGTGTCACTTTGGCATCTGTATGGAAAGAGCTTGAATAGTGACAACATGGACAAAAAAATTTAGTTGGTGTTATGAGAAGTGACTAGGGAGAAACAATATGGTGTTTCAGACCAATGAGACTCCAACAAGGCAGGTGAGTCTCATTTATTTTCTAGGCTGGTTATAGTGGAAAGAGATGTAGAAAATGCAGATCAAATTTCATTGTTAGCAAAATTAAAAAAGTTGGTATAAGGTATGTGCTGATATTTTTATCATGTTTCGAGGGAAGCTAGTGTGGTCACTGACACACCAACAAAGGAATGCATGTTACCTTTACCTTGATGTTGCATTTCGAGTCCCTTAGTTTTCATTAACAGAAGCTGTGTCAATTACGGGGGAAAAACAACAAAAGAAAAAGAAATGGTTGGTTAAAAAAGAAAAAGAAAAAGGTAGTTCTTGGGCTCTTTCATGTACATCTCAAACATTGTTCTCGCCCACAAATGTCAATATTGGGCTGTGTCATTGGCTGTAAAGTATCTGTTAGGCATCAACATTGGAATAACACATTAGTCCTCCAGTGGATATTATATACTTTTTCCACTAGCACTAAAATTCGTGGATTGATATGTATTTCATGTGGACTAGGAAGCGCTGAAGCAGTACCACTTGGTGGCTCCTCTTAGGTTGGGTCTATTACCTGGTTTTCACTCTGTAGAATTTGAGATTACTAAAAATTCTGTTATATCTCCTGAATTCATAAGATGTGCTATGGGATTTCATAGCATTTAGTTGTAGGTGAGCATGTTAAATGGGTTTCAAATATGAACAATCAGACGGTTTTGTACCGAATGCAAGAAACAAAACTTTGCAAGGATTAGCTTAAAACTCTACTGATATAAGGCTAAGATGAAGCATACTATCTAAAAAGATAAAAAGATATATACACACACACACACACACACACACACACACACACACACACACACTTCAATAAAAGTGGAACTCGTTGTTACAACTTAAAACATACAAGACTCAGTTTATTTAACTTTCTGTAATCCAGTCAGATTGAACGGGATCCCATAACATTAATAAAGATGATTTCAGAGCCCAAATGAGAGTGAAATGGTAAATTAGTCATTGTAGAGAGAGAATTATGATCAGTCATTTTTGAAAGTTTGCATTTTGAAATGGCTTGCTAGTTCTACCAGGAGATAGATACATGTACAGCCAACTCCCAGATTGCCCGCTGATTTGCATGACCATTCCTTTAAAAATAAGAACTGCCTTTGAAAACTACCAAACCTCACCAAGATTATATGACCACGATGCAACCAGCAATTTAGATAAACCAGATGCAACTGATAACTATTATAGTTTCATTCCTACAACCTAGATCACACAATGTTCCTCATATCGAAGCTCCATTCCAAATAAAATCTTTGAAACAATTAGTGTAATGACAAAAAGAATAAACAAAATTTATGATAGAAGCAAAGGAAATAAGCACTACCAAATGATAGAGCAAAGGTTAGTGCATTATCAAACTGATTCAGTCTATGAGATTCTTCTCCTCCTCATATATACTAGCCTGAACAAAGAAAACAAGCCCACAAACATGAATGAATTTGTCTCATGACTTGAACTCATTTAACCTAGAGAGCATCCAAGAACCAAGGCCCACAAGTACATATCAAGTTCAATATTGTGCTAAAAGTGAAATCGATTAATTTCTGGACAAAACTAATAGGAACACAAAAAAAATAGGAGATTTAATATTGTTGCAGCATTTTCTTAATGATCTATATGCAGCTAGCACATCCGTAGCTGGCTCAGATCAATAGCCTAGCTCACCAAACCATGGACTGCTTTTGCATCTTTTTACTGACCAACTGTTTTCTTAACTGATGGTTTACAAATAGACGATTAAGAAAAAGCTGAAACAAAAATCAAAATTTGATAGAAAAAAGACAAAGATTGGACCTATTTACAATAGTCACTTGCCCATCAGTTGGGGCAGCTTAGCATCAAATTCCTTCTTCAATTCCACCTCTTCTTCCAAATACCTCCACTTCAGCTCAGTCTTCTCATCTTCATGCAATCGTATCAGCTTCTCTCTCTCTCTCTGCTTCAAACTCTTTTATCTGATTTGACTGGCTATCAATGAATTGAGCAATCTCCTCAAGCCTACTTTAAGGACTGTTTGGATTTTTAGATTTTTTATTTTTTATTTTTGAAGAAAATGGAGTTTTTTGGGAAACTCCATATCTTGAAAATAGTAAGAAATGAAAAATTGTTTCCCATAATTGTCTTTCAGCAAGATTTTCTTGAAAAAATTTCATCGTTTACAAATCTATATTCATGGAAAATTTGTTGCTAGTCTAGGCAAGGAAACTAAAAGGGGGCATTTTTCAGGAAAGAAGCTGATACGAATGGATTGGCATGTTTCATCGTTTACAAATCTATATTCATGGAAAATTTTATCGTTTACAAATCTATGACAATAGTTTTGCAATTTCAAATACCAGCTTCTAGATTGAGCAACTTAGATTGCATAAATGATTGAGTGAACACATAGCATGTAAAATAGGAACTATAGGCATTAGTGAGCAGAAATGAGCAAGAATGAATCAGGTATTTCATCGAACACATGGACTACAATGCATTTCATAAAACATATTATTTGCAAATCATTTCAAATAAACAGCACAACAAGTTTGTTCACTCCCCAAGTATAGGGTTGTGATGTAGTAATAAACTCGGTAAGACCGAGGTCGAATCCACAGGGACTGAAACTTGTACGTGATCTGGAACTAACTAGATCTAGAACTAGCAAAAGATGTAATTTCAATCAAATAGAATTTAATGAATAATTGTGGAATAATTATCTAAAACTTTAAACAATTCAGGGAAGGGAAACTAGGGATTCAGAGGATCCACTTGTAGGGATCAGGGAGATCTTTTCCCTGCATCAAGAATCATGGAAATCAAACTGAACCTACTTGATCTAGTCTTCACAAGATGAAAGGTATATGAATTAGAATGGATTCCATCATCTAACCATGCCCAGGAGACAAAGCAAACAACAGGATTAAACTAATTACCAACCAATCACAGTGCATGCAAGTTAGAAAGGGTACCATCATCCTACCATGCCCAGGAGACGATGGTGAACAACAGGGCTTCCTGACGTCATATACATCAAAAGGGAAAAGGAGATATTCAAGGCCATTGCAGATCCATTGTAATTTCAGTCACAATAGACCATTAAAGACTAAAAACATTCCTTCCATAATCAACTAAAATCAAATTCAGTTCAGAAATTTAAAAGCATGAAATAGTATCTCCCATCTCGCTACAGGCTTCACCTCTTAGCCCTAGCTAAGAGGTTTAGCCAACCATGATTAGACTAATGACCTTAAGAGTCATAAGGGAAAGAAAGCAAGGAAAAACAATAGCCAAGGAAATAGAAAAGAAAAAAAACTTTCCGTTCTCCTCCCTGTCTCCACGTTCAAGCCCAGCCTCTGCCTCCTGTCTTCTCGTTCCAACCAAGCCGAGCCCACCCCTCTTTTTCGCCCTCTCCTTTTATCCTCCCTGCAGATGGAGGCTGGACCTCATTTTTCCGCGGAGGAGAGTGCCAAGAACTGTTTACGCACGGTATTGTGCGCAGCAACAGAAAATGCAAAAAAGGACTTGCGTTTCCATCGAGATTGCTTGGCTATTCTTCCAAATACCTCAAAAAAGACATCATGGACAAGGTTAAGGCCACAGTTTCAATATATTGGACGGTCTGGATCATGCATCCGACCACCACCATGGACACACAATGGCCCACAACGGCCGAATTTCATGGACGTGCGAAACAGAGCCAGCGCTTCTAGCGCTGGCTGTCGGTGGGACCCACTTATTGACTTCGAATGATAAATCCACTCTGTTATTTGGATTCTCGACGAAAAACTGGTCAGGAAGGGTGGGTTTTCTTCAAATTATGCGTGGCCCATTGGACCAGATCCATTTACCGTCTATCTTTCTTTTGGACAATAAAAAATGAATCTCCAAGACCTCTTGAGAATTTGCCACCTAGGCATGCGTGATATAGCCCTTGTGATTCTCATGGACGGTCCAGATCTGCCTTTTGAATGATGCATGGGCCCCACAACTCACAATCGGAAGGCTGGCGTCCGTCCGTTACACGGACGCTGGAGTCTTTTGGAAGGAGTCTCGGTCAGAGACGGAACGAAAATTCTTTTCGTTGCCGTGCACGGCTAGTGCACTTATGCACTATGCACACCCGACTTAGGTGGGGTCCACAATGATGTATATATCAGATCTTCTCCGACCATCTTCTTCCTCTTTTTATTTAAGCCATTGAGTCCAAATCTGAGCGTATCCAGAGATCAGGTGGGCCCCATATCACTGTTTTGGTAACTGATCTGTCAGCTGGGCCACTTTCACAATGATCTAGGGGCTGAAATTTGACATGTACGGTTCATTTATGGTCCTCAGGCCACGTATGGAGTTTCGAACTGATCAGATGGTGGGAACCCTATGATCTTGCATTCTGGACACTTTTCAGGCCACTTGAGCTTCAATTTCTCGATTTTCTTGGATCATTGATGTGCAAGTCTGTCGATCTTGGTCTCCTAAGGTCCGTCGCTTGCCTTGGTGACTTCAGACCATTAAATCCATGCTTTTTAGTACCCTTTCCCACTCCAAGCTCGTGAATACGCCCTGCATCACAAACATGATTAAATCAGGCCGTTAAACAGTACTATGTTTGTAAATCTTGGCAATAACTGGGGTCTGATATGCAATATTCGACCCTCAACAAAGTTCTTAAGCGTAGATCGCAACCCGTGATTATTATCTGGGCCCTCAGGGGCCGATAAAATGATAACATAGGGTTCAAACTTGTCGGCGGTTTTGAAGTAGGAGTTCGACGCAGGGCGTAAGGATCTCTACAATAGACGTATTCTATTAGCAATTATGAAAAAAGGGTTTCAATAGTCTAGGTTTTTGGGTCGAGGGTCGGATCTCACCTGTTTGTGGTCTTGCTCACGGCACGAAGTCTTCTCTCATTGTTCAGGTCTGTTAATGGCTCTGGAGGTAGTTGGCCCGCTCATTTTCCAGTTTGTCCCGCTCAATTTCTAGTTTGGCCACTCAATTTCCAGTTTGGCCCGCTCAATTTTTAGTTTGTCCTGCTCATTTCCATATTTGCCCGCTCAATTTCCAGTTTGGCCTGCTGAAATTCTAGTTTGTCCCGCTCATTTCCATGTTTGCCTGCTCAGTTTCAAGTTTGTCCTGCTCAATTTCCAGTTTATCCCACTCAATTTTCAGTTTGGCCCGCTCATTTTCCGGTTTGTCCCGCTCAATTTTCAGTTTGGCCCGCTCAATTTTCAGTTTGTCTTGCTCAATTTCCAGTTTGTCCCGCTCAAATTTCAGTTTGGCCAGCTCAATTTCTAGTTTGTCCCGCTCAATTTTCAGTTTGTCTTGCTCAATTTTCAGTTTGTCCCGCTCATTTCCATGTTTGCCCGCTCAATTTTCAGTTTGGTCCGCTCAATTTCTAGTTTGTCCCACTCAATTTCTAGTTTGTCACTTCATGGTCATTTTCATGCATTTCACGGGCAATCCCGGTGATTCCGTTTCATTTCATGGTCATTTCCATGCATTTCATGGTCAATCCCGGTGATTCCGTTTCATTTCACGGTCATTTCCATGCATTTCATGGTCAATCCCGGTGATTCCATTTCATTTCACAGTCATTTCCATGCATTTCATGGTCATTTCCCTTCACTTTACGATCATTTCCATGCATTTCACGATCAATCCCGACGATTCCATTTCATTTCACGGTCATTTCCATGCATTTCACGGTCATTTCTCTTCATTTCACGGTCATTTCCATATATTTCATGGTCATTTCCATGCATTTTACGGTCATTTCCCTTCATGCCATGGTCATTTCCATGTATTTTCTGGCAATTCTCAAGACCTCAACCTAAGCCCAACCCAAGTTTTATCGAGTTGCTGTTTGTATGGCCCAACCTCAAGACCAAACCCGATACATCCTGACCAAGCCCAACCCAATGTCGGGTTGGTCACAGGTTGGTCGGGTTGAGCCCGCCCAACTTTCAGCCCTAAAATTATATATGGTACGTCAAGTAACTAATTTTGGTTTAGAAAATATTCTTGTTATATGAATAAAGAAAGAAATGAAAAAAAGAGAATTTTTTTTAATATGTTTATATTTACATATTTATATAAATATGTGTTAGAAAAAAATGTAGGTAGAATAAAATTCTCCATATTAAAAATTTAAAAAAATAAAAAAAGAAAAAAGAAAAAAGAAAGTACATAGGGATACGGTTATAGCTATGGATATAATCTGTAGCCATAGGTCGGGGGGTGGAATCGTGATATCCACGATTAATCGCCAATAGGGACAGCGACTTGCGGTGGAATCGCGGGATCCACGATTGATCGCCGAGCTGCTTTAATGGCTACAGATTATAACCGTAGCTATATTCATATCCCCCTGCATGCACCATTACCATTATGCTTGAACGTCTACCGTTGAAACCCTTTTAGGGGCCACACAAGTTTTGGATCATTATGAAATTTGTTTTTCCTTTTCATCCAGGTCTTTGTGACCTTATGAATAGATTGGATGAAAAATAAATGTTATGGTGGGCCCTACAAAAGTTTCAACGATGAAAATCAATTTTCCGCTCCTCTGTGGTGTGGCCCAGTTGATCTTTGGATATGATTTTTTTTTTTTTTTGGATAATGCTCCGAAATGATCTCGAAATATGGATGAACGTTGTGGATATAATAAATACATAGCTGTGGGGCCATGTAACTTTGATCTCTTTTAAGCCGTTCGTACAACTCTCAGTTGGAGGAGCGTCAGCGCTCGTCTTCGCAGTGAAAAGGAGGGGTAGTTTCGTCCTCGAAGTCGCTGTCCGAACGTGCTAGTCTAAGTTGGTAACTTAAGCTTGTATTTCTTCATAAAAACCGCTGGGTAAAAGGTTTTGTCTACAGTGGTCATTTTCTCAATAAAGAGAAAATAAACATGGCAAAGGACCACTGATTGGACACAATGTCTCATAGGTTGAGGTTTCTGGGGCTGGGCTACATCAATATAGGCGGGACCAATTGATCTAGGCGGCTTAGTTGGATACCAGGAAACGGATTGGCTACTCCCCGGTGCTCTGTGGGCCCCATCATGATGTATGTGTTTCATCCATGCCGTCCTTCTATTTTTCTAGATCATTTTATGGTATGAGACCAAAAATGAGTTATATAACAATCTCAATTAGACCAAATAAACAGTACAGTGTGCCGTAGGAGGATTTTAATGGTGGACATCCAATCACTATTATTTTCCTGTGGTGTGGTCCACCTGAGATGTATATCCCTCTCGTTTTTGGGATCAAGCCCTAAAATGATCTGTAAAAATGGATGAAACGCATACATTATGGTGAGGTGGCAAGGAGAGTAGCCCATCCGTTTCCTGGATAACATGCCTGTTGGTGGGACCGAGCATGCTATGATCCGCAAATCAACTTTATTTATTGTTGGAATATATTTACATGATTAAATGCAGGTGAGATATGATAGAATTTTGGTTCAACGGGGTTGCTGGTGGTGTGCTCCCACCTTTCTGAAAAGGAGTAAATGATAATTTCAAGAAAGTTGCCACGTGGACACTATTCCACTTTGGCATACCTTTTTGGAGCTTGAAATTCGACTGGAATAATCCACGAAGCTATTTACACGCTGATCCGTAGCTCAAGAACTTGCAGACTGAGTGAAGACACCGCGTTTCGACACCGAGGTCTTGGTATTCATTCCCTAGTGGGGGTGGCTAACACTAGCGTGTGCTAACCGTGTTGTGTGTACTAACAAGCTAACCTTAGAAAGAAAAAAAGAAAATAAAAAAGCCAGGAAATATGAGTTTAGCTGCTCCGTGAAAGGTACTTATTCAACAAATCTCATGGAAAAAAAATAAAATCAATGAAACTGATTGATGACCTCTATTTTTCCTAGACTATGTGGTTTTAGGCCAAATTATTAAGTGTCCAGGTTAACCCAACCACATTACTCTCCCAACTTTTTTTAAGTCTTTTTCATGGGCGTCACTTCTGAAACTCAAAAAATTTATATTCCAGCTAAACTTACTATTTATAGTAAAAACCAAACTAATTGGACTCTTGACTGTCAATATAATGGAATTTCATAAATCTGGCATGGGTGTTGTCAGGTTGGTTGGCTTAAGTAGGTCCTTCTACTCCAAAATTGTATATAATAGGTAGAAAAACTCGTTCCAATTTGCAAAATAGGACTGATTTAAGGTTCTGACGGTTCAGATTATTTTCACATCCGATTGCACCTTCTTTAGTCCATCTTTGCCATGAAAGTGCCTATAACCCGCTCTACATCACCAGCCAGCCAATTGGCCTTTGCGTAACTGAAGTTATACTTAATGTGGGATTCTTATTATTGATGTCTAGCTGAATGTGCAGTGTTTAAATGATCTTTTTTTAGCGAATCACATCCAACTCCATAAAGCAATTGTCTGGATAATTTCAATGCCATTATTAGATAAAAACAAATAGGCAATCTAAACAACGTGCATACGATGGATGCTTTCAATTATACGGCCTTCTTTGAATGCAGACCTACTGATCCTGAGTCATGGCCCATGCAAAACTACCTCTAGAAACTCAGCTTGTCAAGCGGCCAGGCTTACTCAAGCCCAATGTCTGTCCAACTTAGTCCGTAAAATAAACATATGCCCAAGCTTGCCACGGGCCAAAACAAAGAGGCATGTGGGCATCTTGCGAAGATTATGCATGCCTGGGACTGAGCATAACAACCCACTTTTGTGCACGACCTGGGTTGTTCGTTATGTGTGCTCCATCATGTACAGTATGTGACAAAAATTTGATGTGGAGCGGGTCGCGGACACTTTCATGGCAAAGATGGACTAGAGAAGGCGTGATGGGAGGCGAAAGTGAATAGAACTGTCAGAACATTAAAGTAGTCGTATCTCGCAAAGCAAAATGAGTTATTTGACGTATCACATATAATTTTGGAGTAGGAGAAGCTACTTTAGCCAACCAACCCTACTACGCCCCACGCTGGATTTGTAAGATTCCATTAGATCAATGGTAAAAAGTCCATTTTATTTTTGTTTTTGTTTTCTTATAAATGGTAAGTTTTAATTCGATTATTAACTTTTGATCCTTTGAGTTGTAAGAGTCTTGCCCAACATGAACAAAGCTTAGAAAATTTAGAAGATTAATGTGATTAGGTCAAATTGGGCACTTACTATTTTTTACGGAAAAGCATGAATTCCAGTAGGAATCATGACCATCTATAAATGGTAAGTTTAATATTTATATTAAGTCACGTTTTTAGGGACTTTAGGTTTAAATATCCATATAGGTTTGAGTTCACTATTTAAAGGATTGTAATTTCAGTTTTTTTTTTTTTTATTATTATTATCAATCAACTTATTTCGAATTTATGAGAATTTATTTCTATTTTCATCCCTTGTGGATTCAAGGAATCTCTGTGAGGAGTCTAGAGAGTTCCGTGGATACGGATTAGTTATCCATGTGGAAGACTGTGAACAACCTCACCACGTCCAAATTCCCTTGAAATCATATACAGCTGGACTGGACCGGCTCAGGCCGGGCTACAAGGCTCTTGAATGATGCCTGAGCCAGCTTGGTTATTGAACAAATTTAAATTTTAGGCTCAAGCTTGGATCTTGGGCCTAGTATTCCAGGACAAGTCTGGCCTGAAATAGACAAGTGGAAAGCCATACCTGCTAGCCTGACAGCCCGACCAAGAACAATATCCGTTATTTCCTTTGTACTAATGTTCTGAAAGCTTCCTGCATTAGTCATGTGATGAATAGATTCCTTTTTCCATATCAAAATTCCTTGCTACTACTCACACTAGATGGGGCCCAAGTGTGCTCCAATGAAAGGTAGTTAGTTCCCTTATTATTATTATTATTATTATTATTTAATTTTAAATTTTAATGAGGCTGATCTAGTCATTGTGTGGGACTCACATGTAGATAGAATTGAATCATTGATTGATCTTTTTTAACTTTTTATTTATTTTGGAGATATGTGGCCGACCAAATAATCATATTAACCTAGATTTTTAGACTTGGCATCTACTTTACTTGGATCACATGTGCTAAGCCAAGTATTCCTTAGATAGGGATTCATAACATTCTTTTAAGGCAAATCCCAACTTATAATTGTTCTGATTTAGAGGAATCGATTCTCTACTGGTCTTTCCTAAGGTGCTTCCGTGCATGATAGTCCACAGAGACATGGAAGTATTTGGTTTTGAATTTTGTTAATGTAGCATTATTATTTATTTATTTATTATTTATTATTATTTTTATCTAAACCATAACCACATAACATAGAACCGTTTACTATTACTAATTGTTGTTCTTGAGAGATCAAAAACCATAACAGGACAAGATCAAAAACATAACAAGAGAAAAAGATAACCCAGTCATTCCTCTCCACACACCATTTAACACAAGATAAAGATAACCTAGCCAAAACTAGTACTAGTAGTGCTGCTACTTAGTTACTCCATTTGCCATATGGAGCAAAGACGTCACTCTCGTAACGATTAGTTTCTCTAGTTGCCATCTGAAGCACCCCCACCACCACCATGGTAACGAGATCCTCCATCTAACCCACCATATCCACGATCCCGTCCACCACCTCCACCACCACTGCGACTATAACCCCCTCCCCTTCCGCCTCCATAGCCATCACTGCTACGGTGACCACTGTTACGGAATCCTCTGCCACCGCCACCTCCACCGCTGCCACCGCTTCCCCTGGACTGGGCCTCGTTGACAGTGATGCTTCTCCCATCAAGGTTCTGTCTGTTCATCCCTTCAATTGCATCCCTCATGGATTGCTCGTTGCTGAAGGTGATGAATCCAAAGCCCCTCGATCTCCCCATCTCATGGTCGCTAATAATCTTAGATTCGATAACTTCTCCAAATGAGCCAAAAGCCCTTTCGAGAGAGCGGTCGTCAGTAGCCCATGCGAGCGGCGGTATTCAATGTTAGCAGACGCCATCACCACCTACAAAAGAAAGCCTCAGAAAGAGAGGAAGAAAGAGGAGAAGGGAGATAGAAACCCACCCCTATGAGAACCCAAGGGCATGTGTTTGGATACAATGTCGTTTGTCGGAGGTTGAGTGCAGGAAGGTACCTGCAAATGCAATTATCATTTTGCCAGCTTATTTATTACTTTTGAAGAGTTATGTTGCCCACGCCCCAGTTAAAGTAGACCTCAATCCGAGGCTAGCGAGCCCATGCAATAAAAAGCTATGTGGGCAACATTATCATGTGTGACATCTTTTCCATCCATCATTGGTGCCATTTGGGCGGTCAAGATGGGAGTGCTTGTGTCCTATATTTACAGAGGATGAGTAGTAACATTTGAGAAAAGAATCTTGATCCTCTGCTTGCCATGAGGCAGGGATTTCCTGCTTTCCTACATTGTAATTGATCCATGTCATTAATGACATTGTCAGCACTACTGAATTAATTAAATGCAGTATGTAATGAGCACATGCAAACAAGGAATCCTTCTTATGACATTGATGCAGGATAGGACGTGATGAAGTGGATCACTATATTCTTTAATTGATAACTACCTTAAATCTAAAAGAGAACAATATTAAATTTAAGATAAAGAAATAGAATTTCTAAGAAGTATTTGATTGATAGGTTGAATGAAGAATAAAAATGAGTTTAACACCTTTAAATATTCTTCTCTGGCCATGGACAGGGAGATTGAAACATTAAGCCGAAACACAATTTAGGAAGCTATTCAAAGAAAAGAACCAGAGAAATCAGGGGGGACAACAGCCCTAGACCAGAATGTCCAGGAAACTTCAAAGAAGAAAAACAAAAAACATCAGGATGCTCTCTCTCTCTCTGGGTGGACATACAAGGAAAAACTGACAATCCTGGTACAAGCATTACAAGCTCTAGCAGCTGCAGCTGCAGCTCACAGGATGGAGGGCCAGACAGAGCGAAGGAAAAAAAGAAGAAGGAAGAACTGACCAAAACTCCAATCCATTAAAAGGAAAAGTTAGAGATTGAAAAGTCTGCAGAGAAGGGCTGAGCATAAGGGTTGGGTTATAGATGAATAGTGTCCTATCTTGGAATGTGAGAGGAGCAGGCAATGCTCAAACTACCCGCTATTTGAGATGTCTAATCAGAAAACATAACATCACGATTCTCCTGCTGCAGGAACCAATGATCAGGGATTCGAAGAGAGTCGCGGTGGCTGCTAAGCTGGGTTTTGACAAGAAATTCGTTGAAGAAGTAGTTGAAAACAAAATTTGGGTCCTTGCTAAAAATCACATTCAAATTCATGCCACCCAGGCCACCAGGCAATGCATCACAATCACGATTTCTATGGAGAATCTTCCTCACCTAATTCACATTACAGCAGTGTATGCCAGTTGTCTTAAGGAATAGAGAAAATCTCTTTGGGATGAAATGAGAAGATTACACAACTCAGCGGTGGGCCCTTGACTGGTTTGTGGCAACTTCAACACCATGATTAGCCCAGATGAACGGCTTGGAGGACCATCGCTGATGATCGGAGCCTGGTCTATTAATAACCCTACTAGTAACAACATCTTTCATTTCCCTTGTACGGTTGTTCTGAAAAATTTAGTTATGTGATAAATGGATTCCTTTTTGTGTATCAACATTCCTTGGTAGTACTGACATCAGATGGGTCAAGTGGGCTCCAATAAAAGGCAACTAATTCAATTCCCAATAATGAGGTTGATCTAATTATCAGGCAGGATTGACATGTACGTAGAATTGGATCGTTGGTTGAATATGTCGATAAATGTCTTAAATCTGTAATTCAATATGTCTGTCGATGACAGTTTGATAGCATCGAGCAAACTTCGATGCCATCGGTAAAATCCAGAGTTTATATGTTTGGTCGCTGGACACTTTTGGTGTCCTGTTCGATGCCATCGAAGGTTGTTGCATGCCATCGAAGTTAGTATTAATGATATCAAAGGGTTGTTCGATGCCATCAGTCAAATTTAGGATTTACATGTTTAATCGCTAGAATGTTTTGGTGTTAGTTCGATGCCATCGAAGTCTCATTGAAGTGCCATCGAACTGATGGCACAGAGTTACACAAAGTTTCGTATTTGCGGGATTTATTTTCAATTTTGATTTCGATTCTTCCTAAGACTATATATAGAGGTGTAATCGGGATTAAGGAGTATCTTAGATCTTTCTAATTCATTCATAGGGTTTTCAATGGCTTGTAAGGGGAGATTCGAGGCTTGTTCGAATCCGGTATTCTCTCTATCTCTTGTAATTTTTGCATTCATAGTGCACTACTGTCGCTTTGTGCCGTGTTTTTTTTCCCAATTTTTTTTTCCATGTTAAATTCGGAGTCTTTGTGATTGTGCTTGATTGTTGCTATTGGATTACTTGGCTTGATTCATATTTGTGTGCTTATGCGGTCCTCCATCAAAATCTTTGTTAATCTTTTATTTATTTTGTACATGTGTGGCCCACCGAACAATCATATTAACCTAAGCTTATAAGAGTTGGCATCGTCTTTACTTGGATTACATGTGTTAAGCCAACAATTAATGGTGATTCAGAACTTTTTTAAGGAAAATTCTATCTTATAATTGTTTTGATTTGGAGCAATCTATTCTCTACTAGTCCCTCCTCAGGTCATCTTGTGTATGATTGTCCATTATAAAGATATAAAGGTATTGGTTGTGAATTTTTGTTAACATAATCTTATCAATTTTTCCTTGAGCAGTGACAAGCAGGATATGTTTGGATATAATATGGGTTGTCACCGTAGGAAGGTACCCGCAATTGTCATTTTGCCAGCTTTTAGAGAAATACGATTTATTTCCTAGAACATTTTGAGAGTCTGAAACTGGAGATTACAGGTGTGATCCAAACATACTGCAAAATCCGGGTTTAGGATTGAAGTGAGAATTTTCGTGCCTAATCATTGGTTTCATCGGTGCCTCCAAATAATCTGACAAGCCCTTAGTTGATTTAGGTTTTATGTGAACTTGATTGTCATTGGAACTAGTTCAGGTGCAACCCAGTCTAACCCTTCATTCCTGACTAGTTTTCAAAACATTGGTTTAAATATATGCCACCTCATTAACATTAGTGTTTGGGGACACATCCAAACACTACACCTTTTTTATTTTTTTTTCTTTCTTTCCTTCTCTCTCTCTCTCTCTCTCTCTCTCTCTCTCTCTCTCTCTCTCTCTGTGTGTGTGTGTGTGTGTGTGTGTGTGTGTCTGTTTTGTTTTTTTCTTTTTTTAATTTATTTATTAAAATTTTGTGGAGTCGATTGGTGCCCATGCCCCACTAGAAGTAGCCCTCAATATGAGGCTATGTGTTGAGGGAGGGGCTTTATAATGGGATGCAGACTTCCCACAATAGAGAGGCCGGACAACAAAAAGTTTTGTGAGGCAATAATGGTATGCGTGACATCCATTCCATCCATCACTAGTGCCATCTCACATAAATCAGGCTAACCCAAAATTCAAGAGGGCTATGCCACATGCACCAGTGGGGATGGAAATGCCCACTACTGAAATCTTCATGGGCCACCGAAATCTTTATAAGCCATCCAATCCATTGAAAACGTAAGTCCTACTAGACCAAAGGAAAAAAAAAAAAAAACCAAATATCTGTTTGGTCCACATTTTCATTGGGATCAAGTAGGTGTCCCATCTCTACTTCTTATAGTGTTTAATTGGGCTTACCTTATAAATGATGTAGCACAAATGATTGACAGATTGGATGACACATGCAAAAATTACTAAAAGCCTCATAGAGTGTTTTTTTTTTGGTGCTGCAAACACTATTAGGAAATTTGCATCCCACTACTAGAAATAAAAGAAAAAGAAGAAAACAAAGAAGAACATTAGTAGCAAAATGGCAAAACTTTTTACATATCTCACATAAAAGTCTTAGTAAATCTCGAGAGAGAGAGAGAGAGAGAGAGAGAGAGAGAGTTTATGTGTACGTTCACCTAGAGAACATGTTTACACATGGGACTGACCACTAATACACAAACAGAGAGAGACTTTTTACATGTACGTGTACTCAGAGAACATGTGTACACAGGACTGTCCTATAACGCACAAACGCACAAAGAGAGAGAGAGAGAGAGAGAGAGAGAGAGCTAAAATGCCTTGCCAGGTACATACTTAGGATATTTGTCGATAAACAAGATACCCCCGTAAATCTCGCCCACTTGTCTGCAATCTAACACTTGAGGGGGGTTTTGCGGCCATGCTGAGCTCCATTTGGGTTGACCATTTTGTGGCCATGCTGGGGCCTGACTCTGTGGCACTGCATCTGAATTGGGTTGATGATTTTGTGGCCATGCTGGGACCCTGATCTGTGGTGCATTCCTAATATTGGGTTGATGATGATAATTTCCCTTGCGTGGAAGGTATTGGTCAACGATTACAAATCCTTCGTTTCCTCCTCCATTGCATGGTAAGTATTGGTCAAGGATTCTAAATTCTTCCCTCCCGATCTTTTCTAGCCTTGTGTTTCGTGCCATTCCTAGTATCAAATGATACTTACAATGCAGCCGCCACTCCAAATGCTTTCTTTTCCTCACTTTGTTTACTCTATGCTTCAATCCCTTTATATAGAATTGAGAAGGCTTCAGTCAAAGTTCACCACGGTTTTAAATGGCGGTGACTCATTCTTTCTACACATGGTACATTTGTACACCAATCTCAGACAGTACAAATCGTCCATCCCCGAAGATCTAACTGATTGAACATCCATAACCATCCAATTCATGGCTATCAGATGCGTGGTTAAGAATAAAACCATAAGTGGCCCAAATTAATCGTTCAGAATTAGGTAATTATGATTGTGCCATCAATGTTTTCTTTGGAATTTGCTCCTGACACAATGGGTCCTGCCATTTGGATGGTCGAGATCGGAGTTCTTGTGTCCCACATTTACAGTGGGTGAGTAGCATCATCTGAGAAAATGGTGGGGGACTATCATCGTATAGTCACGGCCCCCACACAGATGTGATATTTTAAACCATTGAAAGGTTCTCAATTTCCTTTCCAACGGTGGATTGGCCATAAATATCTTCACAGGCCACATGGAAACAGCTGAATGGCGTGAGTATTCTTAGTTAAATTACATAATTAGGAGGTTTGCAAGAGTTACACGCATCCCCTTCCACACGCGGCACGCATGCCAACCCCGAATGATGTTGGATATCCGAGTAGTGCATCAGGGGTCCCACCATCATGATGACTATAAGCAAAAATCAGGCCGGTCTACTGATCAGCCAGGTCGCATGTGTAGTAGTAGCACGTGTGGCGCTGTGTGTGGGCTAACAAACCTCAGTATATAATACACCCATTATGAGTAGAATATGCTTTTTTTTATTGCTGAACCCGTTATAATTGTATGGATTTGATTCCTAACAACTACTTGAATACAGGTTATATATTAAGGGTGTGTTTGGATATTAAGTTGCTTAAGATAAGCTACTTATTTCACAAATAGCTTATCTTAGTTTCTACTTATTAAGAAAATAATTATGTTTGCCAAACAACGTACTCCCACTCTTTTGTCCTTTCTTATGCTTCTTTAGCAACTTGTGAAAAGTAGAAAAGTAAAAAATAAAATAAAATAATAATAATAATAATAATTAATAACAGTTAGTGCTGTTTGTGCATGGCCTTGTGTGTGTTGGTATATGATAGGCGAGGCCCGAAATTTTTTTGTTGGGGCTGGCCTGAATGGCTGTCTATCTTTTGTAATGAATAAAATTTTGGTGGCTCAATCCCACCTTGCAAAAAATAAAAATAAAAATAAAAATACTTCTAACTAATTATAAACTATACTTATCTGAAATAAGTCACTAATCTACTGTTGTAAGTAGAAATAGTAACTTATTTGGTGGTATTCAAACGTGCCATAAATGACTAGAATCATGATATATATGCAACAGCTATGGTAGGCAGTCACTACAACACCCTAACTTTGTGCACCCCTGTTGCACTCTGTGTCACATCCATTCCGTCCATCAGGTAAAGACCCTCTTGTTTACCTTACATCCCAAAAATAATCTCTATATAATACTTCAGTAAGCTACAACATGTCAAACAAGTTAAACTCACACTTGAAAAACTGTTAGTCCCCTCCTTCGGGCTGCCTGAATTCTGGATCATGATTACTTTTAGAGTCTATCTTGTTGAGAAGGACCCCATGAAGTGATGTAGAGTGGATCGCAGACACTTTCATGATAAAGATGGACTAGAGAAGGCCCGATCAGAAGCAAAAATGATTTGAACCATCAGAACATTAAAACAAATGTATCACGCAAACTAGAATGAGTTTTCTCAAAGTATCATATATAATTTTGGGGTAGGAGAAGCTACTTTAATCAAACGAACCTGCTATGCTGAGTTGCCCATGCCGGATTTGCGAGATTCCATCAAATTGACCGTAAAAAAATACATTTTAATTTCATTTTTACCATAAATAGTAAGTATTAGTTTGATTATAACTTTTGGTCCTTTGAGTTTTAGGAGTTTTGCCCGACATGAAAATGACTTAGAAAAATTAGGAGAAAAAGGTGGTTAGGCTAAGTTGGACACTTACTATTTTTTGTCCAAAACCATGAAGTCTAGTAGGAATCATGACTGTCTATAGGGTGTTTGAGTCTAAAACTCTATCCTAACTTTGTACTCATTATTTAAAGGATTATAATTTCATTTTTTTTATTTTTTATTTTTTATTTTTTTATTTTTTATCATAAATAAATTTTATTTAGAATTTATTAGAAATTATTTCAATTTTAACCCTCATGGATTAGAGGAAACTCTGTGAGGAATCCAAAGAGTTCCGTGGATTTAGAGTAGTTATCCCTGAGGAAGACGGTAATCGACCTCATCGCATCCTTTCCTGCATCATGAAGGGGTTTGACGCAGAATACGCATATTACATAACGTGGTGGATCCAACACAAACCTATGATCCATGTGGTGTGGCCCAACTGAATTGTGGGTCCGAATGATTTTGTCCTCAAGGTTTAACATTGAAGGGCGCAACTGACGGATGGTGTTGATCATGTAACAAACACAGTACAATTGGCACCACAGAGCTCGGATGTTGTATATACTGTGTAGATTGTGTTGTGGATGCATGGCTTATCCGGTGATATCACCGTGACCCAAAAGATTGAAACGATCCAACGGTCCTAACCTTCATCAATACCTTGGAAAGGGCAAATAAAGGTAGCATGGCAAAAGCCCACTGATTGGACACATCAATGTAGGCAGGACCCATTGGTCCACACGGCTTACTCGGTTAACATGCCCATTGGTGGGACCCAGCATGCCATTATCCCTCAAAATAGGAGACCATCGACTTTATTTATTATTGGAATATTTTTACATGATTAAAAACTAAATAGATAAGATAGAATTTGAAGATAATCATCTCAAGAAAGTTTCCACTCGGACATAATACTACTTTGGCCTACCTTTTTTATCTTGCAACTTGTACCATTAATATATTTTCTTCCAAGAAGCTCCACTGGGCTAATCCAACCGACTCAACTCGATTCCATTTTATTATGACTCAGGAACTGCAATCAGGTGACAAAGTACTGCGTTAAAAACTTAGACAAAGCTCAGCTAGAGATCAGCCTATTTGACAAATCTTAAGAAAATATTCAATGAAACTCCACTCAACTCACCAAGACTTGACGAGAGTGTTATGCTCTCAGAAAAATTCATTTTTTTTTTCCTAGTGTTATTTTTCTCTCAATTTCTTAAAAATGACATTTTGTAGCAAATATTTCTTCCTTCATCTCAACCTTTGAAAAAAAAAAGAAGAAGCCTCCTTTCATTTTTTTTTCTTCACTATAGTATATATATATATTTTTTTTCCTTCACAATAGTACTGTATGGACAATATTTCAAACTTCCACAAGGAGAAGAATGACCGAGCGGAAGCCTATCATAAGGGCCTGAAAAAGGAAAAAGACTAGTTTCGGGCCCCTCCATCATCCCAACCTAATACTATAGTATGGATATCATGGAGTTTGCTCATTCTCACAGGTATGCATAGCTACGCATTTTGCTTGGAGGCACATGTGCAAGTATGAAACAATTTTTAGAGATCTAGATTTCATAAGGTTTAAATTTACATCCTAAACAATCAGGCAATTTCATTCTTCAAGTGAGCCATAGCAAATAATTCACCGTTAAAACCTTTTTTTAACTGTTCTTATTTTATTTTATTTTTTATTTTAAGGAGGAAGGTGGAAATCATTCCACCTGATCTCTATTAATGAAGAACTGGAATTTACAGCCATTCAGGCAGGTCCCAATATAAAGGTTCCGGACACCTACACATGGCTTTACAGGAAAATAGAAAAGAAACAAAATCTGGAGGGCCCTTGAAACACGGCTGCATCGAGAGATGAGGCAGACATTAGCGGCCAACACATCCAGGAGGACTCCAAGGGAGGCTGATAAATCGGACAGGCCCAGCAGCTGCCCCAACCTGCACTTGGCAAAACAGGGTTGGAACAGATTCCACGCAGCCCCGACTTCTTGCATCCACTACAACGAGACCTGAAGCCAATCCCGGCTGGGAAAACTCCCACCAACGCCCTTGCATAGGCAGCTTCTAAACAAGCAGTAGGGCGGACCCTACAAACACATCGCTCTACTACTAGCCTCACCAATATACACAGCTTCAAGATGTATTGTAACTAATCCCACTACAACTTGAGAGCTCCTAAACCAGCCTTATCTAGCACCAGCGCACCCCTAACAGACCTCGGCAGGTCGGAACGGTTGCTGTGAAAGAGATCTAGGCGACCCTCACTAGCCAGCCTAGCCAATGCATCTGCAACCGAATTCCCTTCCCGGAAGATGTGTTTAAATATAAGGTTCATAGGCCGATGTCTATCTGGCATGAGAGAATGCCTCCTCGAATCTCAAATTTTGTGTGAAGAGCATTGAACAATGTAATCCCAGTGGACAGTGTGATCCAGTCTCGCGGTATCCCCCTGGCATCGAAATGTGTATGTTGTAAGGCCAGCCCGCGCAAAGGAATGTAGTTCAGACTATTCCCCACCTCCTGCTGGAGATCGAGCTGGCGGTGCACGCTTGGAATCTCCTCGGTTCCTGCTTCGGCATCAATGTTATGCCGGCCTCCTTGCTTGAAACCAGGTTGGCCCAATGGTGGGGTGCTCATCCGATCTCTTCCATCTCGTCGCTACTGCATAGGACGACACTGTGTGTGCTGCTGTGGGTGATTTGGAAGGCTATAAACTCGGCTCAGTTTGGCAACAAGCTGCTTTCCCTGTCAGCTGTTTCTGCTCATATATCGTGGTGGATCTCCGCCATCTTCGAAACAACTTTCTCTCTTTTGGCGGATACTGTCTTTCTTCATTCCCCTCGCCATTCGGGAGGGTCGCCTGCGGCAACACATCCGGAGGTTGTTAAATGGGCCAAGCCGGTAACTGGGTGGGTTAAGGTCAATGTTGACGGGTCCTCTAGGGGAAACTCGGGTTCCTCAGGAGGCGGAGGCGTTTGTAGAGATGAGAACGGTAATTTCTTGTTTACCTTTACAGCCGGCTATGAGGAGGGATCGAATACTTATGCGAAGCTTCGTGCGGTTTTGGATGGGATTTCTGGATGCATCTCCAAAGGTTTCCCCAATGTGGTGGTGGAGTCAGACTCTAAGCTGGTGATTTGAATGTTATCTGGCCAGGTTAATATTGGCTGGCAATAGAGGAGCTGGATTGAAGCGCTAAAGTCGGGTACTCAGTTTATCTTCTCGCATATTTTCAGGAAAGGTAATACCCCTGCGGATGCCTTGGCTCGTTTGGGTAGCACGGGCCAAGCTCCCCTCTTTTTTGAGGTTATTACGAACCTTCCCTTTGAGATTAGAGGTCTCCACTTCCTTGATAAGGTAGGCCTGGGGGTGATCCGGCTTTAGTAGAAGGTTTTCTTGTTTGGTTTTTGGATTAGCTCATGACAGGCGTTTCATGGGTCCTTTGCTCCCGGGGGCTGCCCGAATGTAATTACTTTTTACACATCAATAAAGTTCCTTGTTAAAAAAAAGGCCACTGTCTAAGATGAATAATCCCCATCCCTATACTAAAAATTTCAGGGGATAGGGCCCTGCGGGTCGCTGGCTGAGTCTGCAATGAGTTTCGAATCTGTTTCAACAATTATATTAGATAAACCGAGAGAGGAGTATATGTCCAACCCATCTAGAACAGCCTGGGCTTCCGCAATTGTGTTGGAAGCGATATCGTAGCGCTTGTGGAAAGCAAAAATCATCCTTCTTTGATGATCTCTATAAACCCCTCCTCCTCCGCTCTCGTCTGGATTCCCTCATGAGGAGCCATCAGTATTAAGCTTCAACCAGCCTTGAAGTGGTTTGGACCAAATGACCAACCTGGGGGAAGTAGGAGGAGGGGAAGAGGGTACGTCAATCTTTAGGGCCTTCAGGGTGATGGTCTCCACCAATGAGTCCTTGTCAGGGCCTGGGAAAGCTGAGCCCACTTCTCTCAGCCAGTGGGAGACAAACGTGATGATTCGGTTTGCTGACATTCTTTGGCCCTCAAATTTTGCCGAGTTTCTGCTGAGCCATAACTCCCAGATGATGAAGCAAGGGGCGATCCCAATTAGGCATGTGAATCTGGATTTTTGGCTGGCCTTGGAGGTCCATTATTGAACCCATTAGAGAATGGATTGGTTGAGAATGAGGGGAATGTCAAATAGTCTGTTGAAATGTCTCTAAGCTATAGTTGTTGCCCTGCCTTGGAAAAATAGATGGTCTAGGCTCTCCACTGCAGCTTGGATGTGGGGCTGGGGAAGGGCTGTTGACCCGCGTTGGGCGAACTAGCCAGAGGACTGACGTTGGGGCTGGCTGGCCTTATGGACGTGGAATCGCCCCCATGGCGAGTTGGAGAATGGGAAGGGAACATGGGAAGGGGAGGGAGCTGGTCGGGAGGGAGGCAGCACTCGCATCTGGATGCCAAGAAAATGCCAAACCGCTGCTATTTCTACAAGAAATAAATGCATTTGATTTGGGGGATTTATCTTATTCACTCATAACAAAGAGAAGATAGAAAGAGAATAATCATCATATTATTCATTCTGAGTTTATTTACATCCTTTAATTTCCCTTGATTCTAAGATAGAATATCCAGAATACAAGAATTGAGAAAGTTTGAATGTTAAATCTGCGTATCCAATCTAGCAGCATTTCGGTTTGTGAATTAATCAACTCATCAAGAGGAATGTTGTGCGGATTTAATCATCTGATCTCTCCTTCTTAAGCTCATATCCCTGTGTGGAAGGAATATTGAAGATTGCGTTTTATCCGGAGATTTCGGCAACATTTCGGCCCATATAGTGATACCCGCGCAACTGCAATACTATCTATGCGGGTCCGCGCAACTTTCCTTTCTTCCTTCTCCTGAATGCCTTCTCTTCTCCCCCAGAGCTTTGATCTTCCAGAAATCTTCAATCCACCCAAATGAGAGGGGGAGTGGGGTATTTATAGGCCTTCATACGTGTAAACCCTCGATATCCGTGTCATGAGCCCACCTTTCATCAGATCTCAACCGTCCACGTCAGCATGCCCAAATCTTCCTTGATCCTATCCACGCAACCCCCAACCTCTTTTGCGCGATTCCGCGCAATTGCACATTGTTGCGTGGACCATCTTAAAAGGATGTCTTCTGTGCAGGTGCGTGCAACCCATAGGGCTGTTTGAGCGGGTCCGCGCAAACACTACCCTTTGCACGGGTCCGTGCAAAAGGTCATGAATTCTCTCTTTTCTTCATGTTTCCTTCATACTTCTTCTAGTTTTTTTCTCTTCTATCTTCTTTCTTCCTTGTCTTTGATATCTCCTCATTCTTCAAATTCCTTTCTTCATCGTATGATAGAAACTTCATACATTTTTTGTGCACCAACAGATGCCCCCTTAATCCTTCTTTGATTGATTGATGAAATCAAATGGAGGATTGATCTTCTTCTGCTAAAAAATTCTTTCTCAGCAAAGGAATGTTCATGAACGCAGAGATGACTATGTTATTGGAGAAGAATCACTTGAATGGAAAACTTCAACAGTCAAGCTCAAACGAAGGATCGTGCTAAAACAGATTGTTATCGAATGAATCACGATCGAAGGAATCAAGCTTAATGAATTGTAATTGAAGGATGACTCGATGGTTAAGCCCGAACGGAGGACTGAATAATCGCGCTCGAACAGAAGACTAAATAATCAAGCTTGAATGGAAGACTAAATAATCACGCTCAATTGGAAGACTGAATGATCATGCTCGAATGGAAGACTAAATGATCACGCTCGAACGGAACACTAAATGATCATGCTCGAACGGAAGACTGAATGCCCCCAAGCAGAAGTATTGAGTGAATGTTTCAATACGGAAGATAATGCAACAACAAAAGCATTTAATCTTCATAGCGGTGGATTAGACAGAATGTTTTTCCTTTGTTCGTACTATTCTTTTCTTCTTCACCAAAACTTGTTATCGTAACGGCTACGACGACTTCATCTTTGAGTAACTTGATCAGGGAATTTTCCCTTAATACTGCTCCTGTTGCAATGATTTCTTTGATCAACTTCGGTAGCTTCTTCTTTAAACTCTGCATCCAGGGAGTAATTATTTAATACTGCTCCTGCTACAACAATCTTTTTTATTGTCTCCTTTATTCATGGTTTGCATAACACAAGCTTTTGAACGGTAATCTTTCTTTCCAAATCGATCAGAATCAGTATCTCAATACATTATAATTCTCTAGTTTAGTTTCATGAAGTATGTAAGACCCGTGTCCTAGCTCGTACCGTTCCGTAGGCTTTCGCGGTCCTCCTGGTCGAATTTCGGCGATCCACGATGCGTAAATAGCAGTGGTGCGTGATCCTGAGTTATACCCTGTATTTTAGAGTCGGTTCGACCCGAGACTTGTACCCTAGCGACCGCGCCGTCGCCGCGGTTCCGATGTCGCGTCTCGCGCGCCGAGGTGATACCCAGGACAGAAGATGTGGGCCCGCATTTAGCTCGAGGAAAACACCGCGCTGTTGTAAACCCAAGAGAACATCACATCAAATCCCATCAATCTCATCAATCAATCACACATCACCTCACATGTCAAAGTACAACCCCATCCCCAAGCAACCTCCAAAGTCAACTTTCCCTTACAACAAGTACACCCATCACCTTTCACCCATCCCTCTCCCATCACTTCTCTTTCATTCCCTCTCTCTTTCTCTCTCTCTCTCTCTCTCTCTCTCATTCTCCAAGCAAGAATCGTCCAAGCCTCTCCATGAGAAGCCATGTGTGGCCCACTTCCTACCTCCCATCTCTACCATCCAAAGAACATCTTGACCGTTGAATCTCAACCATCGGAGCTCTAGGATGCGTTGGCGGAAGAAGGAGGTGGAGATCTAAAGGTGGGTGTTTTCTAGGAATTAATTTGTGTGATTTTAATGGTTTGAGGGCCCACTTATGGTGGGACCCATCTTGATGTATGCATTGCAATGAGGGGCCCATAGTGGCGGGGCCCCTCCCACAACCGATCTCTCTCTTCTTTTCCCTCTCTCCTTTTTTTCTAAAATTATTTTTGTGGTGTTGATGGTATGTGTGGCCTACCTGATGTGTGTATGCCATCCATCATATGGAGCTCACCTTTGTGTGTGTGAGAAATCCACACCGTCCAGCAGATCTGGACAGTGAGATGCACCTGATGTGCGGATCTTATCCACCCTATCCGTCCTTCTGGTTGGCCAGCAAGTCTTGTGACCACCATGGGAGTGGAAGGTCCACACTGTCCTTTGTTTAGGCCAGCAGCCCGGGACGCTGCTGGACTATGTCCAGCAGTTGAAGGGCCCACTGCCGTGGATGTCTTCCACCCAACCGTCCATTTCATGGACATGGGAGTACACCATGCTGTATGGGATTTATCTACACCGTCCACTGCATGGACCCCATCATGATGTATGCATTTAATCCTGTTTGTCCATCATCAGAACGTGGACCCTACCATGGCAGCGTGTGGGGGGCCACCTTGACCGGACGTGTTTCATGTACACCGTGCAACTCATGGACGGTGGACGTGAATCGGGTGGAGCACTTAATGCAGCTGCTGCTGCATTTCAAACAGCAAGTGGACCCTACCTTACTAGGATCTGACGACAGCAAATTTTGTGGGTCTCACGTGCGGATGTATTCCATCCAAACCGTCCACCAATGACGGTGGGACCCACTGACCTGAATGTATCATCCACCGTCCATTCATCTGGACGGTGGGGCCCCTTTAATGTTTGTATTTTTATTTTATTTTATTTATTTTATTTTTTTTCTTTTCTTTTCACCGTCCATACGGTGGAAATCCACCTGATGCATGGGACGATGGATACCATGCACCTTGAGCGGTGTTTTGATCCAAGCCGTTCATCTATTTCGGGAGCAATGGCATCCTACCTTGATGTATTTATCTACACCGTCTATTTGGACGGTGCTGTCCAGGGCCACTGTGATGTATTTGTTATATCTACACAGTCCATCATCTGGATGGTGGACCATCCCACCCAGTGACGCCATCCAGATCCGTGGATCCCAACATGAGGTATGTTTTTATTCAAACCACCCATCTGCAGCTGGACAACTACCGTGGGACCCACACGCATGTGGAAACCATGTGTAGATGTGCTCTATCAATGCCGATTGTTGGGCAATGATGGTTTAATGTCCACGTTGCGACCTTCTCTTAGGCCTTGTTCGGCCGATTGTCGTGGAAACCCCTTTTATTTGTACCGTCCATTTGGGGATCCCAGCAGCATACGGCTGGTGTGTTGACGTCAGCATGTTCTGGGCCCATCTGGTATATGGATGTAATCCATACCGTCCACTTATTTGTGGGGTGGGCCCATCCTACACGTGTGGATAGGTGGGACCCACCTTGATTATGCATTGCATAGTCATGCCATCTGTCCAGAGCCATATGCTGGCAGATATAATAATAGTAGTAATAAAATAATATTATATGTGGTGGGCCCCATGTGGGACCCACCTGCTGGATGGATTGGCTGAGGCACTTTACACGTGCCATATATGATGTATTGACTTCAATAAGTTTCGTGGGACCCACCTTGAAGATATGTGTTTCGGCACCATCCAGTAACGGCTGGACGATGGGGCCTACCTTGTTTTATGTATTTTGTACCTGCACCGTCCATCTCTGGACGTTGCCATGTGGGCCACTCCTTGATGTTTTTATTCCATCCACATCGTTCAGAAGTGTTGGACGGCGCTGAACTGTTTGGACTGATCCTGTTGTGCTACATGTGATTTGTTCCACGTCGTCCATCTGTTTAGAATGGTGGAACCCACTCTTGATGTATTTATTCTATATCCATGCTATATATCAGGTGGGCCACGCTGCAGAAGACAGAGGAGGTTGAGTGTCCACCATTGAAACCCTTTCTGGGGTCACGAAAGTTTTGGATCTATACGAAATTTGTTTTCCCTCTTAATCCAGGTCTTTGTGACCACATGATCAGATTGGATGAAGAATATACGTAGGCCCACTTTGAGGTATTTTGTGGCCCATTTGTCGGGCCCACTTTGATGTATTTCATGGCCCACCTGTGAGACCCACCTATTGTGTATTCGAAGCCCATGGGTTATGGCCTGTTGTGAGGTATTCGAGGCCCATGGGCAAGGTTAGACGTGATGTGCTTATGGCCCATATGGTGAGGCCCATTAAGATGTATTTCCAGCCCATTGTATCGGCCCATTTGACTTGGCCCATTTAATTCGACCTGTTGATGCGGCCCGATGTTATATACATTGGCCCATGAGTGAGGCCCAATGTGATGTGTATATGCCCCATAAGCGAGGCCCATGATGATGTGTATTAGTCCCTTGTGTGACACCATGGACCCACTATATGTTGGCCCTATGAGGACCGCTCCTTGAGAGCAATGATGGTTAAATGTCCGCATTGTTGGGCAATGATGGTTTAATGTCCACGTTGCGACCTTCTCCTAGGCCTTGTTCGGCTGATTGTCGTGACCGATTGTCGTGATCGATTTACCGATTCTGATTATCGGCCGATTCGATTGTCATGACCGATTTGCCGATTCTGATTATCGACCGATCCGATTGTCATGACTGATTTGCCGATTCTGATTATCGATTGATCCGATTGTCATGACCGATTTGCCGATTCTGATTATCGACCGATCTGATTGTCATGACTGATTTGCCGATTCTGATTATTAATTGATCCGATTGTCATGACCGATTTACCAATTCTGATTATCGATCGATCCGATTGTCGTGACTGATTTGCCGATTCTGATTATCGATTGATTCCTATTGTCGTGACCAATTGCCGATTCTGATTGACGTGACCGATTTGCCGATTCTGATTTATCGAGGCTGATTGTATAGGCCGATTTTGTTTGTCGAGATCGAGTGTTAAGGCCGATTTCGAGTGTCGATTCCGATTATTGAGGCCGATTTCATTTGTCGAGGCCGATCGTCGAGGTCTATGTGATGAGGCCCACTGTGATGCATTTGAGGGTCAGGCAATAGAGCCCAT